>NW_008337073.1:609389-625770 GCF_000622305.1 Nannospalax galili
ACTATGACTACTAATAATCAGATGCATACAGATTAGAGATGCATGCGCCAACATCTCAGTGTTAGTAGCAAAAACAATGAGTCTTTCTTCAAGGAACAATATATTCTAAAGTGAAATGGAGATTTTTTTAAAGGTTAAAAACTCATTCAATTTTATGTCTTACAGGGCTTATACTGAGTTCAATATTGTATAACTATTAATTCAACTGTGAACCTAGAAACTTACAGCCACTTGTGAAAGAGATGTGCTCTTGCTCTGAAGTGTGTTGCTGAATATGTTAAAGCTGTAATGAAATGCTTCTAATCATGTAGTTATTAAAATTTTTTTAAATAATGATTTAAAAAAGTTAGAAAAAAACATGATTCTATCAAAGTTCGTTGTATTCTCTTTGAGCTTAAATGGCTTGAGTAATTGTGTTTGTATTTTTAATTGTTTAGGTTTTAAAATTCAATTAGATTTATAAGTGTACTTAGAGGAATAAAATATTCATGATTCAAAAAAAAAAAGGCATCATGTGGACTTCATCTGACTACCAGGGGCCAAACTGTCCACTGGGAAACAGTGTACCTATGAGCCATATTGTTGAGTATAACCAAATGGGGAGTTTATACACTCTGCTTTGCATATGTATTCTGCCACTAACAATGACTTCTGGATTCTTGTCCTTTCCTAATTTTTTTGAGATAGGGTCCCATGTACCCCACCTGATCTCCAACTCGCTATGTAATGGAGGGTGACCTTGGACTTAAAACACTTCCCCAAATAATGGGATTACAAATGTACATCCCGTGCCTCCTCTCTCTCTCTCTCTCTCTCTCTCTCTCTCTCTCTCTCTCTCTCTCATTAGGGATAGAACCTAGGGCTTTGTGTGTACTAGGCAAACATTCTACCACTGAACTATATCTCCAGATGAGAATGAAGTTTTTATTCTAAGTAGTTCAACTCTGACTTCCAAAGTATGTCTTGTGCATACATCTATTAGAGAGTCCTTGACCTTACTCACTGGGCTATGAACCATAAACAAAGGCAGTAATTACTTATCTTTGCATTGAGTTAAACCAGTGTTTTCCCATACAGTAGGCCATCTGAATGTTGACATCAACTGACAAAAATTGCAGCAAGCACTATTAGAATGTACCTATTCTTATCAGAAGTGAGCAATATTGGTTGTTTTCTTTTTTTCAGGCTTATATTTCAACAATCAGAAAAGTTTGCAAAGGTGGAACACCAATACCAGTTACTGCAAATAGAAAGCAATGAGTTCCAAGGACTTCAAAGTAAAATCAACTCAATTTCAGAAAAGGTAATTCATTAACTTACTTTTAGGGGCAACTTCCCATCTCTTCTGCACTACAATTCTTCTATACCAGGTTAGCGTTTCTTTCTACTTGCCTATAAACTATCAGGGTTTTAACTCCAACTGGTCTTCCTACTTGACATTCTCCTTCTGATCCAAGTTAGTATGCAGAAAGCATGAGAGTTTGATTGATTGTTAGGTACAAGATTAGAATATGGGGCTGGCCGGCATCTCAGTGAGCAGAAGTGCTTACTGCCAAGCCTGATGACCTGTGTTTGATCCCCAGTACACAAATAGTGAAAGGAGTGAACCAACTCCTGAAAGTTATCCTCTGACCTCCACGTGTGCACCCACATACATACATACACACACACACAGAATAAACCATTTAAAATATATTTTAAAAATTAGAATACTGCCACGTGTGGTGGCGCACGCCTTTAATCCCAGCACTCAGGAGGCAGAGGCAGGTGGATCTCTGTGAGTTTAAGGCCAGCCTGGTCTACATACTGAGTTCCAGGACAGCTGGGGCTACAGGGAGACCCTGTCTCAAAAAGACCAAAAAAAAAACAAAAAACAAAATTTGGGATGGAGAGATGGCTCAGCAGTTAAGAACACTGACTATTCTTGCAGAAGACCCAGGTTCAAATACCAGGACCCACATGGCAGCTAACAACTGTCCATAACTCCAGTCCCAGGGGATCCGACAGCCTGTTCTGTCCTCCTTGGGCTTTGCGCAGGTGCACTTACCTACACGGGTACATTTACCTACATGGAGGCAATACACACATATACATAAAATAAAAATGATAAATAAAGGCCAGGCATGGTGGCACACGCCTTTAATCCCAGCACTGGGGAGGCAGAGGCAGGCGGATCTCTGTGAGTTCAAGGCCAGTCTGGTCCACATAGTGAGTTCCAGGACCGCTGGGGCTACAGGGAGACCCTGTCTCAAAAAGACCAAAAAAAAAAAACCAAAACAAAACAAAACAAAAAACACAGAGATCCGCCTGCCTCTGCCTCCTGAGTGCTGGGATTAAAGGTGTGCACCACCACGCCCAGCCCGAATAAATAATTTTTTAAAAAAAACTAACAAAAAATTATTTTTTAAAAGGAGGAAAGATTTACTTTGGCTCTCAGTTCAGAGATTTCAGTCCAAGGTTAACTGAATCCTTTTCTTTCAGCCTGAGGTTTGAAACAGAATACCATGGCAGAGAGAGTATGTAACAGAAACTACTTACCTCATAGAGGCCAGGAAGCAGAAAGCAGAGAGGGGCAGGGGACAGGTGTATCTGTCCAGAGTGTACCACCCATGGCCCTGTCCTTCAATTGGGCCCCACCTCTCAGTGATGCCATTCTACTAATTGAGTCAGACCCCTCAAGATCAATCACTTCCCAATAGCTCATCAGGTGACAACTAACTAAGCCTTTAAGACTTGAGCCTTCAGGATATACTTTGTAACCAAACAGTAACACTGGGAAAGGATGTTATAGAACTAAGGTGAAAGGGAAGGTCCCAAGAGCTTCACAGGCAGGATGGGTATGGAATCCCACAGAGGGGAAAAGTCCTGGATGAAAGGTAAGGATCATTTACACATCACAAAGGGTCCCCTTGGAAGGTGAACTTAGGGACTTCTGGAAATGAACTGCAAAGGAGTTGTATTTTGACATAAAATTCAAATTGCTTAAAGTTGTTGGGGGTACTCTACATACAGATAGAGAAAATTTAAACCCTTTGAAGTTTTCAAACACTAAAAATTTAAGCTATTAAATCTTCAGTTATTTTTGCAGCGCTATAGATCAAACCCAGGGCCTTGGGTGTGCTAGGCAAGTGCTCTACCACTGAACTACTGTTAAGTACCTTAAGAAAACAAACTAGAAAATGGAGCTGGGGAGATGCTTCATTGGCAAAGGACTTGCTGTACAAGTTCATGAGGAGCTAAGTTCAGTCCCCAACCCCCGGGTAACATCTGGGCTCTGTGGCATTGCAAGTTCCAGCCTGCACACAAACACATACACAAAACTTTTTTTCATTGAAAACTAGAAAATTATTAGAGTATATTGGCAACCCATAAATTCTAGTTACTGTGGTATATTTAGTCACTAAATTTTTTCAGATTAGAGCTTGAGATGTTTAAAATCTTTAAAAATGGATTTTGCCCTTGGTGTATACTACCCTCAGATTATAGTGATTCTTTGGTAACTTAAATGGGAGCTATCTTAGATGAAGATATGCTTGCCTCATAAAAATACTAACAAAACAACCAAAGCTAACAGTATTACCAATAATACAAGTACTTCCTCGAATCGGTGTTTATAGCTTCTAATTATAGCTATGTGTGTGCACTACAATTATTTTTAGGCATTTCAAAATGGTCTCTCTTTTTTTCTTCTTGTTTTTGGGGGGGTGGGGTGTGTTCGTTTTTGAGACAGCTTACCTGGAACTCAATGTGTAGACCAGGCTGGCCTTGATTTCACAGAGATCCTGCCTTTGCCTCCAGAGTACTGGGATTAAAGGTGTGTACCACCACACGCGGCTCAGAGTGGTCTTGTTTTGTATCAGTTCTGTTGTACACTCTGTCACCTGTCACCTGGATCTTCTGTAGGTCTTCTTTCAGGCGGTCCCAGAAGCGTTTAGTTTGTTTTTGTTTTTTGGGGTTTTTTTTTTTTCAGTCTTTTTTGAGACAGGGTCTCTCTGTAGCCCCATCTGTCCTGGAACTCAATATGTAGACCAGGCTGGCCTTGAACTCACAGAGATCCGTCTGCCTCTGCTGGGATTAAAGGCGTGCACCACCATGCCCGGCCCAGCCTTTTTTTTTTTTTTAATATTTTATTATTTTTACTTTATGTGTATGAGTGTATTGCCTGCATGTATGTGAGTGCACCCGTGTCGTGCAATGCTGTGGAGTCAGAAGAGGGCTTCGGATTCCCCTAGAACTGGAATTAAGGACAGTTCATAGCCACCACATGGGTGCTGGGAATCGATCCCCGGTCCTCTGCAAGAGCAATTAGTGTTCTTAACCGCTGAGCCATCTCTTCAGCCCCCCCAGAAGTCTTTTATGGACATCAAGAAACATTTTCTTTGTATTCTTGAGATTCGAGAGCTTAAAAGAGAGAGAGAGAGAGAGAGAGAGAGAGAGAGAGAGAGAGAGAGATCTCCATATGGTCTCTTCCTGGAAGGAATTTAGAAGCTTTCAGATCTTCACCCAGCCAATTAATCAGTATGTTGAATCAGATTTCAGGGACACTTTAAGCCTTCTTCTTAGCTCTCCTGAATTCTCATCTCTCCTCTAAGCATCCATTGTGCCTGTGTTAATTCTGTTAGCACACTCATCTAGCCCATGTGGTTTATTTTGTTAATAGAATTTTGTTTCCCATACTCCCCTTTAGGACAAACACTGCACCTTTTATCTCTGTTTCTCTAACTCTGGAAATGAAACTTGCTCATAGAAGACACTCTATAGATTCTATCAGGACCCTAGAATATCTGAGACTGACAATCTAAAACATTCTCCTTCATGAAATTGGCATTTTATAACTAGTGTCTTGTACAAGGCCTGGCAAAGAATGAATGCTTGAATTTTTTGAATTATGCATGATAACTACATAACATAATAGGTACTATAGGAGTTCTGACTCTTAGGCTAAGGCTATGGGCTTTATTTTAAAAGCACGAGGGTGGGTATGGTGGCGCATACCTTTAATCCCAGTACTTGGGAAGCAGAGGCAGGCAAATCTCTCTGAGTTCGAGGCCAGCCAGGTCTATAGTGAGTTCCAGGCCACAAGGGGCTGCAAGGAGACCATGTCTCAAAAAAACAAATAATAATAAATAAATAAATAAATAAATAAATAAATAAATAAAATAAAATCTTAATCTGGCAAATAGTATATACGATGATTTAGAGAGGAAGGGACTGAATATTATACAGTGCTTGTAGAATACTTTTCTTGATCATTGACATCTAGGTGAGGACTCCACCTAAGTCTTGCCTTGTTATGGTGCAGGCATTTTGCTTTTTTCCTAACTAAACTAAGCTGCTGAAGGGCAGACCTGTGCCCTTTTTTTAAAGATTTTATTTATTTTATTTATCTGTATGTGTGAGAGGGCTCATGAGTGTATATGCACACATGAGGGTGTCAGAACCGTGGACCTGGAGTTGTAAACTCCTGATATGGATGCTGGAAACCAAACCTGGGTCCTCTGCAAAAGCAGTACGTACGCTTAACCACTGAGCCGTCTCTCCAGCTCCAGAACTGTGTCATGTTAGCTGTTGTGTCTCAATATAATGCTGCAAACATTTGATAGATTAATAATCGTTTCTAGGCATTCTCATAATCTCTAATGCTTTCCTCTGTGAGGATATAGACTAAAAGTCCATGACTTGGCCCTTTCAAACATTCCAGATCCATTTTAAGAGAGCCTAGTGGCATATCATGATTTGCAGATAGAACAGTTCACCATTTGGCTTGACTTGTCTCAATTTTTTTTTTTTTTTTTTTTTTTTTTTTTTTTTTTTTTTTTTTGAGACAGGATCTCCTTGTAGCCCCAGCTGTCCCGGAACTCACTGTGCAGACCAGGCTGGCCTTGAACTCACAGAGATCCGCCTGCCTCTGCCTCCCGAGTGCTGGGATTAAAGGCGTGCGCCACCACGCCCGGCTTTTTTAATGTTTTTTTTTTTTCAATTGTTTTTTATTAAAATTTCATTTTTGTCTTTTTACATTCTGATTCTAGTGCTGTCTCTGCAAAAGGTTAAAAAAATATTTTTCAGCCATAAACTTCTAGAATCATAGGATTTAGGAGTGGTAACAAATTTTACACTGTTGCAGTTTCTTTTTTTTTCTTTTTTTTTTTCAACTTTTTGAGACAGTGTCTCCCTGTAGCCCCAGCTGGCCTGGAACTCACTGAGATCTGCCTGCCTCTGCCTCTCGAGTGCTGCCACCACACCCAGCACTGCTGCAGTTTCTTAAAAGCCAAATAGCCATAAAAATGATACCTAGGATACTTGCCGTTGGCATGAAAAAAGAAAATGTCATAAAAGAAAATGTGACGTACTTCACATCTCTTTAACATGATGTTTCTTTTGCATGTGTCTTCATATAAAAAAAGACATTAAAGAATCTAGGATTGGGGGCTGGAGAGATGGCTCAGCGGTTAAGAGCACTGGTTGTTCTTGCAGAAGACCCGGGTTTGAATCCCAGCACCCACATGGCAGCTAACAACTGTCGTAACTCCAGTTCCAGGGGATCCGACAGCCTCTTCTGTCTTCGTGGGCATTGCACAACACGGGTGTACTTACGTACATGCAGGCAATACACGCATACACATAAAAATAAAAAATAATAAATAAAATATTTTAAGAAAAAGAATCTAGGATTATAAATTCAGATATACAAAAAATTATTCAGATACACATTTTTCTGACATGGGGCCAATAATCTATTAAATTTGTTTAAAGGCTTATTAAAGTAATAAGTGTACTTGTCAGGATGATTCTGTACTTAGATTCTATTTTAGTTGTCTTCAGAATTTGAACAGCATATATGTTATGCTCCTGATTGCTACAGTATGTTTCTCTAATATTGAAGTTACTAAGGAGACTTGGGGATTGTTTTGTGTCGTAAATGCAGCTTGAGACTACTGAAAGTATCCTGCAGGAAGCTACGTCATCCATGTCTTTGATGACCCAGTTTGAACAGGAAGTATCTGGCCTTCAAAGATTCATGCGTGACATTCAGAATAGTGAAGAGGTGATCACTCACAAGATGCAAAACCTAAATGAGAGATTCCAGAACATCACAGATTTCTGGAAGAGAGCCCTAGCAGAGATGAATGATAATACGGTTGTTTTCAAATCCGAAGCAAAGCACATACATTCTGAAGTTACTGTCCAAATTAACTCAGTGGAACAGGAAATGAAATTGCTTGCTGAGCGGCTAAAAGATTTGGAAGACAGCACACTACGAAATGTCAGGACAGTGAAAAGGCAAGAAGAGGAAGATCTTCTGCGAGTAGAGGAACTGCTGAGCTCCAATTCAAAAGCAGTTGAGAAGCTAGAAGAGGAGCAGCGCGCTCTCCTGGCTGGAGAGGAAGATCTGACAACCAAACTTTCCGACTATGAACCCAAAGTTGAAGAATGCAAGGCGCATTTGCCAACAATTGAAAATGCAATTCACTCTGTTCTCAGAGTTTCTCAGGATCTGATGGGAGCAGAAAAGAAGATGGAAGACCTGACTATGCAGATGTTTAATATGGAAGACGATATGCTGAGAGCAGTGTCGGAAATAATGGAGATGCAGAAAGCCCTGGAGGGGCTCCAGTACGATAACAGCATATTAAAGATGCAGAACGAACTGGTAGTTCTAAAAGGAAAAGTTCACGATTTTGTGACATACTCAAGTACAAGGGAAAAGGGGACTTTGGATGAATATAACCTAGAAAATAAGGGAGCTGATGGTGACTTTTAAGTTTACTGTGCACTTCTAATGAAGTATACAACTGGAAGTGCCATGTTCTGCCTCACTTCATAGAGAACAATTGAAATAGCCACACAAATGGAGTAAAAACATAATCAGAATCTTTTAAGTTCTAAAACTTATTTTAACCATTTTAAATAAAAATAGTTCTAAAATATATATTGCTGTACTTCTTAGGCAATATAGTTAATATTATTCATGTTTTTCTAAGAATAGACATCATTTACCTATTGTATTGGACCCATACATATTGCTATCTCTAGCAAATATTGAAGAATGTTTACCAGTTCACTAAATGACACTAGTTTGGTATTTTTCAAAGCTATGTCTGTTTCTTGTGCCTTTTCCATCACCTAATCTTGTAGTCAGGTTGGTTGGTAACATACCCACCTCCACCAGTTTTTCGTATTCAGACAACCAAGTTCATAAGTATTTTGTATAAAATAAAATGTGTCAGGCATGGTGGTGCATGCCTTTAATCCCAAGCACTGGGAGGCAGAGGCAGGCACAGGCACAGGCAGATCACGGTGAGATCAAGGTCAGCCTGTTCTATATAGCACGTTCCAGGCCAGCTGGGGATACAGGGAGACTCTGTCTCAAAAAAAACAAGGGGTTGGAGAGATGGCTCATTGGTTAAGAGCACTGGCTATTCTTGCAGAAGACCTGGGTTCAAATCCCAGGAACCACATGGTGGCTAACAACCATAACTCCAGTTCCCAGGGATCCAACACCCTCTTCTCTCCTCCAAGGACATTGCATAACATGGGTACACTTAAACTCATGCAGGCAATACATGTATACACAGAGGTAAAAACTTAAAAAACAAACAGAAGTCTTATACCTGTAGGAGAACCTGAGGGCTCTTCTGTTAGTTAATGTGCACTTTCTGAAAACTATGAAGCCTGGGAAATATTTTACTTTTGCTAAGGTTCTAAACTGTGTTACAGATACTTGTAAGAATTTTAAAATATAAGTAAATATGCTCATTTAAAGCCTTTGTTGTTAAATGGTATTCTTAGAAATATGAACCTGCAGACTATCTTTGTATACCTGGGCTTTTATTTTTAAGGTTGAAACTGTGTAAGACTCAAGTTCCGTAGATACATGATCTGTAGATACATAAAATAAAAGTATACCAATAAGGGACTGGAGCACTGACTACTGTTGCAGAGGACCTGAGTTCAGTTCCCAGCACCCAGTGATGACTAACAACAGGCCATAACTCCAGTTCCAGGAAAATCTAATGCCCTCTTCTGGCCTCTGTGGGCTTTACACCCATGTGGTATATTTACATACGTGCAGGTAAAACACTCATACACATGAAATAAAAATAGGGTGTGGTGGTACATACCTTTAATCCCAGCATTTGGGAGGCAGGTGGATCTCTGTGAGTTCAAGGCCAGCCTGGTCTACATAGCCAGTTTCAGGACAGCTGGGACTACAGGAAAACCCTGTCTCAAAAAGACCAAAAATAAATAGGAACTGGAGAGATAGCTAAGCAGTTAAGAGCACTGGCTGCTCTTGCAGAGGACCTGGATTTGGTTCCCAGCATGCACACAGTGACTAACTCCATTTCCAGGTGATCCAACACCCTCTCTGACCTCCATAGGCATTGTACACATGCCAGCAAAACACTTTTACACAAAATAAAAATAAATAAATATGATAATAAGCCTGTGACCTGTTTTAAGGAAAAAAATAACAATGATAAATGGTAATACTTATGGCAAACTTAGGTCATTATTTTAAAAATTCCCCAGCTTGTGAAACTAAATTTGACATGTTGATTTCATTATAAAAATTAGGGTTGGGAAGATGGCTCAGTAGATAAAGTGCTTTCTGTGCAAGCATGAGGACTAGACTTCAGATTCCCCAGCACAGACATAAAAAACTGGGTCTAGTAGCACATACCAGTAATATCAGCACTGAAAGGCAGTGACAGAAGAGCCCCAGGGACTCACTGGCCAGCTAGTCTAGCCAGTTGGCAAGCTCCAGGTTCAATAAGAGATCCCATCTCAAGCAAAAGAGTGGATAACAACTGAGGAATAGCACCTGTTACAGACCTCTGGTCTCCACACATAGGCATGTATATCATCATAGTTTCATAGTATAGTTTCAGTGGAATTAAACACAAAGAAATAGAAAGCAGTCAGTCATATAACATAGTTGTGGTCAGGCAGTTTGAGAAATCACAAATTGAGGTAGGAAGACCTATGATGGGCAGCCATAGATTATAAAAATAAGCATGGAAGAGTATTTCTGTTAGGCATCATAGCATGCATTTCTAGAATCTTTGTAAGTTTCTTGTTTCTTGACTTCTGGACATCTTTATTTGTGTGTATTAACCATATTTTTTTAATTTAAATCCAAATAAAATGTAAAGCTGGAATTTTATTATCAAAATTTATGACATGTGAGACAGATATCTCCTTTCTTGTACTTTGTCATTTTGTTTTGTTTTAAATATTTTATTTATTATTTTTATTTTATGTGTATGAGTGTTATGCCTGCATGTAGGTGAGTGCACCCGTGTCATGCAATGCCCAAGGAGGACAGAAGAGATTGTCGGATCCCCTAGAACTAGAGTTACAGATGGTTGTTAGCCACCATATGTTGCTGAGATTCGAACTGGGTCTTCTGCAAGAACAGTCAGTGTTCTTAACTGCTGAGCCATCTCTCCAGCCCCTGTTTTTTGTTTTGTTTTGTTTTGAATCAGGGTCTCACTACATAGCCCTGGCTGGCCTGGAACTCCCTGTGTAGCCCAGGGTGGCCTGAAATTTGGTATATGAACCAGGCTAACTTTGAATGAAAGATCTTTTTTTTTTTTAATTTAATTTTTTTTTTTTTTTGGTCTTTTTGAGACAGGGTCTCCCTGTAGCCCCAGCTGTCCTGAAACTCACTATGTAGACCAGGCTGGCCTTGAACTCACAGAGATCTGCCTGCCTCTGCCTCCTAAGTGTTGGGATTAAAGGCATGAGCCACCACGCCTGGCTGATTTAATTTAATTTTTTTATTTTATGTGTATGCGTGTATTGTCTGCATGTAAGTAAGTGCACCCATGTGGTGCAATGCCCACAGAGGTCAGAAGAGGTTGTCAGATCCCCTGGGACTGGAGTTAAGAACAGTTGTTAGCTGCCATGTGGGTGCTGGGATTTGAACCTGGGTCTTCTGCAAGAACAACCAGTGTCCTTAACCACTGAGCATCTCTCCAGCCCCAAGATCTTTTTAAAAAAAATTTTTTTATTTATTATTTTTATTTTATGTGTATGCGTGTATTGCCTACGTGTAGGTAAGTGCATCCGTGTTGCACAATGCCCACAGAGGACAGAAGAGACTGTCAGATACCCAGGAACTAGAGTTACGGACAGTTGTTAGCTGCCATGTGGGTGCTGGCATTCAAACCCAGGTCTTCTGCAAGGACAACCAGTGTTCTTAACCACTGAGCCATCTCTCCAGTCCCTGAAAGATCTTTTTGTATGAGTTTCCCTAGTGCTGGGACTACCACACCAACCAATCCTGTATTTTTTAAAATTATTATTAAATTTATTTGTTTTGGAAAAGAAGGGCTCACGCATGCCATGGCACATATGTGAAAGTCAGATGACCACTTGTGGGAGTTGATTTCTCCTTCCACCATGCAGGTTCCAGGGACCAAACTCAGGTCATCAGACTTGGTGTCAAGCACTTTTCCGCTGAGTATCTTGCTAGCCTCTGCATTTAGTTAAACCTGTTGGTTTGTAGATGTGTGTTAAAATGCAGATGTCAAGTTAGCAGTGCTATAGAGGTTTGGTGTTTAGGAGTGTGGTCTAGACTCCAGTATTCTTCATTTTTAAATAATCTTTTTTCTGTTACTAGCTTTGATACAACCTGCATATACCATTGTTATAGTTACTGAAAGAAAATGAAAAAAGGTGTTGACCACTTTATAATGATACCAAGTAAACACAACTGCAAATCTTACATGAGAAAATATTGAAATACATGTCTGTATTCTTTTGCTAAGAAATTTTTCTATTTAAAAAATTGTCATTGAAGGGATTTAGATATATTTCATGAATCTTCATTTTCTTTTTGCTTACTTTGAAGTATTTTGTTTTGTTTCTAGACAAAGTCTTGCTGTGTAGCCCAGGCTGATCTTGAACTTGCCATCTTCCTGCTTCTGCATCTTAAGTAACAGGGATTACAGGCATATGTCATGACACAGGGCTTCATCTTGTCATGCTTTAAGGAAATAACCAATGTTCTAAAGGTTTCTTGAGAATTAAAAAAGCAATAGTTCAGCTACATGTGTTGTGATATCACAAATAAGCAAGACCATAAGTTCCTCAAAAGTTGTTAACTATGGGATTTGGGTATAAAAAGGAATCGGTAAATGGGAGGGGAGAATCCTAGCACTTGAGAAACCAAAGAAAGAGTATCAAGAGGTTCAAGGGCAGCCTGGACTGCATAATGAGCTCTAGGTTAGGCTGAGCTACATGGTAAGATCCTCTGGCAAAGCAGATTGAGCCTATAGATCATTTCCATGAACTATGTTGCTGTGCTTATAGATCCAGGCACTATTAAAAATTACAGGAGGGGCTGGAGATGTAGCTTAGTTGATAGAATGCCCGCCTAGCATTCATGAAACCTTGGGTTCCATCCCTAGCACCTCATAAAACCAAGTGTGTTGGCACACACCTGTAATTCCAACACTTGGGAGGTGGAAACAAAATCATAAATCCAAGGTCACCTTCAACTACATAGAGAGCTTGAGACCAGCCTGGGTTGCATGAGACCCTGTCTCTAATGATACGCATGCATATATACATATATGCATACACACCTACATTAATTAAATTCAGTAATTCATAAGGCTAGGGATGTAGCTCAGTGGTAGATCACCTGCCTATCATGTGCAGGGTCCTAAATTTGATCGCATTGAAGAAAGAGGAAGAGAAGGAGGGAGGAGAAAAAAGAACTTGGCCATCCATAGACTGTTTGGGTTTTGGTTTTGGTTTTGATTTTTTGTTTTGTTTTGTTTTTTTCGTCTTTTTGAGACAAGGTCTCCTTATGGCCCCAGCTGTCCTGGAACTCACTATGTAGACCAGGCTGGCCTTGAACTCGGAGATCCACCTGCCTCTGCCTCCCAAGTGCTGGGATTAAAGGTGTGCGCCGCCACGCCCGGTGACCATCCATAGACTGTTACACACTGTATTGAGTTTTTAGAACTTTGTGATAAATCTTGAACTACCACAAGACTTCTTTTTAAGAAAAACTTTTTTATGTATATGAGTGTTTTGCCTACATGCATATACATGCAGTGCCTACAGAGGCCAGAAGGCTTCAGATCACTTCTTGAACTGGAGTTAGAGATGTTTGTTAGATGCCATCTGGGTCCTGGGAATTGAACCCAGGTTCTCAACTACCATATAGGTGTTAGGAACTGAACCCAGGTCGTCTGTAAGAACAGTAACCACTGGGACTTGAGAGATGGCTCAGCAGTTAAGAACACTGGCTGCTCTTGCAGAGAACCTGGATTTGATTCCCAGCACCCACACAGTGTCTAATAACTGTCTAACTCCAGTTCCAGGGGACCCAATGCTCTCTTCTGACCTTCATAGGCATTGTATGACACAGGCGCACTTACATTCATGAAGGCAGTATACTCAGACACATAAAAATAATGAAGTATTTTTTAATATTTTATTCATTATTTTTATTTTATGTGTATGAGTGTTATGCCTGCATTTAGGTAAATGCACCTGTGTCGTGCAATGCCCGTGGAGGACAGAAAAGGCTGTCAGATCCCCTGGAACTGAAGTTATGGACAGTTGTTAGCTGCCATGTGGGTCCTTGGATTCGAACCCGGGTCTTCTGCAAGAACAGTCAGTGTTCTTAACCACTGAGCCATCTCTCCAACCCATAAATATTAAGTATTTTTAAAAATAACAGTAAGCACTCTTAATCACTGAGCCATCTTTCTGGCTCCTCGAGCCATCTTTCTGGCTCCTCTACACCTGAATTTTATGTGGGTGCTGGGAATCCAAACTCATGTTCTCAGCTTTACACACTGAGCTATATCTCCCCAGCTCCCAGAATAGCATATTGACTGCTGATTTAAAAAGCAGTGTGCACCTTTGATAGCACTCAAGAGGCAGAGGCAGGAAGGTCTCTGTGAGTTCAAGGCCAGCCTAGTCTACATAGTAAGTTCCAGGCCAGCTGGAGCTACAGGGGGACCCTGTCTCAAAAAGAAAAAAAAGACTTTTCTCTTCAATAGCCATATGCTACATTAATTACGGTGGAGTAGGTGATCCAAAATATGTTTTTGGCTAAGAAGTTATCTTGTGATAAGGCTCCTCTGATTATGACATTAGGACTAGCCACAAATAGGAAGGAAATCAAGTAGCAATTGCAAAATGTTTTATTTTTAAAGGAGTAAATTTTGCAATATGCTGTTATTTCCTGAAAAAAGAGCCTCCCACAGGTAAAAGGGGTAGAACACTTACTTTTATCTGGTTTATTTCTTTCATAGAGTATGTGTAGCTTAATAGCATTATTCACTAAGATGTCTTAGAAAGGGCTTAGCATGGGGCTGGAGAGATGGCTCAGCAGTTAAGAACACTGGTTGTTCTTGCAGAAGACCCGGGTTTGAGTCCCAGCACCCACATGGGAGCTAACAACTGTCTGTAACTCCATTCCCAGGGGATCCAACAGCCTCTTCTGACCTCCGAGGGCATTGCATGACACAGGTGCACTTAATGTACATGCAGGCAATACATGCATACACATAAAATAAAAATAATATTCAAAAAAAATTTTTGAAAAGCCAGGCATGGTGGCACACACCTGTAAAATCCCAGCACTTGGGAGGCAGAGGTAGGCAGATCTTTGTGAGTTCAAGGCCAGCCTGGTCTACATAGTGAGTTCCAGGACAGCTGGGGCTACTGTCTCAAAAAGACAGAAAAAAATAAAAAAGCAACAACAACAAAAAAAAAAAACCTGAGCAATGGATCTGAATAAATCGTTCTCAAAAGACATATAAATGATCAACAAACAGATAAAAACATTCACCAATCAATAGAGAAATGAAAACTGAAAAGCACAATCAGATATTACCTCATAACTGCTATACTGTCTTATCAAAAAGACAAAAGAGAACCGGAAAGATAGATCAGCAGTTAAGAACACTGACTACTCTTGCAGAGGACCCAGGTTCAGTTCCTAGCACCCACATGGTGGAGAACAACCATCCATAAATCCTGTTCCAGGGGACCCAACACCCTCTTCTGACTTCCACAAGCATTGCACAACACAGGTGCACTTACATTCATGCAGGCAATAATACACTTATACACATAAAATCAAAATAATAAATGAAATATTTTTTAAAAAAATAAAAGATAAAAGTTGCTGAAGATGTGAGGAACAAAGAAGCCCTTGAAACTGCTGAGGGAATGTAACGTAGCACAGCCATTACGGAAAACAGGATGAAGTTTTCATACTGTTCTGTTTCTCAGAACTGTCAGGGTATGCAACAATTTCACTTCTGGATATGTAACCAGAGAAAATTAAGCCAGTAGTAAAAACACAACCTATATTTCCATGTTTTTCAACGTTATCCTCAATAGCCAAGATAAAAAAAAATCAAAGTAAATATCCATCAATGCATGAATGGATAGAGATTATAATGGGGTATATATTCACAGTGAAATGCTATTCAGACTTTTAAAAAGGAAATTTTGTCTTATGCAACTCTATGAATGGACCTGGAAGGCATTATGCTGAGTAAAATTAGGTTAGCACAGAAAGACAAATACTAAATGACCTTAATTTGCAAAATCTAAGTGAGCCAGACTCAGAAGTAGAGAGCAGAATGGTGACTAGCACAGGCTAAAGGAGGCGAGGCGGGGAAGCAAAAACAAAAAGATAGTACAGGGGGTTTTGGCTTTTTGTTTTTAGACAAGTTCTCACTATGTAGCTCTGATTGGTCTGTAACTCTTTAGGTAGATCAGGCTGACCTCAATCTCACAGAGATCCTCCTACCTCTGCCTCCCAAGTGCTGGGATCAAAGACATGCACCCCCATGCCAAGACTGCTTGTCTGTACTTTTTTTTTTTTTTTTTTTTTTTTTTTTGAACTTTTTGAGACAGGGTCTCCCTATAGTCCCATCTGGCCTGGAACTCACTATGTAGACCAGGCTGGCCTCAAACTCACAAAGATCTGCCTGCCTCTGCCTCCCAAGTTCTAGGATTAAAGGCATGTGCCACCACACCTGGCCTGTCTGTACTAGTTTAATAAAGCTTTTGGGAAATTAAAAAACAAAACAGAAAATTAGGAGTTCCATGCCAACCTTGACTACATAGAAAGACCTTAAAACTCTGTCCTTTACCAGGTTCAATTCCCAGCACCCAGATGGCAGCTAACAGCTGTCCATAACTCCAATTTCAGGGGAATCAGAAGCCTTCTGAGCTCCACAGGTATTGTACAACACGGGTGTACTTACACAAATGCAGGCAATATACTCTTACACACACACACACACACACACACACACACACAACTATCCTTTAAAAAGAAAAGCTAGAGATGTAGTTGTATGGTAAAGCATTTGCCTCACATACACAAGGCTCT
>NW_008337073.1:625844-634649 GCF_000622305.1 Nannospalax galili
AATAAACGAACAAACATAATTTTTTAAAAGAAGAAGGAAAGAAGAAAACAGGAGTAATGACTCTCATCTGTAGTCTAGCCATTCAGGAACTTAAGATGGAGACCAAGTGATCACTTGAGTCCTGAAGTTCAACTTGGGCAACATAGCAAGATCTGTCTCGAAAACAAACAGCAATTTAGAGTTGCTGAGAGAGAAAGAGGGGGTACTGTGTTGTCTTCTCAGCCCTAAAATATACCAAATATAGCAAAACTAATCTAGAGATGTCCTTTCTCTTCTCTAGTAACTGAAAAAACACATCTCTGTCCCGTTTAGCTTTCTGTTAGTGAACAGGGGGCTTATGGTACAGAAATAATCAAGAAAATGTTATTTTCTTTTATGGTTTATGAAATTACCTAAACATTTTCCTCATTCATTTGTATTATCCTTAAGAGGCTCTTTCCTCTAATTCCTTTTGGTTTGTTTGTTTTTTTTTCCTAGAGCTAGAATTCAATCCCAGCCCCACCCCAGCCCAGCCAAGGATCTAACTTACTTATTTACTTACTTACTTACTTACTTACTTTATTTATTTATTTATTATTTATCTATTTATTTATTTAATGTATATGAGTGTATTGCCTGCATGTGGGTAGATGCACCCATGTCATGCAATGCCTGCAGAAGTCAGAAGAGGGTGTCAGATCCCCTGGAACTGGAGATACAGTTTTTAGCTGCCATGTGGGTGCTGGGAACTGAACCCAGGTCCTTTGCAAGAGCAGTCAGTGGTCTTAACTGCAGAGCCATCTCTCCAGCCCAGAATCTTACTTTTGAAGCTGTCGTTTACCATATACTTTCCCAAAGAGCAGTAAAGTCATGGTTTTAAAACAATTTAAATTGAACTTTAAATGTCAAGCTTTGATTAATCATTGTGGTACTGTATTTTCTTATAGTATCAGAAATGTGAAGCTCTTGTGGAACAACTGAAGTCTTTTCAAATAATAGCTCATCTAAAGCATCTACAGGAAGAAATTTCTGAGATGAAAATTTGGTCTAACAGGATAACCGAAAACCAGGATTTATTGAATAACAACCTGACAACTCTTCCTCAAGACATTACCAAAGCAGAACAAAGTACAGCTTCCCTGGCAAAAGATGTTGGGCTCAAGATTACAACCGTAAAAACAGATATACGGCGTATTTCCGGTTTAGTAACTGAAGTAGCATCCTTAACAGAATCTGTGCAAGAACTGAAAAATAAAATAGAAATAGTAGAAACAATTACAGTAAAAAATATAGGCGATCTTCTCTCAAGCAGCATTGACCGAACAGAGGCACTCCGAAAGACAGCAAGTGAAAATTCACAAAGAATTAAGTCAATCATCAAGACACTAACTGACCTCCAGAGTGATTTTGACAAGCACACAGATAGATTTTTAAGCTTAGAAAGTGACAGAGCTAAAGTTCTGAAAACAGTGACTTTTGCAAATGATCTGAAACCAAAGGTATATAATCTGAAGAAAGACTTTTCCCGTTTGGAACCACTAGTGAAGGATTTAACACTACGCATTGGGAGACTGGCTACTGACTTACTACAAAGAGAGAAAGAAATTGCTCTCTTAAATGAAAAAATGTCTAATTTGACAATCGTTCAAGCTGAGATTAAGGATATTAAAGATGAACTAACACGTATTTCAGATTAGTTTGACATTAGTTATATTAGAGGTAACTTTTAAAACTGAGACCTCTGTTACAAGAAGACTGATAATCAGAAATACTGATATTTTCAAATGAACACTATTTTTCGTTTGCTACTATTTTCTTCAGTAATAAATAAGGCTTGAATTTTTAAAATAAATATGGTGAAATTTGTACTTGCACTTTTTTTTTTTTTTGAGGGTCTCCCTGTAGCCCCAGCTACACTACGTAGACCAGGTTGGCCTTGAACTCACAGAAATCCACCTGCCTCTCCCTCCCAAGTACTGGGATCAAAGGTATGCCACCATGCCCAGCTCTGTACTTGCGAATTTATAGCAACTATATCTATTCCCTCTGTGCACCTGTGTGTGTGTGCACACACACATAAATTTTTTTTTCGGTCTTTTTGAGACAGAGTCTCCCTGTAGCCCCAGCTGTCCTAAACTGTATAGACCAGGCTGGCCTTGAACTCACAGAGATCTGCCTGCCTCTGCCTCCCGAGTGCTGGGATTAAAGGTGTGCGCCACCACACCCGGCTATATTTTTTAAAAAATATTTGTGGAAGTTATCTTTTTTTGTGTGTTTTCTTTTCTTTTTTCCTTTTTTTTGTTTTATGTTTTTTTGATAGGGTCTCCCTAGTCCCACCCTACCTGGGAGTCACAATGTAGGCCAGGGTGACAGCAATCTCACAGAGATCCACCTGCCTCTGTCTCTAGGGCGCAAACCCGTGTCCTCTGCAAGAGCAGTCAGTGCTCTTAATCGCTGAGCCATCTCTCCAGCCCCTCACACACATAAATTTTTTTAAGTTTAAGTAATAACTTTTAAATAGCTTTGGCACTTCTAATGTATAAATTCATAGAAACTGCAAAGTAATCTATAGTTGCAGAGAGTAGAGCAGTGGATGCTTTATTATCATTTTCCAGAGAAGTGGAACCAATAGATAGATAGGTAGATAGATTTATTGTAGGAACTATTTACATGTTTATAGAGATCAAGAAGTCTGACCACCTACCACCTGCAAGCTGGAAAACCAGGAAAGTCAGTGGGGTACTACAATCTGAGTCAAAAGCCCAGGAGTCTGGGCCTAAGAACCAGGGACACTGATGCCCAAGGGAAGCAGAAATGGATATTCAGGCCAAACAGAAGCAGATTTACTCCTCTTCCACTTCTTTGTCTGTTCAGTCCCTTAATGGATTGAATAGTGCCGCAGCACATAAGTGAGAGTGATCTTTATTCATGCTGCCAATTTAAATGCTATTCTCCTCTGGAAACACCCTGATGTGCACACTCAGAAAAATGTCTTACCAGTTTTCCAGACATCCCTTAGCCCAGCCAGCTTGAAACATAAATTTAAAGATCACACATGATGGGGCTGGAGAGATGGCTCAGTGGTTAAGGGCACTGACCGCTCTTGCAGAGGACCAGTGTTCGATTCCCAGCACCCACATGGCAGTTAGCAACTGTCCAAAACTCCAGTTCCAGGGGATCGGATGCCCTCTTCTGACCTCTGTGAGCACTGCATGACATGGGTGCATGTAGGCAATATACTTACACATTTTTAAAAAATCACACGCGATAATAGACAGGGAGTGCAATATAGATTATAAAGAAGTACAAAGAAATTTTGAGGGATTAAAAATATTTGATTATGGGGGCTGGAGAGATGGCTCAGTGGTTAAGAGCACCCTCTTCTAGCTTCTTCAGGCACCTGTACTCACATGCACATAACCATACACAAAAACACATACAGATACATAATTAAAAATAAAAAAGAGGAGCTGGGCATGGTGGCACACATTCTTAATCCCAGCACTCGAAAGGCAGAGGCAGGCAGATCTGTGAGATTGAGGCCAGCCAGGTCTACATAGCGAGTTCCAGGCCAGCTTTGTCTACAGAGAAACCCTGTCTCAAAAAGACCCCCCCCCAAAAAAAATAATAAAAAGAAAATTTTAGGGATTAAGAATTTTTGATTGCCAGGTGTGGTGGTGCATGCCTTTAATCCCAGCTCTCAGGAGCAGAGGCAGGAGTATCTCTGTGAGTTCAAGGCCAGCCTGGTCTACATAGTGAGTTCCAGGACAGCTGGGGCTACAGGAAGATCCTGTCTCAAAAAGACCAAAAAAAAAAGTTTGATTATGGGGGCTGGAGAGATAACTCAGTGTTTAAGAATCCTCGCAGAGGACCTGGATTCAGTTCCCACATCAGTTGGTTCACAACCACCTGTAACTACAGTACCAGGGAATCCAGTGCCCTCTGGCCTCCTCAGCAGGCACCTGCATACACATTGTGCACATAAAATCATGCAGGCATGCACACACACACACAAATAAAAAAATAAAAGAATATTTGATTATGGGCTGGCAAGGTAGCTCAGCAGGTAAAGGCACTTACTATGCAAGCCTGGGAAACTTAGTTTGATCCCCAACCCACATACTTGGAAGGAAAGAACCATCTCCACAGTTATCCTCTGACAATCAGATGTGTCCTGGCATACACACCCATAAGCACACATCTTGCACATACACACAATAAATTTTTATTTTAATTTTTATTGAATTTTTGTGTATTTCATACAGAAAATCATCTTTATACACCCTTCCCCCTTCTCTTTGGCACCCTCCCATAGCCCCCCCTCCACCAGAGTTCATACATTCTATCATTTGTGTTAAGGCCTATTTGTAAAGTTTGTCCCCAGATGTCCCTCAGTGCTAGTTCATCCACCTGGGTTTAGTCAGCCTATCTAGAGTCTCTCCCTCCAAGAAGATCAGCTCTTCCTCACTCAGCAGTAATCAGCTGCCACTAATTCTTCGACTAAGATTGGGGCCAGCTGTTCATTCCCACAATTCTATGCTGGGTTTTTGTCTGCCTAAGTTTACATGGGTCTTGTGACAAGAATTTTTTAAAAGAATTCTTGATTATGACAATTGTTTTATGTTAATACATATCTAACAACTCATTAAATTGTACAGTTTAGGTATGTGCAGTTTGGTGGCCATCAATCACCCCTCAGTAAATTTGAAAATACATGTAAAAAAGGTCCACGCAGAACATTATGATTTGGATATAAAATGTTGCCCTAAGGTTCATGTTTTAGAGGCTTGGCGCTCAGCTGAGGTGATCAATTTAGGCCATGAAGGCTCTGACCTAATCAATGGATTAATCCACTGATCGGTTTATAATTTGACAGTGTTATTGGGAGGTGAGATGACCTCTCAGAAGAAGGCCCTAGTAGAAAGGAGGAGGTCACCAGGAGTATGTCCTTCAGGGCCGTATCTTGTCCTCCACCCTTGCCATACTCTCTGCTTCCTGGCCACTATGAGATGAACAGCCATATCCTTCCGATATCATATTTGCCTCAGGACATAAGCAATGGAGGCAGCCAATCATGGACTGAAGTCACTGAAATTCTGAGCCAAAATAAATCTTCAAAGCCGTTTCTCTCAGGTATTTGGTCACAGTAATACAGTGCTAATACACAGTATTAACCCTGGTTTCAAATGCCTAGAATAAAGTATATTGGGATGTGTGCTGGATAGTTTTAGTGTCAATTTGACACACCTGGGTTGAGGGAGTCTCAATTGAATTGTTTCCATTGTACTGGCCTGTGGCCATGTCTGTGGGGCAGCTTCTTGATTGTTGAGTGATGTGGGAGGGCCCAGCCCACTGTGGGTGGTGCCACCATAGGCAGGTGGGCCTATGTTGTATAAGAAAGCAGGCTGAGCAGGGACCAGGGGAGCATGCCGGTAAGCAGCCTTCCTTCATGGCCTGTGCTTCAGCTCCTGCCTCCAGGTTCCAGCCAAGTTCCTACCTTGAGCTCCCTGGTGAACTGTGACCCGGAAGATGTAAGCTGAATAAACCTTTTCCTCCCCAAGTTGGTATTGGTCAGAGTATGTTGTTACAGCAATGGAGAAACAAACTAGAACAGGATGCTCAGAGTTAGCTGCTTCAAAAAGAAGGGGAGGAATTGTTACACTAGAGTGGTCCACCCATAACCCTTGGCTTTTTACTGTGGAAAACTTTACATGACTTGATTGGCCTTTAAACTATTAACCAGAAAACATTTTTTTTTTTTCCAGACAGGGTCTCCTGACCTGGGACTCACTATACAGACCAGGCTGGCCTCTAACTCACAGAGATTCACCTGCCTCTGCCTCCCAAGTGCTAGGATTAAAAAACAGGTTCTTTTCTGATTTTTTTTTTTTTTTTTGGTTTTGGTTTTTGCTTCTTGTAATTCTTGCCACTATATTGTGAAATGAAAACTATTAAGATTCTAATTATTCTCTTCCTATATTACTTTTCCAAGATATATTTTTTATATGTGTTTTGCCACATGTGGGTTTGTGCACCATGTATATTCAGTGCCTACAGAGGCCAAAAGAGGACATCAGATCCCATGGAACTGGAGTTACAGATGGTTATAAGCTGCCATGTCGGTGCTGGAAACTGAACTAAGGTCCTTTGCAAGAGCTCCAGCCCCTTCCTATACTCTTTAGAATTCTGTATTTCTGGAAACTGGTACTACATGCCATAAGCAACACAAACTTTATGTAAAAATTTACATAGTATGGAACTTTTTTATTTAGGATAAACAATTCCATACACCACTGGGAGAATACCACTGTGTTCTGTAATACATCCTACCACTGTATTCTGTAATATATACATGCAGGCAAAACATTCATACACATAACATTAAAAAATAAAATAAGCCTGGCATGGTGGCACATGCCTTTAATCCCAGCACTCGGGAGGCAGAGGCAGGCGGATCTCTGTGAGTTCAAGGCCAGCCTGGTCTACATAGTGAGTTCCAGGACAGCTAGAGCTACAGGGAGAACCTGTCTCAAAAAAAAACCAACAATAAATAAATAAAAATAATAAAATAAAAACAATTCCAGAGTAAAGCAAGGTGGCACAGGCCTGTAATCCCAGCATTTGGAAAATAAAATCAAGAGGATTAGGAAGGGGGCTGAAGAGTTGGCTCAGCAGTTAGGAGCACTGGCTGCTCTTGCAGAGGACTCAGCTTCAATTCCCAGCACCCACATGGTGGCTAACAACCTTCTGTAACCCCAGTTCCAGGGGAATCCAGTGCCCTCTTCTGACCTCTGTGGGCACTGCATGACATAGGTGCACCTACATACATGCAGGCAATACACTTATACTTAAGAAATAAAAATAATAAAAATATCTTAAAAGGATTAGGAGGATCAAGTGTTCAAAGCCAACCTGGGTGAGATGCTGTCTCAAAAAAATTTTAAAAATCTTTAATTCAGCTATCTGAAAATTCATAAACGAAGCACTCATTTGGTGCTAGTTCTACTAATTATTGAAATAATGGTTCACAAATCTTGTCAATTATTTGGTATCACACTGAGCAGAACTTTTTCTGGTGTTGGGGATGGAATATTTATACATGCTAGACAAGAGCACTACTATTGAAATACATCCCCAGCCCAGGACTTTGGGAACCCCAAGTCTAGAATGTCACTATGCTAAAATATGGGCAATGGAATATCAATGTAAAATATAATCACTTCTCTGGGCATGGTGGCACACGCCTTTAATCCCAGCACTTACCAGGCAGAGGCAGGTAGATCTCTGAGTTTGAGGCCAGCCTGGTCTCAATAGCGAGTTCCAGGCCAGCTGGGGCTACAGGGAGACCCTGTCTCAAAAAGATAAAAAATAAAATAAAAATATAATCACTTCAGTAATACCTTTTTTCTACTTGTCTAACTTCAATTTTTCCTGGTGTATACTCATTGAACCTAGTAATGGGTTCATAGACATTTTCATTCATTTCCATTTGCTATGCTCTCCCTCAATAACATTCTTGCACTTAGTCTTGAATGATTCTTGACCTTTCTTTTCTATAGCATTTCCTTTCTTTAAAAAAAAAAAAAAAAAGTTAGTATTTTTATGTGTATGCATGCATTGCCTGCATGTAGGTAAGTGCACCCATGTCATGCAATGCCCACAGAGGAGAGAAGAGGCTCCTGAATCCCCTGGAACTGGAGCTATGGATAGTTGTTAGCTGCCATGTGGGTTCTGGGATTCAAACCAGGGTCTTCTGCAAGAACAGCCAGTGTTCCCAACTGCTGAGCCATCTCTCTAGCCCCCCACATGGTCCTTTCTTAAATAGCATTTCAAGTCAATACCAAGTGCAAGCAATAAAATGAGTAATAGTTTATTCATGAGTAAATGTTGGGCAGCCCACATATTCAGATTTCAACTGTGAATTGAGATTTATCAGTTTTTAACATGGGTTGATAAAGCCCTCTGTCATTGAGATCATGGGATTTGAAACAATACTGCCTCTGGAATCAATTACCCCCATCTTCAAATCTTGCAAACTCTGCACTCCACAAAGCCACTTATTTGTACATCAAATTCTTGTGTACAGTATTGGGTGGGAATTATATCTTATGTAGGAGACACATCCCAACTATCATCCAGTACAAGACTTTATTAAGTGATTGTTGCATGCACAGCACTTGAGAGTCTATTAAAACACACATGAAAACTTTAACATAACTGCATTGTAGGAAACTTGTCAGGCCACACCAGTAAGCAGGAAATTCATAAGCCATGTCAATGGTTAACATTTTATGTGCTTCTAGGAGAATTTCTGAGAATGTGAAGTCAGGGTTTTATAAGACGAATTATTCAATAGTTATCTGAGGAAAGCTATCTTACTAATATATACTTACTTGATATTTCAGGGAAGGAATAACATTCAACTGTCAACTATAGATTCCTCTGAATTTAAAATCAGTTTGATTTTTGATAGTTGAGATTTTGAGATTTTTGCCTTAAAAATTATGTAAACAACTATACAGTTTCTTTTGCTAAAAGAAGCAATGTGTAACTCCTAAGTTAACAGCAAGACTTATGAACATTAATGTTTTGGACATTTCTTGAATATGATAGAAATGTTAATAATTTCAGTTTAAAATATGGCCAAAAAATTTCATGAAACCTTTACACATGGAGACTTAAGCGGTCAGCACCTCTGTTTGATTTTGTTACACCAGTCACCCAGTATGAATAATCTAAGAAAATCAAGTTTTAGATGCTCTGCAAGGTAATTTTTATTTGTGAAGCCTCTATAAATTGATAGGCAATGCCACCTTGTCCTTGAAT
>NW_008337073.1:635098-642302 GCF_000622305.1 Nannospalax galili
TATATGCTCTAATTTTTATTTGTGAAGCCTCTATAAATTGATAGGCAATGCCACCTTGTCCTTGAATTCAACTGCCAATCTCACATACTCTTATTCTCCTGAATGTTCTACAGAATTGACATTTTATTAAATATAAAAAAGTATCCCAGTATGTGTATTAGATTTATATATTTGGTTATCAGCGAATTTGAAAATCTTCAAAGTTCTCAAAATTTTTTAGACACCATCTCACTAAGTAGCCCAGATAGGTTTCAGACTTGCAATTCTCTACCTCCACTTCCCAGATGCTAGTTACAGGCATGTATCACCAAACCCAGGTGAATTTTAAAACTTTAAAATTTTATGTTTTACCTGCATGTAAGTGCACCACATGCTTGCAATGCCCACAGAGGTCAGAAGAGGGAGTTGGATCTGGAGTTATGCTTGGTTGTGAGCAGTCACGTGGGTGCTGGGAACTGAACCCAGTCCTTTGCAAGAGCAGCCAGTGCTCCTAACTGCTAAGCCGGCTCTTCAGCCTGACTTTAAAAATTTTAACTGGACATTTTACTTGGATTTTGAGGATAAAATGCTTTTGTCTATCAGAAATGGCTTTGAAATGTATCTCTAACTACAGAGCAAGCAATTCTCATTAGCTTGAACACAGCATACACTGTAGCCACACAAAATCTGTTCTCTTGAGAAAACTTGAATCCTATACCTGTGGTAGTAAAAATGTCTGAGTAAAGGTCCACAGTCTATTTTGGATTGGCTGAACCAATCTATCTCCAATCCCACTTGCTCTTCTTGCATTCTGATATACCACCTCCTCCAAGCAAGAAATTCAGTCTACTTCGCTTTTCCTTATATCTGGGATGTTTTTATGGTGGAAGTTTTGCTAGACTTTGAAGGTCAAGTCCTAAGTCAGCATCTGCTTTGCCTTAACCTGGAAGCCTTGAAATGCCCCCACACCCGCCCAGCTGCCCTGTAGGCACCATGCTATGTAAAGGCAGCCACTAATAAAGTGCTCAAAGGGACCCCTTCCAACCCAGGTGAATGAAAGGCCGAAGACCTTCCCAAGACCCAGATATTTGTCAAAGTTTTGAGACTTTGTACCATAATGGTAGGTGCTTTGTTACACTGCAATAACAAGCATTCTTCTGCCAATGCTGCTAAGTAGCCCAGCCCACCAATTTGGTTGGAACCAGAAAACACTTCCTAATGTTTGCTCCAATTTTGTATCTAACAAACACTTCCCTTCTCTGTATCACAGACAGTGGAGGTGCACCTTTAGACCCAGCACTGAGGAGGCAAAGGCAGGCAAGTAAGTTTGTGGCCAGCCTGGCCTACATAGTGAATTCCAAACAAGCCATGGCTATAGTCTCAAAAACTAATCCAAGTTAATGTACACTAGCTTCTAAATTTAGTTCAGTTGTTAGGAATACAGGTTAATAATGAAAGCATCTGTCTCCTCGTAGCACGGTATAGCGGATCTGTAATGCCAGTTTTCAGGAAGCTGAGGCAAGAGGTAACAAAATTCTCAGGCCTCTACTTTCCTATGTAAATTGTCTACCCTCCCAAATACCCAAGGACTTCAAGGCAAAATGTCATCAAATTCAAAAAGCAAAATATAAACTAGGCTTTTGTATTTCCACATCCAATGTAAAGAAAACACAGAATGGATTACTTTATGATTTTAAAAATGTGAGCTAGGGGTCTAGAGGGATGGCTCAGCAGTTAAGAACATTTGCTACTCTTGCAGAGGACCTGGGTTTAATAACCAGCACCCACATGGCAGCTAACAACTATCCATTACTCCAGTTCCAGGGGATCTGACGCTCTCTTCTGACCTCTGCAGGCATTGCATGACATGGGTACACTTACATGCATGCAGGCAATACACTCATATACATAAATTTTAAAAAGTAAAAAAAAAAAAATGTGGGCTAGGCCAGGTATACACCTTTTAAACCTCAGCACTTAAGGCAGGGCAGGAGGATCCCTGAAGTTTGAGGGCAGCCTGGTCTACATAAAGTTCCAGGTAGGCCAGGGATACAGTAAGACCCTGTCTAAAAACAAATTTTTGAGTGGGCTAAAAACAAACCTCAGTGCCGTATGTATGCTAGAAGGTTATACTTCCAGTTGCATCCACTTAGTTCAGTTTTCAAGCAGTTATTTTCCTCTAAAAAATTTTTTTAGCCAGGCATGGCAGCACACCTTTAGTCCCAGCACTAGGGAGGCAGAGGCAGGCTGATCTCTGCGTTCAAGGCCAGCTTGGTCTACATAGTGAGTTCCAGGCCAGCTGGGGCTACAGGGGAGATGGTCTCAAAAAGAACACCCCCCCACCCAAAAGAAAATAGCTGACAGTAAATTTATAGTCAGATTGTGTGAAGAGAATCAGGTTACCCTAGATGTTTTTAGCAACCCTGTTTTGGTCTTTATCATTTCTAAAACTTAGCCTAATTTGGGTGACCTTTTATAAATAAGCATCAATACTTAATTAGCATTAAAAATAAGACATGAAGGTAAAATGTGATATGCTAAAATTAGCTTGTCAAAATAAAACCAGATGAGTTTTTATAGTTAGTAAATCAAGCTTTTGAAAACTTTAGATTTCCTTGACATCCTTGAATGGCAATTTATGAATAGCACCAATGGTTGGTTTGCATTTTTTTCTTGGGAGTCTTAAATCTTTCCATAGTAGGGTTAAATCTTTTTTTTAAAAGTAGTTTTTAAAACAACATAACTCACAGACATCATGAATGGATGGGTTTATTTCAGCAGTGAGAGCAAAACTCTTGCCTTAAGCAAGGGTACTACAGTAATTATATCAGGAACAGACAATTATCCTACACTGTCAAATATATAAAAGTTCCTTTTGCACTTTCTTCAACACTGATCAACAAGCAGATTCAGTCCATATTTGCTGTGATGTATCTACTGAGTTAACCCAAGCTTCTTCTTCAGAGATTCTGGCATCTCAGGTGGAGGAGGGCGAGGGAGCCTGAAGTAAACCTTCACAGAGTCATAGATGAACCACTGTAGTGCAGTCAGAGTGCCAATCATGATGATACGGGCAAAGAGTCCCTTCCACACACCTGGTTCAGGGAGAAAATGTGAATGGAACATTGCAGTATAACCAAATGGTGTTCTTTCTTTATAGATGGGAAAACCCATCTTACCTTTAAAGCCAAGTCTCTGGAGAACCTGAGAAGCACTGCTACCTTTCTCTTTATTCAACACAGATACCACAGAATCAGCAGGGTGAGAAACAATTGCACAAAAGACTCCAGCTGGAAGAAAAAAAATCAAGATACATATAGGGTCAGTAAAGAAAACACACACTACAGTTAATCCCTTTTTACAACCTCAAGAAACTTCCCCTTTAGTTTTTGCTTTGTTATTTTGAGACAGTAAGTGGCCCAGGATTGCCCTTATTCAGTAACCTTCCTGCCTCACCTAAGTACTAATAAAGTATTACAGGTGTCTATCATCACACTGGATTCCTTTAGTTTTATTATTTTTTAAAAACCAGATTTTAGCTGGATATGGTGGTACATTTCAGCTACTCAGGAGGCTAAGGCAGGAAGATCATCCGAGCCTATGAGTTTAACCAGCCTTAGACAACACACAAACATACAAACACACACACACACACAAAAAAAAAGAACAAAAAAATATCACTTTTCTGGTAACACTAGTAAGGTTGTATGTAAGCAATCTGTTTTATGTAAAATTGAACAATTCAGGTTTGGGGGCTGGAGAGATTGTTCAGGGGTTAAGAGCACTGGGTGTTCTTACAGAGACCCGAGTTTGATCCCCAGCACACACATGGTGGCTAACAACCATCCATTACTCCAGTTGCAGGGGATCAAACGGCCTCTTCTGACCTCTATGGGCATTACACATGGGTACACTCTCATACATGCATACAATACACTCATACAAACAAAATTAATTTTCAAAGGGGCTGGAGAGATAGATGGCTCAGTGGTTAAGAGTACTAACTGCTCTTGCAGAGGACCTGGGTTCAATTCCCAGCACCCACATGGCAGCTGGGAACCGTCCTTAACTCCAGTTCCAGGGGAATCTGAAGCCCTCTTCTGACTTCCACAGCATTGCACGACACAGGTGAACTCACATACATGCAGGCAATATACTCATACACATAAAATAAAAATGTTCTTTAAAAGTTAAAACTGGGCTGGAGAGATAGCTCAGTGGTTAAGAACACTGGTTGTTCTTGCAGAAGACTCGGGTTTGAATCC
Source organism: Nannospalax galili (assembly GCF_000622305.1). NCBI lineage: Eukaryota > Metazoa > Chordata > Mammalia > Rodentia > Spalacidae > Nannospalax > Nannospalax galili. The sequence continues at coordinate 639,343 of NW_008337073.1, forward strand.
CAGCACCCACATGGCAGCTAACAACTGTCTGTAACTCCAGTCCCAGGAGATCCAACAGACTCTTCTAACCTCCAAGGGCATTGCACAACATGGGTGCACTTACCTACGCAGGCAATACATGCATACATATAAAATAATTTTTAAAAAATAGTAACAATACACACACACACACATACACATATATATTTTTTTGGTCTTTTTTGAGACAGGGTCTCCCTGTAGCCCCAGCTGTCCTGGAACTCACTATGTAGACCAGGCCAGCCTTGAGCTCACAGAGATCCTCCTGCCTCTGCCTCCCCAGTGCTGGGATTAAAGGCAGGTGGATCTCTCAAGTTCAAGGCCAGCCTGGTCTACGGTCTACATAGTGAGTTCAAGGCCACCTGGGCTACAGGGAGACCCTGTCTCAAAAAAACGACCAAAAAGAAAGAAAAGAAAAAAGTATTTTTTGAATTCAGAAGAGCTTATAAAACATTATGGCAAGATAATACTGCTTTATAACCTTTGGAATATTTTCCTCACAAAAAGGGAATGGGAATTTTATAATCTGTTCATATCATGAACAAATGTGTTCTACTTCATACCTATGTAACCTGCCACAAATGTTACAACCAGCTGCTCTGGCTTTGTACATTCGCTTCGGGGCTTAGGAACCACAAACTTGTACAGTGCTTCAACAGTACGTTCAAAGCAGGCGAACTTCATCATGGTGTATGGTATCTGTCTCATCCACAGAGGAGCAACACCCTTGTAGAACCTAGGAAATTAAGACACCTGTTACATGGTTGCATAAGTTAAATCTAGCAGAGACTTTCACCACAACAGAAGTGTCCGCACACCAGTCGAGTCCTGACAGTAAAAAATGACAGCGTAACTGCAGGTCATTTCCATCAGAACCTAAAGACTAACATGCAGGTATATTTATCTCACATGCCAATGACTCAAGCACCTTTGACTATACAACCAAAAAGTTGCTGGATGTTTCTTCAACTGGAACTACAAGAAACAAGAAGTTCACAAGTAGAACTCAATTCAAGATTCATCCACAAAGGTGGATCTAAGGAAGCATGTTGTCATCAGAATAGATGCAAATGAACTGTGACTACAAGCAGTTCTGACAAGCCCCACCCCACCAAAGTCAATAGTAAACGTTCAGACCAAATATCAAGTTATTCTCATACAACAATTCAGGGCTCAAAGCATGTATTAACTTTATCTTTGTCCTTAGAGTTTAGAGTCTAGATGCATGCAAATAGATACAAATTATACAATAGTTTAAAAAAGGACAGAAAAAATAAAAATAAAAAATAAAGTTCTGGAGAATGAATATTTTAAGGAAAATGTTTACTTACGCATTTAAGCCTTCTTCTTTGTACATTTTAGGAACTGCTTCCCTCAGAGTGTTGGCATAGCCTGGCTGGGTTTGAATTCGAACTTTAGCAGCTTCCATAGGAGCCAGGGCAATGTCAGCAAAGAATTCAGCACTGGCAGAAGCAGCCAAATACAGTGATGTTCGCCAAAGATAGGTATTCTCCTAACAATCAAAATACAAGGACATATGTGAACTGCGTTGCATCAGCTGCTTTCATGTAACTTCCTGCAATAGCTGAGGAAATTAAACTTCACTCCTCCTTTTTTTTAAAAATTTAAGACAGATTTGTCACTATCCCAGGTTAGCCTTCAACTTGCCATGTAGGCCATATTGGCATAAAATATCACAACTCTCCTGTTTTCTACCTCCTGAATACTAGGATTACAGGTATGAACTATCCTGCTTTTTTATTTAAGAAAAAACCAACCAGGGTCTCCCCTGGAGACCCAGCTGGCCTGGAACTAACTATATAGACCAGGCTGGCCTTGATCTCAGAGAGATCCGCCTGCCTCTGCTCCAGAGTACTGGGTCTAAAGGTGTGTACCCAACAACCTGACTTTTAGAAAGTATTTTTTATCAAAATTGTCCATAAACAAGTTATCAATTGAGTATATGTATATATGTATGTATATATTTTACACACACATGCAGTCTTTTATAACCTCATGAACCAAATGTTCAACAATGTGAATGCTGTACAATGCAAACTTTTAAATACCCAGGGCAAGTATAGGTCATCCTGCAAACCTCAGCCCTTCTCTTAAAAAAATAAAAAACATACTAATTTAGAAATTTAACATCATTAAAAAGGCAGAGAAATCTTATAGAATATACTTTATGTTTCTCATCCTATCTCTGCTAAGTCAGCCTTATGATTTGAGACAAACTGCTATCTCTGGGGCTATTTCTTCAGTTGCGAAATAAGTTAAACAGAAAACAAAAAATTCCTTTTAAGCTTAAATACTTAAGACTTTGAATGTCGAAGTTAAACCACATACCTCACCAAGCATGTTGCTATACAAGACTTTGAAGACTTCATAAAAGCCAAACTTGCAGAGCCCTTGCATAGAATAGCCAATAAAAGTTGGAGCCCATCCTTTAGCCAAACCACGAACACCATCCTCTTTCAGTGTAACTGAGAATCCATTAAATATGCCCTTGTATTTTTGGGGGTCCACCTTCATTTAAAATAAGGGGGGAAAATCAATTAAATACAAATATTTAACATTTTTCACAAATACTTTCATTATTACATTTTTTAAAATTCTAAAACACCAATAAAAAAGATAAATACAAGTTCTTAGCATAATGTAACCCTACTACCTATACTTTTATTTGTGTAGCATATGCACATGCATGTGCCTCTACATGAACGAGTGTGTGGGCCAGAAGTCTCCTATGACGTCTTCTCTACCTTATTTTTTGAGATCCTCCCAAAACTTGAGCTCAGACTGATTGGTCAGTGAGCTATGGGGATCCAAATGTTTCGGTCTCCCAGTCTAGGGTTACAGATGTGTTACTTGCATGGCTTTTCACGTGGGAGCTTGGAAATCTGAACTCAGGACCTTACTTTACCGAGTCATCTCCCCAG
>NW_008337073.1:642438-658444 GCF_000622305.1 Nannospalax galili
GTCTCTCCTTGTAGCCCCAGCTAACTTGGAACTCGCTATGCAGACCAGGCTGGGCTTGAACTCACAGAGATCCACCTGCCTCTGCTGGGACTAAAGATGTGCACTACCATGCCAGGCCACAATTTTTTTTTTTTTTGAGACAGGGTCTCACTATGTAGCCTCGGCTGGCCTGGAACTCGTTACATGGACCAGGCAGGCATAAGATTACTTTTATAAATGGAAACCTTTTCTACATTAAAGACCAGCTTTCTCTGAATCATACTTAACTCTTGAAGGAATAGCCAGAAGTGTAAAATTCCAACAACAAAAAAATATAAAATTGAGTCTTAATTCACACTACTTTTTAAAAAACTAGTTTTAAAGCTACTGCCTATATAATATATAAATGTGTGCTTCTGATACTGAAGTCTATTAAGTAAACCATAAATTCTATAAATATTAATCAAAGTAAATACAACTTTAAGAGGCATAGCATCTTTGATTTAGAAATCTGAATTCACATCAAAAGACATGCATGTATTAGTGAAGTTACATTTCATATCTATTCATCTATTAACTAAATGGGGTGGGGGAGCTTATCTCACTATTTCTGCCAGTACTAGAAGGGCTGGTATACATCACCTTCCTCTCTGTCCTAAAATTTCACCTTCCTTTCCTCTCTTTTAGGTAAGGAGACTTCTAATCCTGTTTGGGACAAATAAATTTTTAACGTTTGATTATTTTTTGTTTCAATATTCCTAATTAAATGATATTCAAATTTTAAGAAAACTCTTTTAAGTAAATATACAAGAGGTAATGCTCACAAAATTTTATGAAGACAGTACTGCTTATAAAATGGTTATTTGGGGCCTTGAATTGTAGGCCTTGAAAAACAACTCTGGGCAAAATTGAACACCAACAGCTAAGATCCATTTACAGTAAGCGTCTGAGGGTGAACAATTTACCCACATTATATAAGACAGGCATTTCTTAAATTTAAAACACTAAAGACTACACTTTAAGAAATTAAGAGTTTGGTTTCCCACAGAAGTCTGTAGTAGCTATGATGGCTTCACTTCTCATTCTGAAGGTCTTTAAGATTTTGAATTAAAGGCTGGTGAAGCATCCTGATGGGAGAAGGTATGGCCAGTATATATATGCAAGACTCTGTTCTACCTCCAGTGCAATTTTTAAAAAATTAGAATGAAATCACATTAAAACACACACACTCTGTCTCCACTCTCAATAAAATTTTAAAAAATAAATAAAAATAAAACCAATCATCTCAATACAAACCTGCATACGGCATTTCACTAAATCCAAGGGAACAACAGCAGTGTGTGTCAGCCCACAACTTAAGACCCCACCAAAGCCACACAGTGCATAATACTTCATGGAGCCAAATTCACAACTGTACTCTGTAATAAGACAAGACACACCAGGCATTTTAATATAAACTCATGTTAGTGCTCATCAACTTACCTCCTGGACAGTTAGCTTTCCACACAGCTTGTTAGTAGTGGTCTGCACCTTACAACTTAACAGCCATGCTTCAACAATGTTTTAGTCCAGCATGCAACACAAACCTGCATTCTGCATTTAACCAGATCTAGAGGAACCAGTGCTGTATGTGTTGTGCCACAGCTAATAATTCCTCCAACTCCACAGAGGATAAAGAATCTGGTAGATCCATATTCACAGCTATACTGCTCTGTTTGATTGAAGAAAAAAAATCAATTAAGTATTTCTTCAGAGGTGAAGTCCAGGGGAATGAAAAGAAAACTCACTTTCCTTGTGAAATAGAACTATCATTAAATGTCTTTAGCAACCATTTCCAATTAGTTGAAAGAGGAATTCTTACATGTGAATTACAAGAAAGTCACTGCAAATCAGATCAGGGTGCTCTATCTGTGAGATAGTATATGTCTCTTATTTTGACATACATTCCAAAACGTCTCCAAATTGATAGCTTCAAGTCAAATCAAAACAGTTGCTAAAGCACCTTCTGAGAACAAATCAAATTCAAAAACGGCACTCAAGATGTAAAAAACCTGCAAATTTCAGTTTTCTCAGCCATTAACCAAACACTATCTCCATGTACTAACTCTGTAATATAAAACTAGTCACATATAATTACTGAAGTCAAAAAACATTACAACTGTTTCCTTTTAACTTTTTTAATTGGAGCACAATGACGATGTAAAGGGCTTTGAAATTCACTGAAGACGGAACAGAAGCACGTGAATGGGGGAATAAACCTCCATTTTATGGGTACAACATAAAGCAACAGTCTTGACACCTAAAATTCAGTTTTCAGGTTTCTCTGTACATATGCTCCACTAGGATTTAAAACACCCAATTACGTTAGAGTCAAGCACCCTGAATCCCCAAAGGCAAGCTCAAAGGGGATGCCCACCTATTACCGCCGAATCTACAAGTCACCTCCGTCACCAGTAGCAACGAAAGTACGAGATTCCCATTATCTCCTACACAATTTAGTGGAAAGACGACCTCCTGACATCAGCTAACATAAAACTCGGACAATATGTGGGCAAAGGGGTATTTCCAGGAAATAAAAAGGGGGAAAATCAAAGACCAGGTCATGCAGTTGGAACCGTGAGTGGCCAGGGTTAGAAGGGAGATTTTTACCCAGCCGATTTAGCTGACCAAGTGGATCGCGGAGATAAGAAGTTAGTCACGGCCTCTCGGCCTCTACTCCCTTGGGGGACATGGAGGTCACCGAGTGGCGCTGCGCCTGGGACCTTCCACGCCCTTGAGGGAGGGCCAAGGATCCGACACCGGCCCAAGGCGGTTCAAGCTGACATCCTGGGGCCAACACCGGGGACCAGTCCTGCAGGGAAGGGCTGGCGCGTCCTTCCCTGTCCTCTATCTAGGCCGGCGCAGGCCTCAGCGGCAGGACGGGGATCACTCGGGGCCCAGGCCGCGTGGGGCAGAGTATGACCTCACCATCCACGGCGGCGGCAGCCAGGTGGCGGGAGCGGCGCGGCACGTCCTGGGGGCTGCAGGGGCCCGCGACGCCATCGTGCCGCAGCTGTAGGTGCGGCGCGTTGAAGGGGTTTGCCCGCGCCAGGTGCGCCACGGACGAGAACATCCTCCTACGGGAGAGAGGGCCGGGGTGAGAGGAAGGCCGGCAGTGTACGGCGCCCTGGCACCGCAAGGAGCCTGGCCAGCTCCGCGCCCTTGGGGCGGTCACAGTCCGTCCCCGGGGAGGCCGCGCCCGGCCGGGCCCACAGCCAGAACCCAGGCCCCTCGGGGCCCCGCAGCCGCCCGGAAGGCCGCGCCGCACTCACTAAGATGGCGAACACCCAACCGCTCCCGAGGCAAGGCTGCGGTTCACAGAGGCCGAATGTCCTCCCAGCCGGTAGACCCGTGCCCTTCGTGCCGCGTCAGCGTGACGCACACACAGCATCCCTGCGCCACGCAGTACCCATTGGTGGAGACGAGCGCGGGGGCCGTAGCGTCATCGCGTTCTCCTAGCAACCCTATCCCCGCCCCCGCCCTCCTCCCTCGCCCTTCCGGCCCAGTGTGTGCGCAGGAGGATTCGCACTGCGCAGGCGCGCATTCCGAGCCGTAGTTTTTCGGAGTAATCTCGGCCTTGGGCAGGCGACGTGCTACCCTCTTTGTCATTCACCTTCAGGTGTCTTTCCTTGACGCCAGGGCTTTCTACAGGTTAAGTGACTCCCAGTGTATAGCATTCACCAAGAAAACTTTATAATGTACGAATGTTTGGTGATACAGTATGTTGATACTGCAGTTAGGATATCACTACAGTATCTTGTGTCTCAACTTTTGCCATTATTAAGCTTTTACCAAAAAGTTCCATTCCTTGACATTAGAAATAGGCATGTCTAAATTTTCCACCATATTCAGAATATTTTAGTATGAAATGTGAAGGAGAAAGTCATAAAATAGACCAGACAGCTTCTGCTTCACAGTAATCTACTTTAAAACAGTAAATTCTTAATACCTGGAAGGTGCAAGAATGCGCCAGAATCAAAATAACTGACAGCAGATTGTGTGTAATTAAGAATTTATAAAGTCGCCGGACGCGCACGCCTATAGTTCCAGTACTCGGGAGGCAGAAGCAGGCGGATCTCTGAGAGATCGAGGCCAGTCTGGTCTATATAGTGAGTTCCAGGTCAGCTGAGGCTGCAGAGAGACCCTGTCTCAAAAAGGCAAAAAAAAAAAAGAATTTATAAAATCCCCCGGGCGTGGTGGCGCATGCCTTAAATCCCAGCCCTTGGAAGGCAGAGGCAGAGGGGGATTTCTGTGAGTTTGAGACCAGCTTGGTCTCCATAGCGAATCCAGGCTAGCTGGGGCTACAGGGAGATCCTGTCTCAAAAAAACAGAGTTCGAGGGGATCCGATGCCCTCTTTTGACGTTTACGAGTATTGCACGACAGGGTGCACTTAACACACATGCAGGCAATACATTCATACACAGAAAAATAATAAGTAAAATATGAAAAAAATCCATGTTTTGGGGGAAGGGGGCTCACAACCACCTGGAGCTCCTGCTCCAGGGGATCTGATGCTGCCTTCTGGCCTGGACAAGCGAGATCCTGGCGGGAAAAAAACAGAGTTCGAGGGGATCCGATGCCCTCTTTTGACCTTTACGAGTATTGCACGACAGGGTGCACTTAACACACACGCAGGCAATACATTCATACACAGAAAAATAATAAGTAAAATATGAAAAAAATCCATGTTTTGGGGGAAGGGGGCTCACAACCACCTGGAGCTCCTGCTCCAGGGGATCTGATGCTGCCTTCTGGCCTGGACAAGCACCACATACACAAGCACATACACAGGCACAGACACATACACATAAACAAAAAATAAAAAAAATAGGCAGGGCATGGGCACACGCCTTTAATCCCAGCACTTGGGAGGCAGAGGCAGGCAGAGCTTGTGAGTTTGTGGGCAGCCTGGTCTACATAGTGAATTCCAGCACAGCTGGGCCTACAAGAAGACTCTGTCCCAAAAACAAAGCAAAACAAAAACAAACAACATAAAACCCAGGGTGTTTGAAAGGTAATTCAGTAGTACAGAAGCTCATGAATTCAAGCCCACCCTAGCACTCACAAAAAATTACTATTCAAAGACAAAAACTCTTCCATTTTAAAATTTTTATTTGGTGAGGGATGGGGGACCTTTAAGAGGTTTAGAGCCCAGGAGTTAAGAGCACTGACTGCACTTGCAGGGTCTGGGTTGTTCTCAGCACCCACATGGCTGCTAACCATAACTCCAGATCCAAGGGTCTGATACCCTTTTCTGCCCTCCTCCAGCATTGCACACATGTGGTGTGCTTACATACATTCAGGCCAAACACAGACATAAAAACAAACAAAAATAATAAAAAGGAATGACTCCTTAAAACTTTTTTTTTTATTTATGGGGCTGGAGAGTTGGCTCAGCGGTTAAAAGCACTGACTGCTCTTGCAGAGGACCTGGATTTGATGCCTAGCACCCACATGGAGGCTATAAACTGTCCTTAACTCCAGTTCCAGGGGAATCCGAAGCCGCCTTCTGTCTTCCGGCAGCAGCAGTGCATGACACAGGTGCATTCACATACATGCAGACAATATACTCATACACATAAAAATAATAAAAATTTTTTTTGTCTTTTTGAGACAGGGTCTCCCTGTAGCCCCAGCTGTCCTGGAACTCACTATGTAGACCAGGCTGGCCTTGAACTCACAGAGATCAGCCTGCCTCTGCCTCCGGAGTGCTAGGATTAAAGGCGTGCACCACCACACCCAGCTAATAAATATTTTAAAAAAACTTTTTTATTTATGATAATGTGGGGGGGGTCATGTGTGTGAGTGCTTATGGAGATCAGGGGACAACTTTCAGAAACTGGTTCTCTCCCTCTACCATGTGGATCTGGAGATCAAACTCAGGTTGGTAGACCTGATGGCACTCCCTTTACTCCCTGAGCCATCTTTCAGCCCTGTAAACTTTCCACTTAACATGCTTCAAGAATGGAGACAACCACTAAGTATTCCAGAGGGTGTACACATAGGCTAAGGGTCCTTGTAAGTAATGTCCAATGCCATATACAAAAATTGTAAGAATGGGGAAGACAATATACTCAGAGAAACAGATCGAATTTTTATTTACTTATTAACAAGGTTCTCAAAGAACATTGAAAGAATTCATGTTTTCAAATATGGTGGACATGCTTTTCAACTAAGCTGTCCCATTAAACAGATGTGTACTCTCAGGCCCTCCACAGAGGTAATAGCAACCAACTTAAGTTCTGACACAGGTTGGACTTAGACATTCAAAAACTGTATGGGAGGGCTGGGTTTTGAAGAACCCAGTACCTGTTAAATTACAGGTGTCACCCATAGGTAAAGAAAAGCCATACAGTCATTGCTGTCTCCTAGCAATGTGCTCTGCCCTTCCGTGCCCCAGTCACACCTTGTCCTTCCCTCTTGGCAAGAGTCTCAGGAAGAATTCAGGAGAGTACAGGAAGGGAAGAAGTGACAGGTAAGCGGGTGAAAAGGTGTACAAACGCCTGTTTGTCCAGGCCCACACATGCCTATCTCATCTATGTAATTTGAGCCTACATAGAGAGAGGAAGTCACTGACAGTTTATAAAGTGACTCCCTATGTTTAGTAACTACTTTCTATTCTACTCCAGCTCCTACTCTCCTCCCCCAGCAGATAATACTGTTGTAGTTGGATAAAACTGGTGCCCTTTACCTTTGGTGCAGGTACACCTGGTCTAGAAGTTGATGAAGGAGATCCAGTAGCAGCTGAAAGAGCTTGTGTACCTAGTGCTCCACCACGTCAACAAGGTGACCTTCACATTTGGAAGGCTGCTGTTTCACTTCTGCTTTTCCAGTGATATACAAGTTTCTCTTGTAGTATACTCCAACTCAAGACTATGTAGGGAAAGGAATTCTGAGAATTCCAGCTTTACCAAATAGTAAAAAAGCACCACAGGGCTAATGAGATAGTTCAGCAGATAAAAAGGCACTTGTGCAAACCTGACAACTTGAATTTGAACCCCAGAACACAGGTAAAGATGGAGAGAATCAATGCCACAAACTTGTCCTCTAACCTCAAGATGCACATTCACATACACGCACACAAACACACAAAATAATAGTCTAGTCACACAGAGAGGTAATCAAGGTCATTGGGGTTTACAATAGACTAGAAAGCTGGAGAGTTGATTAGCTTGGACATGAGATGGTGAAGACATATCAGCAAGTGTCCTTAACCAGTGAGTCATCTCTCCAGCCCCCATCCTTGTATATTTTTTTAAAATTTTATATGTATGAGTGCATTGCATGCATATGTATAAGTGCACCCATGTCGTGCAGTGCCCAAGGAGGTCAGAAGAGGGAGTCAGATCCCCTGGAGTTAAGGACGGTTGTCAGCTGCCATGTGGGTGCTGGGAATCGATCCCAGGTCCTCTGCAAGAGCAGCCAGCGCTCTTCACCTCTGAGCCATCTCTCCAGCTCCCTATTCCAGTATCTTTAAAGTCCCTGATGGTGACATTAATCTCAGCAGTCTCTCCAGGAATGTAATACTGCTCTGCTTTAACATTTTGGCATTCTAGTGACTTCCTCTTGGCCTTTCATATAATAACATCCCCATCCCACAGACCAGAGGCCTAGCATAGGGGCTCTGCCAGTGTTAAGCTCATATATCCCAAATATGCATTTCATAACTGGGCAGATACCACACGGGGAGTGGTATCATAGACTCACTATGGGTCAGATTTCATCCATATGCCACTGATTATTAGACTTCCAATAAGTCTCCCTTTAGGCTGATGACCTACATGGTATTTTGAGTTTCTAGGAATTGATGTCAATTCAGAGCCAATATCCAATGATACATAAAATGTTTGGAGGCTTTTACTTTTACTCCTTCTTTATTGCATAGCCGAATTATGTAAATTATAGGTTAATTTGAGGACTATCAGGAATACATTAGTCGGTTCTCCAGAGGAGCAGAATCAACAGAATAAGTACATATTAAAAAGGGAATTTATGGGGGCTGGAGAGGTGGCTCAGCTTTTAAGAGCATTGACTGCTCTTGCAGAGGACCCCAGTTCGATTCCCAGCACCTACATGGTGGCTAACAACCATCTGTATCTCCAGTTCCAGGGAAATCTGATGCCCTCTTCTGACCTCCATGGGCATTGCATGACATGGGTTCATTTATACACATGCAGGCAGTACACTTATACACAAAAATAAAAATAATAAATAATAGTTTTTTAAAAAAGAAAGTGAATTTATTAGATTGGTTTCCAAGATATGGACTGCGTAGTCCAGCAAGGGCTCTGTGCACACTGGAGAGATTGACAACCCAGTAGCCACACAGTCTGTGAATGAAGACTACATGTCTCAGTAGTCCCAATCTGACACTGAAGGCCTGCAAGATTCCTAGCAATCTTCTACTCCTTAGTTTACATTGGAAGGCCTAAAAAAACTGATCCAGTGAAGGATTGCAACAGCAGCAAATTAGCGTAGATGTACTCACCAGCAAGGGACAAAAGCAGGCAGGCAAAAGCAAAACAGCTTTTCTTTCAGACCTCTTTATAGCTGGCCACTGCCGAGGGAGTGCCTTCCCCACTCAGCTAATCCTTCCAGGAAACCCCCTCACAGACTCTCCCAGAAGAATGTCCTATAGTTAATTCCAAATCCAACCAAGTTGACAACCAAGATTAACCTTTATAAGGAGGAAATTTTACAACAAAAAATTCTGATTGTATAGCAGGGTTCACCCTCCTGGGTACATGTGTGCCTTCAATATTCACATGTTGTCACTTGACTACCAAAGTGATGGTATTAAGAGATGGGGACTCTGAGAGGTGACTGTGTGGTGAAAGATTAGAGCAGAGAGAGGGACATCAAAATTAGCATATGAAAGAAGACAGTTGGCAGAAAGACTGGAAAACCTTCCCCACCAGGGCTACATGTGATATCCAAATGTGGAAGAAGGATGCTAGAAAGCTTACTCAGTGGTTGGAGCACTGGCTGCTCTTGCAGAGGATCTAGGTTCAGCTCCCAGCACCCACATGGTGGCTAACAACCATCTTCATAACTCCAATTCCAGGGGATTCAATGCCCTCTTCTGGTCTCCATGGGCATTGCAGGCCCAGATGCACACATGTGGGCAAAATGTGCATACACATCAAATAAAAATTAATCATACGTGGACAAAGGCTGGTACTTGCAAATGACCCATAAAGGATCACAGCACTCGTGGGTCACTCAGTAACATTTGGAATTGTAACTTTCCCAACTCCCTGACCTAATTCTATTCTCAGGAGTGTCTTTCTTTTTCTTAATTAAATGGTCTCTATTTCTGACATGTGTTCCTGGTTCAATTCTTTGTTCCAGGACAAGAACCTGGAAATCTCAGCAAATATCCTCCAGACTCTGATCCATGCCTAAAACAATTAGGCCTTCATGAATGGGTTCAGTGCTCTTATACAAAGATTTGAGGTGGTAACAGTGGCACTCCTTGTCCCTTTTGCCTTTCCATCTCCTCCACCATGTTAGGGCTCAACCAGAAGATGCCATCTTGAAAAGAGAGAGTGTAGTCACTAAATCTGCTGGCTTCTCAGCTTCTAGAATTGTAAGAAATCAATTTTTGTTATTCAGAATTACCCAGCTTAAGGTAGTCTATAACAGTATCAGGCAAAGACTAAGACAAGGGGATTAGCCTCTGTTACATTTACAAGGTTCTGGATCTCTGACCAGGAACAGGTGGGCAATTGCCTGAGCAATCGTAACTCTCCACTATGGAAATTCAAATCAGATTTCATTTACTAGATCTGGAATCTTTTCACTATACAAATAAGTAACTATAGTAGATTGTTCATCTATTTTAGTTCTAAGGGCACCATGATCAATTAGCCAATGTCAAAGACATTTATAAATCAAGCTGTTATGATTATAGTTTTTGCTGATGATTACAGAAGTTATTACTGCCTGGTCTTTGGTGATTATGTGATGCAACATGGCCCTCCACCCCAAGATCCCATTGATTTTAGAAAACCCATTTGATGGTAGTAATTCCCATTATAGCTTCTGGCCTACACAAATGGCTCCTTTCAGCAGTGGTAGCTTCACAATGTTGTCCATAGAAGCCTGAGGAGCTTCCTTAATCTTTTAGGGACATCAACTCAGATAAAACTGATCCTTGGTTTCACAGAAGAAAAGAATTTCAGGATGAGCCAATACGAAACAGAGTTGGAGTGGACTAAAATACTTTAAATTTCTCACCTTTAATCCCAGCTGTGGTTACAGGGAGACCCTGTCTCAAAAAGGCCAAAAAAATTAAAATAAAATACTTTAAATTTCAAAAAATTTTATGTGTATGAGTGTTTTACCTGTATTTATGCAAGTGTGGGTCCCCTCAGAGGTCAGAAGAGGGTATCAGATCCCTGGAACTGGAGTTATAGATGGTTGTTAGCTACCATGAGGGTGCTGGGAACTGAACCCAGGTCCTCTGCAAGAGCAGCTAGTGCTCTTAACTGTTGAGCCATCTCTCCAGTCCCTGAAAGACATTTTTAACATAGATTTAAAGGTTAAGAGACAGGTAAGCTCTTAGAAAGGAAGGCACATCTAAGAGCATAAATGTGGACTTCTCAAAGAGCCTCACTTCATTGTCTTTACAACACTCATAGGATTTGGGTGGTTGTTTTGCTTTTTAATTAATTAATTTTTATTGTATGCATGTCAGTGTTTTGCCTGCTTATATGTATGTATGTGCACCACATGAGTGCAATGCCCACAGAGGCCAGAAGAGGGTGTCTGAACCCCTGGAACTGGAGTTATGGTTGGTTGTGAGCTGCCATGTGGGTGCGGGGAATGAAACCTGGGTCCTCTGTAGGAGCCAGTGCTCTTAACTGCTGAGCCATCTCTCCAGCAGCTGGTCATATCCATAGCCAAGAGCAGAGAGAGAGCATAGATGCATGCATGCTTCCTGTTCTCAGCTCAGTCTCTACATTTGCACAGTCCAGGATCCCCAAGCCCAGGGAATGGTGTGACCCACAATGGGCAAGACTTCACAACTCAATTAAGTAATCAATACAATGCCCAAATACATGTCTACAGGCCAACTGATCTAGACAATCTCTCACTGAGACTCTTCCCCTGGTGATTCTAGAGTCTGTCAAGTGAACAATTACAAGTAATCATCACATCGCCACCTTTTCGCAACTTAAAACACAAAAACATCACATTAAGTCATAACTTTCCACTCTTTATTCCCAGGGTCTCATGTTTATCTCATAATGTGTCCTAGTTTATGTTTTTTATTTATTTTGTTTTTTTAATATTTTATTTTTATTTTATGTGTATGAGTGTTTTGATTGCATGTGTGTAAGTGCACCCATATACGCAATGCCCTGTAGAGGCCAGAAGAGGGTGTCAGATCCCCTAGAACTGGAGTTACAGATGGTTATTAGCCACCATGTAGGTGCTGGGAATCAAACCCAGGTCCTCTGGAAGAACAATAAGTATTCTTAACCACTGAGCCATCTCTCCAGCCCCTTTGTTTTATATTTTTAGACAAGGTCTCCCTGTAGCCCTAGCTGGCCTAGAACTCATGTAGACCAGGCTGGCCTCAATCTCATAGAGATCTGTATGCCACGGCCTCTCAAGTGTAGGGATTAAAGACATGCACCACCACACCTGGTCCTAGTTTGTCTGGAGTCACCCAAGAAGGGCATCTCAGTGGAAAGATTGCCCAGATCATATTGACCTGTGGACATGTCTGTCAGGGGATTGTATTGATATAAGAGGGCCCATCCCACTGTGAATGGCATTCCCTGGGCCAGTTGTCTTGGGCTATATGAGAATAGTAGCTGAGTATAAACCTGCCTGTGAGTGAGTTAGCAAGCAGCATTCCTCCATGGTCTCTGCCTCATAGAAACCATGTTTGAGTTCCTGCCTTGGTTTCCCTCAATGATGGACCGTAACCTGTTAGCTGAGATAAACCCTTTCTTCCTCCACATTGCTTTTGGTCAATGTTTTATCACAGCAACAGGGATGAAACAAGAACATAGTTCAAAAGTCTTCAATGTCTTTAAAAATGCCAACACTTTAAAAGTCCAAAGTCAATGAACTGTGGACTCTTATAAAATAAAAAGCAGTTATATACTTCTGACACACATAAATGACACACAATAAACATTCTTATTTCAAATGGAAGAACCAGGGAATAGGAACAGTTTGAACAAAATGTGTGTATGTGTGTGTGTCAAAATGTGTGTATGTGTGTGTGTGTGTGTGTGTGTGTGCATGTATCCTAACCCCATTCCTGACAGAGTACTTATTCCCCTCTGAAACTTCATGGGCTTGGTCTCGATTGTCTGTGTTTGTCTCAGCATTTCTTCTCCAAGTTAAACTATGAAGCTCTGCTTACAGCATTCAACAACTTTTCTAGCCAAAAGTACCAAATACTTCCACATTCTAATCAGAAAAGAGTTCAAGTGCTGTAAGAAGTACATACCACTTCCTTGGTGCCAATTTCTGTCCTAGCTTCATTTCTGTTGCTGTGATAAAATATTCTGACAAAAAGCAATTTAGGGCTGGGTGTGGTGGCATCTGCCTTTAATCTTAGCACTCAAGAGGCAGAGGCAGGTGAATTCAAGACTAGCCTGATCTACATAATGAGTTCCAAGTCCAACCAGTGCTACATAGTGAGACTCTGTCTCAAAAAACAAAACAAAACAACAACAACAACAAAAAACAAGGGCTGGAGCAATAGCTCAGCTAAGAGCACTGGTCGTTCTTGTAGAGGAGGAGGGTTTGATTCCCAGCACCCATGTTGCAAGTAACAACCATCTGTAACTCCAGTGCCAGGGGAACCGACACCCTCTTCTGACCTTCGTGGGCGTTGCATGACATGGGTGCACTTACATTCAGGCAACACACTCATACACATAAACTAAAAATAGTAAATTAAAAAAAAAATAAAACAACTTATGGGAGAATGGTTTATTTGGCTCAGAATTCCAGTTTACAGTCCATCATCTCAGGGAAGTCAAAGCAAAAACTGGAAGAAGTCAGTCGTGTCTACAGCCAAGCACAGAGAGAGAACAGAAACATGTAGGCCTCCTGTGCTCAGCTCAGTCTCTACACTTGCACAGCCCAGGATCCCCAAGCCCAGGGAATGGTGCCACCCACAATGGGCAGGTCTTCCCACTCAATGAGGTAATCAATACCATCCCCCACATACATACTATAGGCCAACCTGTTCTAGAAAATCTCCTATTGACACTCTCTTCCAAGCTGATTCTAGACTGTGTCAAATTGAAAATTAAATTAACCATTATACTTAGAGAAACTGAAGGAGAGTGCCCCTCAGACCCCCTCCCTGTCCTCTGAGAAAGATCTTCCCTCTGCCTGACTCTGGAAATCCCCTAGATTGTTCAAAACCTTTCCTGGTACATCTGTTTATGGTTTCTATGGAAATGGTCTGGGGCAGGAGAGGAAGAATGTTCTGCACCAGGTAAGCTAGCCAATGGCCCTATAGGTTAAAGCTCTGGAAATCAACCCTAGATTGTTCAAATCCTTTCCTGGTTCTTCTGTTTATGGTTTCCATAGAAATCCCCTGCTCTGCGGTTTCCTGAGTCTCAGTGTCCGAGCCGGTCAATTCAGGGAATTCTTCAGACCCCGAACATTGTGGGGCTTATCTGGGATTCCCTAAAACAGACCCTCAGTCTGTTTTCCTGTCTTTTTTGTTCTCCATTTGGTGCCTGATGACATCAGATCTGGTTTCTCTTGTGGTGAGTCTGTTTTGATTTCTGTTCTGGGTGTCCAGACTTTTGGGGGCTCAAGGGAGAGAAAGTGGACGCAGTATTGCTCTCTGAGCCAGAGGACGGGGGACACCCCAATCCTCCATCTGAATGGTTCACTGTGTGTACCCTCCAAGCCTTTGGCGTCAACCCTAACTGCTCTCACAGCGAATCTCCAATGTGCAGTGCCTTTGTTCTGTGTCAGTCAAGTCTTGAATGGATCTACCTGATCTGTTTCTCCTTTGTATTTGTTTCAGTGTAATCCTTTTCTTTTTCATCATGGGTCAGTCCCCTTCATCTGAAGACTCTCCCCTTGACTTAATTCTTTATCATTTTAAGGATTTCCAGAAGGTGGCCGCAATCTCTGGAGACACTGTCTATTTGGGGGAAATTCTGTACCCTTCATTCTCTTGAATGGCCATCTTTTGATGGTGACTGCCCCTCCACTGGGTCCTTTGATGTTAATAAACTTTCTTCTGTTCAGGCCATGATCTTCGGAAACCCAGGACACCCTGACCAAGTCCCCTATATTATGGCTTATTTTTACCTCTTGGACAAGCCTCCAAATAGTTAAAACTCCATTTACCCCCTTCTCCCTCGAAGCCCTCCCTTCTGTCTCTGGGGCCCCGATTGCCTCTTCATCAGTCTCCAGTCTCACCCACCACCTGTCCTTCCCCTTTCAATGGAGGACCCCATTTTAGATCCTCCCCCTTATTCTCACCCCCTGTCCACTCCACCTCCTTCTCCTGCCTCTCCTGCCTCTTCTCCTTCTCCTGCTTCTCCTGCCTCTACTGCCACTCCTCCTTCTCCAACCACCCCTCCACTCCTTGCCCCTCCCCACACACGTTCAGACCAGCCCTATAGGCCTGAGACACCCCCTGCCGTCCTTCGCTTCCATGCTATGGCCCCGCCAGATTCCTCTGGCTGCAGTTTTCTTGTTTATTCTCCTTTCTCAATCAGTGATCTTTATAATTGGAAATTTAAAAAGTCTCCTTTCTCTGAAAAACCCCAGGCTTTAATTAGACTCCTGGAGACTATGGGGGCACAGGGATCTCGGGGCGCCAGCTGCTGGGCGTGGCGCTGGTCTCCTGCATGCACCTGGGGTGCGGCGCGTCCCGCACCGCGTCGCTGTGGGTCTCTGCTACCGGGGCTGGCCCGGTCGGGTTCCATCCCAATTTCCACCGTGCACTCCCTCGAGATACGAAATCCACCGGCCGCTGGATCATGTGGGGATGTGTGAGGATGGCAAAAGCTGGATTTCCGTGAGTCAATGACGGAAGGATAGTGCCCCCTGGGGAGACTGGATCGTAGCACCGTGCACCGCGTCGCTGTGGGTCTCTGCTACCGGGGCTGGCCCGGTCGGGTTCCATCCCAATTTCCACCGTGCACTCCCTCGAGATACGAAATCCACCGGCCGCTGGATCATGTGGGGATGTGTGAGGATGGCAAAAGCTGGATTTCCGTGAGTCAATGACGGAAGGATAGTGCCCCCTGGGGAGACTGGATCGTAGGCAGTAAGACACAGGACTCAGCTCAGTCAGTGGTACAGCCCCTTTATTCAGTGACTCAGCTCGGCTCCAAGTCTTAGTGATCCAGCTCCGATTATTGAGGGAAAACCAGGATACTTTATACTGTGGGGGTAGTGGTAAAAGCCTTAGCTGATAGGTACTTTGTGGGATGCCCTATTTACATGTAGAGGTGGGCTCCTCCCAGGCTGTCAGACTGCCTGAAAATCACACAGGAAAACCTGGCAGTTTCAGAGCCTGAGGCCATGTTTCTGTGATTGCTGCTTCAAAAGATGAGTCAGGAAGATGCTGGGAAGGCACCCTGCTGATAAAAGGAGTCTCTGCATATGAAGCCGAGCTCATGGGCTATCCAGACATGGAGAGACTGCTACTTTACACAACAGGGGCCCCCAACACTAGTGTATATGTAAACAAACATGTATGGGCATGCAGATTATATGTAAACATTTTGCTGTCTTACATAAAGAAACTTGAGCTTCTACAGTTTCTGGTGTTCAACAGAAGTCCTCCAACTATTCCTTAGTAGTACTAGGTAATGACTCAGGGTCTCCTTTTTCTCCAACATATAGCACACAGTATTTCAAGGGTCAAACATCCCTGTGTTAGGACAGTCCATATATCTCTGATGACATTTCTAAAATGCTAAAAATTTGATGGGAAGGGTTTTTTTTGTTTTATTTATTTATGTTTTAATGCCTTTT
>NW_008337073.1:660558-666768 GCF_000622305.1 Nannospalax galili
ATTTTATTTTATTTTATTTTATTTTATTTTTTTTCAGTGGGAGTCCTTTAAATATTTAAATACAAAAAGTGAGCACTGACCTTTTTACACACAGGTCTAACAGCCAACATGGAATAGAGGAAACGAGCTCCTGCTCAGTCCACAGCCCCGCTGTCCAGCTAAGGCTGCAGCCTGCCTCCCTAACACAGGGATTCCTGTACTGCAAGTCTCAGGGGTTTTGTCAGTTTTATACTGTTTACATGCTCCTTCCTGACACTTCCATTCTTTTTTAAAGTTGTTAATGGTCAGGGATGCTTGCTTCCCTCCCAGTGACATTAACATTTTACTGCACAATGGGCATGTGCAAACTTCCAGTTAGGAGCAATTTAGTAAACCAGGGAAGAGTGGCCAGAGCTGGAATCAGTCCACATGGCTGCACTCTGGTATCAATGAGAACAGAGGTGAGTGAGGACAGTGGGAAGGGCACAGCTAGGTGTCCATGAGACAAGAAGGGGATAGGTTGCCCTACCAGGTTTAAATGGGTCATTGTGCCAAAGTTGGAAAAAAAAAAAAAAAGACAGTGTAAGCTCGATCTCTACCAGCAGTGGGAAGAAGATCTTTCTCTGCTGGCAGCTCCTGTAAACATTAAGTTAGTGAAGTCTTTTTTTGTTCTTGGGTAGAGAAGGGTGGTAACTGGTACTGCTATCAGTAAAGGCCTATTGCTGGATGGCTGCCATTATCGGGAAAAAGGAGAGAGGAAAATTATGCTTTTCTTGGGTTTCTTTCTTATAAGCCAAATGTGCAAGAAAGTTCCAGACCTCAGGATCAGATATGTCTACTGATAAGATCCAGGGTGCAAACCGATACACCTCATTCCAAAATTTTAAGCTTTCATCTTTAGAAATTTTAAATCCACTACATTTGAGCAGGGTTTTAAGGGAACGAATTTGGTGCTTCCTCTGGCGTGACACTGAGTTCCCCATTGTAAAGGGAAGATGTTTTTACAGCAGTCGGACACTAGAGGGCTTGGAGCATCTTGGCTGAGACTGCAGAAAAAAAGGGGCAGAAAGAGGCAGTTTAAATCTTTTGTTCTGGCCGCGAATCACCTGGAGCTTTCAAGTGCTCCGAGGGGCTAGTTAATTTAAATTCTCACTTAACTGGTTTTAGCTGCGGCTTGAATACCTGGGGGCAGGATGACAAAACTGACCAGAGAAGTTTACTTTAGAAGGAGAAAAGAGAAAGGAGAAAAGAGAAAAGAGAAAAGAGAAAGCCAAGCCCCATGAGTGGGGAGGCTTTGTGGCACAGCTGCCTTTTTTAGTCTCCTGATGGGAGATGAAGGAAAGAAAAGATTTTTGCTGCTCTCCTGGTGGGAGAGGTACTCACGAATCCTGCATTTCAGTGGGCACCAGCTGCTAGCTGGTGCAAGGTTCAGAGGCTCTCACATTGGGCGCCAGATATGGGGGCACAGGGATCTCGGGGTGCCAGCTGCTGGGCGTGGCGCCGGTCTCCTGCATGCACCTGGGGTGCGGCAGGTCCCACACCGCGTCGCTGTGGGTCTCTGCTACTGGGGCTGGCCCGGTCGGGTTCCGTCCCAATTTCCACCATGCACTCCCTCAAGATACCAAGGTTCAGAGGCTCTCACATTGGGCGCCAGATATGGGGGCACAGGGATCTCGGGGTGCCAGCTGCTGGGCGTGGCGCCGGTCTCCTGCATGCACCTGGGGTGCGGCAGGTCCCACACCGCGTCGCTGTGGGTCTCTGCTACTGGGGCTGGCCCGGTCGGGTTCCGTCCCAATTTCCACCATGCACTCCCTCAAGATACGAAATCCACCGGCCGCTGGATCATGTGGGGATGTGTGAGGACGGCAAAAGCTGGATTTCCATGAGTCAATGATGGAAGGATAGTGCCCCCCAGGGAGACTGGATCGTAGGCAGTAAGACACAGGACTCAGCTCAGTCAGTGGTACAGCCCCTTTATTCAGTGACTCAGCTCGGCTCCAAGTCTTAGTGATCCAGCTCCGATTATTGAGGGAAAACCAGGATACTTTATACTGTGGGGGTAGTGGTAAAAGCCTTAGCTGATAGGTACTTTTAGGATGCCTCATTTACATGTGGAGGTGGGCTCCTGCCAGGCTGCCAGACTGCCTGAAAATCACACAGGAAAGCCTGGCAGTTTCAGAGCCAGAGGCCATGTTTATGGTAGGGCATCTGTGGCGGTCACTTCACAGATGAGTCAGGAAGATGCTGGGAAGGCACCCTGCTGATAAAAGGAGTCTCTGCATTTGAATCCGAGCAGTGGGCTTTCCAGACATGGAGAAACTGCTACTTTACACAGCAGGAGTCCCCAACAGGAGACTATCTTTCTTACTCACCAGCCTACATGGAATGATGTCCAACAACTCCTTCTCACCCTCTTTACCACTGAGGAATGCACCCAGATCCTCTCCAAAGCCTGGAAATGGGTACTGGCTGAAAACGGTCGATTTACTGAGGATCCTGAGGTGATCAAGGAACTTTTCCCTCGCCACCACCCAGATTGGGATCCCAACACTCCTCCAGGTAGGGAGTCACTCAAACTCTACCATCAGATTCTTATTGGGGGTTGTCTCTAGGCTGCTGCTAAAAAGCCTACAAATTTGTCAAAAGTCAGGTTTTGCAGGGACAGACAGAGGCTCCAGCACAGTTCCTGGAGAGGCTTATGGAGGCCTACAGGGCTTACACTCCTATTGATCCTGAAGCATCAGAAAATCAACAAGCAATAAACATCACCTTTGTGACCCAGTCTGTTCCTGATATCCAGAAGAAATTGCAAAAGTGGAAGGCTTCGAAGGTAAGAGTCTCTCTGAATTGCTTGAAATCGCCCAAAAAGTCTTCAATAAGCGTGAGACCCAGGAATGTGAGGAACATCACAATCAAAAACTGGCACAAGCTTTGGCTCTAAAAGAGGGTGAATGCCCCCCCCCCCCGAAGATATCTGCCCAGAGATCAGAACTGGTAGAGGGGACTGGGCCCTCAGGCTGGCCCCCTAAAGAGAGACCAATGTGCCTACTGTATGGAGATGGGACATTGGATAAGAGATTGTCCTTAGAAATGTGAGGGGAATGCAAAAGGTACTTGAGTTAAAAGATTGAGAGGGTCAGGGCTCGTCTCCCCTTCCTGAGCCCTGGCTAACCCTGAAGATGGGGGGAGGCCTATTGACTTTCTGGTCGATACTGGTGCCACCTTTTCAGTTCTGAAGAGACCCCCCCCCTTTGTGCCCCTGACAGGACAACAAACTTTTATTCAAGGGATCACGGGTGGCTGTACTTACTCTTGGACCACCAAAAGGACTGTTGACTTGGGCACAGGGAGGGTCCAACATTCCTTCATGGTTATCCCTGACTCTCCCTACCTGCTGCTGGGCTGAGACTTGCTAAGTAAACTTGGTGCCTCAATCCATTTTGACAAAGATAAGGTCAATGTAGAGACCACCAGATTTGTTCTCACCCTGTGGGCTGAGGATGAACACCGTCTTCATGAAGGGCCCCTTCTGGACCAGTTTCTATCCCTAACTGCTAAATTGATGCAGGAGATCCCTCAGGTCTGGGCTGAGGGAAGCCCCCCAGGATTTGCAGCCCACTGATCACCTATGATGGTCTCTCTGGAAGCCACTGCTAGCCCGGTCCGGGTATGACAATACCCGATATCCTTTGAAGCACTAGCCTCTATGGGGGTTCACCTAAAAAGACTGCAGGAATCTGGCATCTTAGTCCCCTGTCAATCCCCTTGGAACACCCCCCTACTCCCCATGAAGAAACCAAGGACTAGTGACTATAGCCCTGTACAGGATCTGAGAGAGGTGAATAAGAGAGTCATGGACATACACCCCACTGTGCCTAATCCTTACACCCTCCTGAGCTTCCTGGCCCCTGACAGGATGATTTATACCATCCTGGATTTGAAAGATGCTTTTTTCAGTATCCACTTGGACAAAGGGAGCCATCCCATCTTTGCCTTTGAATGGGAAGATCCTGAAGAAGGGTTCAGTGGCCATCTGACCTGAACAAGGCTTCCACAAGGCCTTAATAACTCTTCCACCATCTTTGACGAGGCTTTGCATGAAGACCTCCGAGGGTTCTGAACTGTCCACCCCCAAGTTTCTCTTCTGCAATATGTAGATGATTTGCTCCTCACCACCTCTGACTGCCCCTCTTGCCTAGAGGCTACAAAAGACTTGTTGAAGGAACTTCAATGCCTGGGGTACAAGGTGTCAGCTAAAAAGGCACAGATCTGTCAGAAGGAGGTACCGTATCTGGGGTTTCAATTGGAAAGGGGTATGCACAGGCTCTCCTCTGCAAGGAAAAAGGCCGTCCTGGACATCCCCGTTCCCCAAAGTCAAGGACAAGTCAGAGAATTCCTGGAGTCAGCTGAATATTGTTGCCTGTGGATACCTGGTTTTGCAGAGCTGGCCAGGCCTCTATATGAGGTAACAAGGTGGGGGGCAGCCCTCAGCATTTTCCTGGGGAGGAGAACAACAGCAGACCTTTGACAACCTAAAACAGGCCCTCACTTCTGCACCAGCCCAAGTCTTACCCGATGTCTCGAAGCCCTTTTACCTTTATGTAGATGAATGGTTTGGTGTAGCAAAGGACATACTTGCTCAAACTTTGGGTCTCTGGAAGAGACTGGTAGCCTATGTCTCAAAAAAATTAGACTCAGTAGTGGCTGAATGGCCAGCCTGTTTGAAGATCATAGCGGCCACTGCAGTCTTAGTTAAGGACGCTGACAAGCTCACCTTGGGACAACAATTGATTGTGACCACCTCCCATGGTACTGGGGCACTGCTTGATCACTGTGCTCATGAATGCACAGCTTCAGCACAAAGGGGTGCTGAAGGCACCGCCTGATCGCTGGCTCATGAATGAAAGATTAACTCATTACCAGTCTCTCCTACTAGATGTGCCCCACCTGACATACGTGGTGACCAGTGCCTTAAACTCTGCATCTCTACTCCCTGAGACTGAGTCTGAGACAGTGGTGCATCACGATTGCTCTGAACTGCTGCAGCACGTACAAGGAAGTCAACCTGATCTCATCGACATACCATGGAAGAACCCTGACTTGGTGATGTACACAGACGGGAGTAGTTACATAAAAGATGGAGTCAGGTATGCAGGGGCGGCAGTAGTCACCCAGGAGGACATCCTATGGATGAAAGCCCTGCCCAAAGGAACCTCTGCACAAAAGGCCAAACCAATAGCCTTGATTCAGGCCCTAAGACTGAGAGAGGGTAAGACTGTCAACATTTACACTGACAGTAGATATGCTTTTGCCACTGTTCATGTACATGGGGCCATTTTTGAGAAAGAGGCCTCCTGGCATCAGAAGGAATCAGAAGGAAAGACTATTAAACAAAAACAAGAGATCATTGATTTGTTAGGGGTCATATGGATGCCCAAAAGAGTGGCAGTCATTCATTGCCCAGGACATCAATAGAACAACACACCCAAGGCCTGAGGAAACCAAAAGGCGGATCAAATTGCCAAGGAAATAGCAGAATCCCCATCTGAACCTGGTCTCCTAGTCCTGCCAGTGCCTACGTTACCTAAAAAGCCTTCATACACAGAAGAGTATGACAAATATTTCCAGACAATTCCAAATGGGTATGTCTCCTCAAGATGGAGACACACTTCAGATGGCAAGGTCATCCTCTCCTGCTGCCTGGGGGAAATGCTAGTTCACCAACTCCATGAAGGAACCCACATGGGAAAAGAAAAGATCAGGTTATAACTAACCAGATGCTTCCAGTTTCCTTCCTCAACAGCTACAATACAGGACATCACCTCCAGATGTATGGCATGCAGATGACTAATGCCTACCCCAAAAATGATAAATCCTCAGGAAAATGTGAAAGAGGGACTGCCCCCGGAGCCACTGGGAGGTAGACTTCACTGAGGTAAAGCTGGGCTGGTTTGGATATAAATATTTACTGGTTTTTGTAGATACCTTTTCAGGATGGGTAGAAGCCTTTCCCACCAAAAAGGAAATGGCAACTACAGTTGCCAAGAAGTTGCTAGATGAACTCATTCCCAGGTTTGGTGTGCCCCTGGTGTTAGGATCTGACAATGGACCAGCGTTCATCTCTCAGGTAATTCAGGCCTTAGCAAAGGCCCTGGGGACAGATTGGAAACTACATTGTGCATACCATCCCCAGAGTTCAGGACAGATAGAGAGGATGAATCGGACCCTTAA
>NW_008337073.1:667160-669767 GCF_000622305.1 Nannospalax galili
AATGTGTTGTTTATCCTCATTTTTTTTTAAAACCCGTCCAAGTTGACCAAGAAAAATGGAAGGTCCACATCACCCAGAAGACCCCCTGAAACTTTGATTGGTAAAAGACAATTCACCCGTTTCCCCAGTATCACTATGACTCTGCTCCTACTGACTCTACCCTATGGGACGGCCCCCCAAGGAGTCTACCAGCCCCAGACTTATGTCTGGAAATTATCTGATACACAGACAGGGAAGGTTAATACGGAGGTGATGCCTCTTAACCCTCAGGTTGCTCCGCAGTTTGAAACTGACCTATGTTCTTTATGGTCAACACTGGGTAGAGAGGCCACCCGAAAACATGAGGGATACCGAATGGGTGGTCATGGGGGAGCGATGGCACAGAGACCTGCTACTGGTGTAGGGCTGGCACCATAGGTGCAGAAAAAGCCTTAGGAACTGCCTTCTATGCATGCCCGGCAAACACCGGGACTGACTGTGAAGAAGAAGGAAGCTATTGCTGCGCTTACAGGGGTTGTGAGACATGGTCCCCGACATGGTATCCACTCAAACAACAAGATCCATACATTAATATTCAATTGGAAAAAATAGATCTTGTACGGTCCCCAAGACCTGTGACCCTCTTATCATAACCCTAAAACAATGGAATGTCAGAAATGGGACACGGGCCGCACATGGGGACTGAGGGCCTATGTATCTGGCATGGACCCTGGAACGCTATTTACAATTCAAAAATTCCCATAACCCGTGCCACCTCGACACATAGGACCTTTGGCAGAACTTAAACCAGATTCAGCTCCCCCTCCTTTAGAAACCCCAACTAAATTGGTCCCCAGCCTGACCACTCTCCCAACTATGAGGACAATGCCTCTGAGGGATGACGATTTCCCTCCCTTTCTAGAGGGGGAGCCCCTTATAAATACTGTGAAGGCTACCGTCCAGTATTTAAATAACACAAGCCCTGAGATGACCAAAGACTGCTGGCTGTGCCTGGATCCCCGACCACCCTACTACATAGGTTTTGGCCTCACTGCAAAAAGGGAGGAATTAAAAATAGTGCCCCTGAATGACACTGCCTCATGTCCCTGGGAAACTACTTTCACCCTAGGGGATCTGAAGGGGCAGGGGCTGTGCTTCATGTCCAAAGAATATCCTTTGATGACTACTCCCTACTTCGAGGTTTGTAATCAGTCCTATACTTTACCTGGGAACACCTGGTCTATAGGAGACACCCAATTGCTTGCTGCCCCCAGCTCCACTTGGTTTGCTTACTCTTCTGGCCTAACCCCTTGTTTGCACCCCCAATATTTCATAGGGAGACAGGAATTTTGTGTACTGGTACATGTCATGCCCCAGGTTTATTACTATGGAGGGGATGCTGGAAGACATCATATGGATCTCTCTCGACCTCGAAGAGCCATGGCAGCCTCCATTTTAGTTCCCCTCCTTGTGGGAACAGGGATAGCAGGGTCCGCACCATAGGAACAGCAGCCTGGGTCGCCAGTAATCAAAACTTGAGAATCTTGAGCGAACAGGTTGATAAAGATGTTAGGAGATTACATGCCACCGCCTCCTATTTAGAACAAGTAGACTCACTAGCTGAAGTAGTCTAACAAAACAAGAAGGGTCCTCGATTTGCTTTTTCTCAAGGAAGGTGGACTCTGCATGGCTCTGGGAGAAACATGTTGTTTTTATGCTAACCACTCGGGTTTGATTAAAGACATCCTGGCCCAAATCAAAAAGAGTTTTAGAATGAGAAGAACTCAGAAAAAGTACCCAAAACTGGTTCAAACCAGTCTCTATTCTCCTGGTTGCCTTGGCTTACCACCCTTATCACTGCTCTGGCCAGTCCCCTCTTAATCCTTATAGCACTGTTAACCTTTGGACCCTGTATCTTTAATGTTTTAGTCGAGTTTGTCAAACAAAGGGTCTCTGCTGTACAATGGATGGTTATGAGGGCCTATTACAATCCCCTAGATGACATATATGAATCAATGGTTTGATTCAAGAAAATTCCCAAAAACAAAAAAGGGGAATGAAGGAGAGTGCCCCTCAGACCCCCTCCCTGTCCTCTGAGAAAGAGCTGCCCTCTGCCTGACTCTGGAAATCCCTTAGATTTTGTCCATTACAATCCCCTGGATGACACATTAGAATCAATGGTTTGCTTCAAGAGAATTTCCAAAACAAAAGGGGGGGAATGAAGGAGAATGCCCCTCAGACCCCCTCCCTGTCCTCTGAGAAAGATCTGTCCTCTGCCTGACTCTGGAAATCCCCTAGATTGTTTGAACCCTTTCCTGGTACATCTGTTTATGGTTTCTATAGAAATCCCCTGCTCTGCAGTTTTTGTGCTTAAAAACCCTGCATTTCCATGGCTCTGGGTTTCAGTGTAGCTCCCGAGCCTGCCTGAGTCCCCAGCTGGTCAGTTTCAATAAAGTAGTTGAGTTCTCCTGAGTCTCAGTGTCCGAGTGGTTAATTCAGGGAATTTTTCGGACCCTGAACAAAGGAAACTTGTATAGTCATGGCGGGGGGCAAACAACAGCCTTGAGAGATACTGAAGTAGAAATGGTAATTTCAAAACCCGTTTGAATGGTGTGGACATCCAGCTTT
>NW_008337073.1:670024-673994 GCF_000622305.1 Nannospalax galili
TGTAACTTTGGCCGGGCGTGGTGGCAAATGCCTTTAATCCCAGTACTCAGGAGGCAGAGGCAGGCAGATCTCTTCGAGGTCCAGGCCAGCCTGGTGCACATAGTGAGTTCTAGGCTAGCTATGGCTATATTGAGACCCTGTCTCAAAAATACCAAATTAATTAATTAACTAATTAAATGTATGTTTCAAATAATTGGTAATGGACTGTCTTCTGGGCTCTTTTTGAGAGCTATAGTTAGGAGCTGGGTGAGCATGTCTTAAAATAGTAAATCTATTTTAGCATACTAGTATCACTAAACTATTTTTAGTTTTGTGCACGTGTGTGTGTGTGTGTGTGTGTGTGTGTGTGTGTGTGTTTGTACATGTGAACACAGTGCTCATGGAGGCCAGATTCCACCCTAGAACTGGAGTTTAGTTACAGGTGATTCTGAGCTGCCTGATGTGGTACCTGGGAATTTAACTAGGGTCCTCTGCAAGAACAGTAGGTACTCTTAACAACTGAGTCATCTCTCCAGGCCCCTCTCCAAACTATTAAGTTAAAAAAATTATTCTTGCTGGTGATGCAGCTTAGTTGGTAGGGTGCCTGTCTAGCATGCATGAAACCTTGGTTTAAATCCCCAGCAGTGCACAAAATCATACATGGGTGAACATGTCTCAAAATAGCAAATCTGTAATTACATGTCTATAATTCCAGCACTCAGCATCAGGAGTTCCAGGTCACCCATAGCTATATTGTGAATTTGAGGCCAACCTAGGATACATGAAACTTTGCCTCAGAAAAACTTTTCTGAGAGTTGTCAGAGATAGTAGGCAAATTTTGTTCAGACCTATCACATTAGGTATAAGGACTATGGCAATCAGGTTTGCAGTAGAGAAAAGAGAGTGGATTAAACACCAAATATAACAAAGAAACTTGGGGAGTTATAGTGAAGAAGGAACAATGATAGGCTGATGAATAGAAAACTGTTAAAGGTGTTAGGTAATTGTTCAAAGTTCCTCTGCTAGGAATATATTCTAAGACCTTCTAAGTGGTTTAGGAGCACTGGCTGCTCTTGCAGAGAAGCTGGATTTGATTTCCAGCACCCACATGATGGCTGACAACCACCCTAACTCCAGTTTCAGAGGAATTCAATGCCCTCTTCTGACGTCTGTGGGCATTGCACGACACTGGTGCACTTACACACATGCAGGCAATACACATATACACATAAAATAAAAAATAAATTTTTAAAAATTATTACATTGTTTATTTTGTGGGAGAGGCACATGCCACTGCATGCATGTGGGCAGGTCAGGACAACTTGCAAGAGTTGGTTCTCTCCTTTTACTGCGTGGGTCTCAGAGATTGAACTCAGGTCATCAGGTTTGGCAACAAGCTCCTTTCCATACTGAGCCATCCAGTTGGGCTTGTTTTTTTCTTGTTTCTTTCTTTTCCTTCCTTCCTTCCTTCCTTCCTTCCTTCCTTCCTTCCTTCCTTCCTTCTTTTAAATTTTATGTCGATGCATGTATTGCCTATATGTGTGTAAGTGCACCTGTGCCATGCAATGCCTGTGGAGGTCAGAAGAAGGGCATTGGATTGCCTGGAACGGGAGTTACAGACAGCTGTTAACTGCCATGTGGGCTGGGATTCAAACCTGGGTCTTCTGCAAGAACAGCTAGTGTTCTTAAGCCCTGAGCCATCTCTCCAGCCCCGCTTCCTTTCTTTTAAATGCATGCTTGTTATATAGTGCTTGTTATATAGTTCAGGTTGGCTTGAACTTCCTTCAGTGTCCAGAGTGCTGAAATTACAGGTGCATGCAACAATGCCTAACCTGATAGCTTAAATTTTTTATTTTAGGGTCTAGAGAGATGACTCAGTGGTTAAGAGCACTGGCCGCTTTTGCAGAGGACCCAGGTTCAGTTCCCAGCACCTACATGGGGGCTAACCATTGATAACTCTAGTTCCAAGGGATTTCATACCCTCTTCTGGCCTCCAATGGCATTGCACACATGGGCACACTTACATACATGCAAGCAAAACACTCATACGCATAATAAAAATAAACCTTAATTTTTTTTTCTGAGACAGGGTCTTAAATTCTTAGAAATTCTTATAACATGTGTGACTATGCCTGTGGAACAAGCTTCCTCTCTAAAATAAGACAAAACAAGTTCCTAGGGCTGTGAATGTAACACAGTTGATAGAGTACTTACCTACTACGCTTGAAGCATACCCTGGCCTCCATTCCCTGCACCTCAAAAAAATATAGTATATATATTATATATATATAATATATACACATATACACATGCATATATATGGAATCCCTGGTTTGTTCTGCTTCTAATGAACTGTTCACCTTGCTCCTTCATGTGTACAGTCATGGGGTACACCATCAGTACACTACACAGAATGGAACAACTTATGCAAGTGAGGTATAAAAGGGGACAGGGTATATAGCAGACACAGTCACAGGTTTGGGAGTGTACAGAAAGTTTTAGAGAGAAACATAGAGGCCTGTAGAAAAACAAAAAGCAGGACCAGAAAGATGGATTGGCAGGTAAAAGTACTTACCCCACAAACATCCCGAAAGTTGTCCTCAGACCTCTGCCTGCACCAGCATGCAGACACAGACACAGACACAGACGACACAGACACAGACACACACACACACAGTTTTTTTTTCTTTACTAAAAGAAAAATGCAAATATTAAATAATGAACATAGGGCTGGAGAAATGGCTCAGCAGTTAAGAGCACTGGCTGTTATTGCAGAGGACCTGGATTTGATTCCCAGCACCCACATGGCACCTAACAACCATCCATAACTCCAGTTCCAGGGGATCTGGCACCCTCTTCTCATCTCCACAGCCATTTCATGACACAGGTACACTTACACACAATACATTCATACACATAAAATAAAATTTAAAAAATAACGAACATAGAATGAAGGCATTAAAATTCACCAAAAAGAGTAGAAATGATTTTGCTCATCTGTAGCAGCCTGGCGCAGAGTGGGTCCACCTTTTGCTTGTTCTGAGCAGCTATGAATTGAAATGTGCCACACTTTCATCATAATTTCACTCTCATACCACTCGGGATGCCTTTTTGCTGTCAGTACTAAGGGGTTTGCACTTGATAGATAGGCATGATACTTCTGTAGGCGGCCTCAAATGTGCAATACAGGAAAAATTCCTTCAATTGGCCAGCATGGTGGTGTGCACCTTTAATTCCAGCCCTCTGGAGGCAGAGGCAGGTAGATCTCTCTGTGAGATTGAGGCCAGCCTGGTTTACAAAGTGAGTTCCAGGCCTGCTAGGGCTACAGGGAGATCCTGGCTCAAAAAAGAAAGAAAGAAAAGAAGAAAAAAAATGAAAAGAATTCCCTCACTTTCACTCATACAGTGCACTTTCGACTTTTGAGACGGTCAGTTGGGGAGGAATAGTTTTAGGAAATCAATTTTTTTTTAGAGAACTTCAGCTTAGATGCTATGAGAATGAGCTGACTGGCTTTATTCTTCTGAGAGAAACTTTAGTGCTGACTGCTATATAATTGCAATTAACCTACCTGACACTAGCCGTTACTTTAAATTTCCATAATTTGTGCTTGTTTGAAACATTGTAGGAAAAAAATCCTCCAATATTTTTCCCTTTTGATTTCAAGAATTTCAAATTTTAAAAATATTTAAATCATTACTCATTTAAACTACAAAATAGGGGAATATAAAGATTAAAGTAGACCAACTATCCAATTTATTTAAACAAGGTAGCTTGAGAATTGGAATAATTTCTTCTTCTATGTTAGAATGATCAGACTGGATATCTGAATGAAATGAACAAGGTCATTAATTTCATTACTTAAATAGTACAAGCCAAAATTTAGGAATGAATGAATAGTCTTTTTTTTTTTTTTTTTTTTTTTTTTTTAAAAAAAAAAAAAAAAAAAAAAAAAAGAGGACGATAAATCTTTCACTGTGATATATCAAAATAA
>NW_008337073.1:675635-686492 GCF_000622305.1 Nannospalax galili
TTTTTTTGGTCTTTCTCCCGAGTGCTAGGATTAAAGGCCTCCATCACCACACCTGGCAAATTATCTATCTTTAAGAAAATATAGCTACCTTTGGTGTATCTTTAAATTCTAGCACTTGGGAGGCAGAGGCAGGCAGATTCCTGTGGGTTTGAGGCCAGCCTGGTCTACATAGTGAGTTCCAGGCCAGCTGGTGCTACAGGAGACCCTGTAGCTGATAGGGTGATTGTCAAGCATGCATGAAGCTCTGGGTTTGACCCCCAGCACCACAAAGCAACTCAGCAATCAGAGAGATGGCGGCAGTGAGATCAGGAATTCAAGGTCATCCTTTGCTCCATAATGTGTGGGATACAAGAGACCCTGCCTTAAAAAAAATAGTAAGGCCAGATGTGGTGGCCTTTAATCCTAGCCCTTAGGAGGCAGAGGCAGGCAGATCTTTGAGTTCAAGGCCAGGCTGGTCTACATAGTAAGTTCCAGGACAGCCCTACTACAGGAAATCCTGTCTCAAAAAGACAAAAAAAAAGACAAAGAAGATAAAGTTACTTTTCCTTCTAGTGTAGAATCTGCTCCTGAAACCCATGTAGCATGAACTTTCATGTCCTTTTCATCCTGTTCAGCCTGGAACATTTCTTTCCTCATCACCCATGACCTTGGCATTTTTGAAAAGGCCAGGGTAGTTAATGTGGAGAATGCTACTTGGTTTTGGTTTCTCGGAAGTTTTCTGCTGATCTGATCTCGGTTAAGTGCAAATGCAAGGAATATCACAGAAGGGCCTTGCTCTGGGTTGACTCTAATCAACACGCCCTCAATATTGACTTCCCATTGCTAGTCAGGCGATTGGATGACTCAACAAAAGTTATCTAACAGATTTCATTTTAAAGTTATCATTTCTCTCTGTAATAGTAGATAACTTATGGGAAGATAATTCTGAGAACGTGTGCGTATTCTGTTCAGCCCTCTGCCCACTAATTTTCACATCAGTTCATGAGTCTTTCATTTTGTTTTGAGACAAGGTCTTACTCTGTAGCCCAAGCTGGCCTCAAACTCGTGGTAATCCTCCTGCTTCAGCTTCTAGAATACTGGTATTACAGGCCATGCACAGCTGCCTATATATGATTCTTGCCGGAATCAATTGTTAATTGTGGTGGCTGGCAGATGGTGAGTTTTCTAAATCCATCAGTCTGGATTTATTAGTTGGTGTTCTCCTGTAAGAAAGAGCTTCCCCTTCTCTCCATTCATTTGTATCAGTGTGGATTGATAGAACAAATTTACTCAATGTGTTAAAATCTGTTTTCACATTCGTATTGCCCCAGATTTGGCCAGTGGGGACACTAATTTGATCCTTTGTGCTTTTGACAAGTGCCCATCATTTTTAAAGCACTTCCTTATTTTCTAGTACATCAAAAGGTTACAGGCTCACCTCCCATGCTTTTCTGCCTTGAGCCTTAGAATCATCACTTCTCTGAAGAGTTCTGGCTCATTGTGAGAACAGCCTCTGGAGGCCAGATCTGATATCAGAGAAGTGATAGCAAAACAGCTTATTTCTCCTGGGATGTTGTTGCTTCTAGACTCTTTCAGGAAACTTGTCTATACACTGGAGGTGGGACTGCAAAGTACATGGCTAACAGCACAGGCACCTCCGCCAGCTGGGTTCTGTATTCTTTTAATGTGTCCTTTCTTTTTTTTTGTTTTGTTTTGCTTTTTTTGAGGCAGGGTCTCCCTGTAGCCCAGCTGGCCTGGGACTCGCTATGTAGACTAGGCTGGCCTTGAACTCACAGAGATTCACCTGCCTCTGCCTTCAGAGTGCTGGGATCAAAGGCGAGCACTACCATGCCCAGCTGTGTGCCCTTACTTTCTGATGCAGTGTATTCCTGACTCTCTTGTACTTTTCACTTCCTAGTCTGGACTCAGTAACTTCTCCAAGAAACCCTCTCGTACCCTAGAACAAGAACTTGGGCTTACCACATCATTTTATTAAGACAAGATTCAGGGCTGGAGAGATGGCTCAGTGGTTAGGAACACTGGTTATTCTTGCAGAAGACCCAGGTTTGAATCCCAGCACCCACATGGCAGCTAACAACTGTCCATAACTCCAGTCCCAGGGGATCCAACAGCCTCTTCTGTTCTCCACGGGCAGGACATGGGTGTACTTACCTACATGCAGGCAGTACATGCATACACATAAAATAAAAAAAGACAAGATTCACTTTTTTAATTTTTTGACTGGTTAGTTTGAGACAGGGTCTCCCTGTAGCCCCAGCTGGCCTTGAACTTGCTATGTAGACCATGCTAGCCTTGAGCTTATAGCTCCACCTGCCTCTGCGCACCCCTCCACCCCCCAGTGTTGAGATTAAAGGTGTGTGCCACCACACTCAGCTTTTTTTCATTTTTTGAGACAGGGTCTTGCCATACAGCCCAGGCTAGCCTCAAACTCATGGCAATCCTCTTGCCTCCAGAGTATAGGGGATTATAGGGTGTGCTACTATGCCCGGCTAGGACTCACACAACTGAATTTACTCAATTCCAGCATTAATTGCAGTGCAGAACTGAATCAAAGCTGAGATGTAGTTACCTTTTGTACACTCTGTAAGTTCATAAATCCTACAAGGAGTGAGGGGAGCTGGAGTCACAGCCCAGTGGTTAGGAGAACATACTGCTCTTGCAGAGGACCAGAATTTGTTTCCCAGCACCCATGTAGGACAGTTTATAGCCACCTATAATTCCAGTTCAGGGGATTCAATGTCCTCTTCTGGGCTCCACAGGCACCTGCAGTCATGTGCACATATCCACACACATGCATACTACATAAAAAAAAAAATCCTGTGCCAGAGCCAGGTGTGGTGGTGCATGCCCAGCACTCAGGAGGCAGAGGTGAGCAGATCTCAGTGAGTTCCAGGCCAGCCTGCTCTACACAGTGAGTTCCAGGTTAGCTGAGGCTCCAGGGAGACCCTGTCTCAAAAAGATAAAAAACAAAAAATCCTGTGCCAGACTTAGACAGTATACATCTTTAATCCCAGCACTCAGATCTTCATGAGTTCAAGGCCAGTCTGATTTACACAGCGAGTTCCAGGCCTGCCAGAGCTACACAGTGAGACCCTCATTAAAACAAAACAAGACAAAATATACTAAAAACAAACAACAGAACAAAAAACAAAAACAAACCTGTAAGGTTCAGTTTTGCTTATCAAGGGATTCTCAGCACCTAGAGTGCCAACCACGTATAGAAAGAGTTCCATAAATACTTTCTGAATGATTAACAAGCATACTTTAGAGAAATCTATTTGAGATATAATTCCAAGTTCAAGGGTCACTACAGAGCACTTACATGCTCTGCATTTGTTGCAGCCATTTATCACATGACAAACTCAGCTTCAAATAGACTTCTCTGCACTGTTTACCTTACTGCTTATATTACATTAGAACCAGTTTACAGAAGATTTTTTAAAATTTATTTATTTTTGGTTTTTTGAGACAAGGACTCACTTTAGCCCCAACGGCTTGGAATTCACTATGTAGACAGGCTGGCCTCGATCTCATAAAGATCCCTGTCCCTGCCTCATGAGTGCTGGGACCAAAGGAGTGCAAAAGGCATGTACCACCATACTGCCCCTGCCCCCCAATTCTTGAATGTTGCTGTTGATGGGAAGCCATTGGGCTTCTCCTTCAAGCTGTTTGTAGACAAAGTTCCAATGACAGCAAAACCATTTGTGTTCTGAGCACTGGAGAGAAATGACTCAGTTATAAGGGTTCCTGTAGGTGGTTCAGCAGGTAAAAGTTCTCATCACAAAATCTGACAACCGGAATTGATACCTGTAATCCACATAAAACGTGGAATAGAGAATCATCTTCACAGCTCACCTCAACAGGCATGGCCACCCACAAACATACACATTAATAATAATAATGATGATGAGATGGAAGAATTATTCTAGGATTCCGGTACTACTATGGTGACTTCACATGTCATAAAGGCACTGATGGGAAGTCTATGCATGGGGGCGGAGCAATTTGATGAGAATTTCCCATCTTGTCCATGGCAAATGATGGACCAAGACCCAAGTGTTTCCCATGTTTTCAATTGTGCTGTCATGACTGACGTGAGTCACATAAGTACTGTGGGTCTAAGAATGACAAGAACAGCAAGATCACACAGCGGACTGTGGACAGCTCTAACAGCTGACTCTATCCACCAGACCATGCCTCAGTTTAACATAGCTGGCTACCCACTAGATCATTCCTCCTTGGTTCAGAGAGCACCGCTATACCCTACCTGCTCAGAATATGTTATAATCCTTGTGCTTTTACTGAAGTTCTTTGGGTTCTATACTTTCCTTGCCCCGACCAAGTCTAGCTGGATTTCAGAGTTGTTATTATGAGTAAAAATTAAATAACAAGGTTTGCTTATTTTCTGTTTACTGACTTTTCTATTAATCTATCTTTACACCAACCTTACTGAAATTACATGAACATAATAAAATGTAATAATGTTTTGATTGTTTTGGTTTGGTTCTGGCTCTGAAATAGAACTGAGCTACGTAGCCCAGGATGGCCTGGAGCTTGCTATGTAACCCAGGCTGATAACCATTCTGCCTCAGCCTCCTGAGTGCTGAGACTACAGACAGGATTTCTAATAGTATTTTTGATCCAGCATGCAATAAACAAAATTAACAGCAACTTGACTGTTAAAAACTGTTGGTAAGGGTCTCCTACAGCAAGCAGAAATACTACCAACACATGAGTGTCACAGCGACATCTAGTGTACCCTTTTAGTAAAATCCTTTAGAGTCAAGTTTTGAGATTACTAGGCACTATTTTTGTTGCTTTACTTTTTACTTATTCTTTACTTTATCCATTCATTCATTTACTTATTTAATCTATGTGTTTGAGACAGTTTTTCTATTGTAGCTCAGGATGACCTCAACTCTCCATCCTCCTGTCTCCTAAGTGCTGGAATTACAAGCATCTGCCCCAACACCTAACTCTGTATTTTAAAATCCTGTTGTAAACCGCTTAACCAAAGGGTGCTGATTCTGTGAATTTTTTTAGATTATGGTGCATTTTTCTTATAAATAATGGTGTTCAGCACCTTTTCGTAGGTTTTTTGGCTATGTTTATTCCTTCTTGAAAAAAATGTATATTCAGCAAATCATTTGTATGCATTCATATGTGGATGTGCATGTGTATCTCCTAAGTTACCAGGATGACCTTGAACTCTGGGCTCAAATGATCTTCATGCCTCAGACTCCAGAGCAGCTAGGAATACTGGAACATGACATTGGTGCCAAGCTCTCTGTTTTTCTTGAGACAGGGTCTCAGTATGTAGCACCGGCTAAGCTGGAACTCACCTCTCTATGTAGACCATGTTGGGTTTGAAAGTATGTGCCACCATGCCTGGCTTTTGTTCTTTTTTTAAAAAAAATATTGTATTTGGCCAGGCATGGTGGCGCATGCCTTTAATCCCAGCACTCAGGAGGCAGAGGCAGGAGGATCTGTAGCCCCAGCTGTCCTGGAACTCACTATGTAGACCAGGCTGGCCTTGAAGTCACAGAGATTTTATGTGTATGAGTGTATTACCTGCATGTAGTGAAGTACACCCGTGTCATGCAATGCTGAAGGAGGACAGAAGAGGCCATTAGATCCCCTGGAACTGGAGTTACAGACAATTGTTAGCTGCCATGTGGATGCTGGGATTTGAACCCAGGTCTTCTGCAAGAACCAGTGTTCTTAACTGCTGAGCCATCTCTCCAGCCCCTTATTTTCTTTTTTAAAAAAGGTTTTAAATTTACTTATTTATATTTTATGTGTATGAGTGTATTGCCTGCATGTGTGTAAGTGCACCCATGTCATGCAATGCCCACAGAAGCCAGAAGAGGGTGTCAGATCCCCTGGAACTGGAGTTATAGATGGTGGTTAGCCACCATGTAGGTGCTGGGATTTGAACCAGGGTCTTCTGCAAGAACAGTCAGCACTCTTAACTGCTGAATCATCTGTTCATTTCTAAATAGGATGTTTTGCTGTTTTTGAATTGTACAAGTTATTTGCATATTCTGAATATGATCTATCAAATTTTACAAATATTCTCCTGGAGCTAAGGACTGAACCCAGATAGAACTAGACAAGCACTCTACCATTGAGCTAAATCCAGTCCCTAGAATTTTTTTTTTTTTTTTTGGTCTTTTTGAGACAGGGTCTCCCTGTAGCTGTTCTGGAACTCACTATGTAGACCAGGCTGGCCTTGAAGTCACAGAGATCCTCCTGCCTCTGCCTCCCAAGTGTTAGGACTACAGGCGTGAGCCACCACGTCCGGCTAGACTGTATCCTTTAATGCACAGTTTTTAAGTTTAAATTTTACAAATATTCTCCTGGTTGTTTTACTCTATTGATTTTATTTTTTGTTATTTCCTTTTTTTTCTGGAGCTGGGGACTGAACCTAGATAGAACTAGGTAAGCACTCTACCACTGAGTTAATCCAGTCCCTAGACTGTATCTTTTAATGCAGTTTTTAAGTTTGATGTGGTCCTTTTTGTCTGTTTTTGCTTTTGATGTTAAGAGAAAACAAGACATTGCTAAATCTAACATCATGGAACTCCCCCACCATTCTAGCTTTAGGCTATATGTTTTGAGTGAATTTTCTTGTATATGGTGTCAGGATTCGATTTCTCTTCTTTTTCCTTTTTAATTGGCTTTTTGAGTCAGGGCCTCAAATCGCTATGTAGCTGAAGATGACTTTGAACTCCTGATCCTCTTGCTTCTACCTTCCAAGTACTACAATTACAGGTCTGAACCTGTAATTCTAGCATTCAAGAAGCTAAGGCAAGAGGGTGGCCATGAGTTTGAAATTAGACTGGGCTATACAGAGAGTTCAGGGTCAGCCGGAGTTTTATAGCAAAACCCTGTCTCAAAACAATTGTTTTAGGAGGGCTGGAGAGATGGGCTCAGCAGTTAAGAGTACTGGCTGCTCTTGCAGAGGACTGGGGTTCAGTTAACAGTACCCTGATGGTGGCTAACAAGTACCCATAACTCCAGTTCCAGGGAATCGGCTACCCTCACCACTGTGGGCATGCAACTACATACATGCAAGCCTAACACTCATAAGCATAAAATACAAATAAAAAAATGTAAGTGCATGCCTTTGATCCCAGCACTGGGAGGCAGAGGCAGGTGGATCTCTGAGTTCGAGACCAGCCTGGTCTACATAGCAAGCTCCAGGTCTGCTGGGGCTACAAGAGAGACCTTCTCAAAAAGACAAAACAAAAAACCCAAAAATTGTTTTAAAACTGGACACCAAACAGAGGGCCTTCTGTGTATACCATTAAACTATACACCGAGCCTGTCCAATATGACAATTCCTTTTTTATTACTTTATGAGTATATTGCCTACATGTATGTAAGTGCACCTGTGTTGTGTAATGCCTTCGGAGGTCAGACCAGAGCCTTGGATTCCCTGAAGTTGGAGTTGGGGACAGTTGTTAGCTGCCATGTGGGTGCTGGGAATTGAACCTGGGTCCTCTGCAAGAGCAGCCAGTGCTCTTAACCACTGAGCCATCTCTCCAGCCTGACAATTTTATTTTTTTAAGGTCTCACTAAATACTTCTTAAACTTGCTATGTAGGCTAGGCTAGCCTTGAACTTGTCTACCTCTGCCTCCCAAGTACTGCGATTACAGGCATGTGCCACTAGACCCAGCTTCATATGAATTTTATTTTTTAAAGTATGTTTTCTTTTACTTTTATCTTATGTGTATGACTGTATTGCTCGCATGCATGTAAGTACACCCATGTCATGCATCTGATCCTCTGAAACTGGAGTTACACTTATTAGGCACCATGTGGGTGCTGGGAACTGAACCCAGGTCCTCCATGGGAGCAGACAGTGCTCTTAACCGCCAAGCCATCTCTCCAGCCCATTTGCATCACATTTCTTAATCTGAATCTTGAACTCCTCTGTAAACTTTAATCACATTTCAGCTTCTCCGTACATAAACCCTACATGTGCCAAGTGCTCTCTTCTGTGACTTTGTATGAGCTGTTTTCTTCTATTACCCCCCCATTTTATTTTTTCCAACTCATCTTTCATATAGTCATTGAAACAACCTTCAAAGGTTGAAGGTCTGTCCTGTCTTTTTTGGCCTCTTTTCTGTTGGGCACCTGTGGCTCTGTACTGAAACTGCTCCTTTACCAGCTGGGCCCCTCCATTATTTCAGAAGCTGTTGAAAGGCAGATGTGCTTTAATACCAGAATCTAATGTAGCCTGACCTGGAGTTAGACCCTCAGTATTGAATGATCGAAGTTCCTGTGAGACCGCATGAACACAGATGCTCTGTGTTCTCTCCCTGCACAAGGTTATCACAAAACTGCCAGATCAAGTTGCAGTGCATCACTAGCATTTTTTTTTTTGTCTTTTTGAAGCAGGGTCTCCCTGTAGCCCCAGCTGTCCTGGAACTCACTATGTAGGCCAGGCTGGCCTTGAACTCCATCCACCTCTGCCTCCCAAGTGCTGGGACTACAGGCATGCTACCACACCCAGCACTAGCATTTTCTTTTATGGTCCTGACTTCTCATTTTCCTGTGAAATGTCATGAGGGGAATGTAAAGCTTTACTTGGAAAAGAAGTTTGCTCCTAAATTATAGGAAATGAATAAACATATCCCCAGAGTGTTGGAAGTCTGCAGGAGTGGTCGTCTATTATTCAACAGATGTTTTACATTATAGTTTGCTTAGTGGCCTTTACAGAAGAAATGACTTCCTAGTAATTCCTAGTCTCTCTGAAGATTGTTCCTGGAATACATTCCTTGCTCACAGCCCCCTGCCCCCTTAGAACTGTGGACATGCTAAGCAGTTAAGATGCTTGAATGAGAACATTGGCCTCTCCTGGGCTAGGAGGTTAACCTCAGAAGAGATGTCATGTGTGCGTTCATATGGAAGAGGCAGAACTGGATCAAAGGTGGGCTAGTTGAGACCAGGCCTTTAAAGTCATTTGGCATCGATGACAATTTGCTCCCCAGTCACCTATGATGCAAGAAGACTAAAACTTGGGGGAATTTTCATTTAGGATTCTAGAAAGGGTAAATTCATTTATGAGGTCAGGACACCAAGACTGGAAGTACACAAAGTGAACAGGCAACGTGCCTATCATTTCCCTTCACTCAGTACTGGAGGAAGCACCCAAGACCTAAGTCAGGGTATGTAGCCTGAGCTGAGCAGATTGCAGA
Source organism: Nannospalax galili (assembly GCF_000622305.1). NCBI lineage: Eukaryota > Metazoa > Chordata > Mammalia > Rodentia > Spalacidae > Nannospalax > Nannospalax galili. The sequence goes on from NW_008337073.1 coordinate 684,843, forward strand.
GCACTCTGCAGCTGAGGACGATTCAAGGGAGCCTTTGCAAGGCTTGCCCCAAGGCACCTCCACTCAAAAGACTGATGGCTCTCAACCAGGCTCTACACTGGGGAAAGGGTAGAAGGGTCAACACCTTCACAGATGTGCCTTTGCCACTTCCGTGTCCATGTTATGATCTACAAGGTAAAAAGGACTCTGCTGCTCCCAAGGCAGAAGGCCAAGTAATCCACTGGGCTGCCAGATTCCCTTTGAGCCAATCCCACTCCCAGAAAATGAAAGGACCCCATGGGATGATGGACCCTGCCAGACTTCAGAATCATCCTTTCTGCAGCCCTTGGAAAACTCCTTGTGGACCAGCTTCATCAGACAACTCACTTGGGTGCCACCAAACTGACTTTCTGGTATTTACAGACATGTTCTGATTGGGAGGAGGCCCTTCCCTCCTGATGGCAAAAAGCCTCTTTCATGCTGGGCATGGTGGCACATGCCTTTAATCCCAGCACTCAGGAGGCAGAGGCAGGCAGATCTCAGGGAGTTCGAGGCCAGTCTGGTCTCCATAGCAAATCCAGGGCAGCTGGGGCTACAGGAAGACCCTGTCTCAAAAAGACCAAAAAAAAAAAAAAGAGCCTCCTTCATGAGATAATTCCTAGGTTTGCTGCTTCTGTCAATTGGCTCATCATGCTAAATTAATCTTAGATTGGTGAAAAATGGCCCAACCTCCTGTCCCTAGTCCTCTTCCTCATTACGTGTATTTCCCATAAGGCAGGGTTTCACCCTGTAAGATTAAAAATTACTCCAATCTCTCCAACAGGTCCAGGCTACAGATCATTACATTCTCCCAGTTCCCTCCTTGACACCCTGCCAACCTGTTCCAAAAGGAGAGGCCAACAGTTCCTAGTTCCATCACTGGTTTGATTGGAATCCATGGTGGACCACCTTGCTTACAAGTCTCACAGATCCCCCTCATCCTTTTCCTCATGGGCCTTGCCTAATTAACTGGTTGTTGAACTTTGTCAAATAGCCTCTGTCAAATTAATGCACTGGGGGCCCAGTAACATGTGCCACTATCACCTGAGGATATTGTGTTAACACTTTGACTCTGCCCCAAGACAGGGAGTGGGGGCTGGGGTCAAATGGCAATACTGACTCCATTTTGTTCGAGCTGACCTGTGCTTTAACCTGTGTTTGTCCAGCTACTCCCACTGCAACCGGCCAGCCAGAATGTCCCACACAGGCTGCACCTAGTTTCAGAGGCACATTGTTTCTACAATACTGGGAAACTTAGAAGAAGCCAGTACCATGTCCTCCCACCTAGCTATACCTGAATCTCCATGGAACCCACTATCTGCAATTCTGATAAACTTGTTTTTGTTTTTCCTAACTGAAACTTTTGTTAACTGACCTGCCCCTAGTCTGGTGTAACTATGATGATCTGATGTAACTAGGGTTAGTGGCTCCATCCCTGGCATGATGTGATTGTGGTTTTAGGCTTTATAAACCCCACTGTCTCCCCTCAACGTCAACCTCAACGTCAAGAGTTTTTGGGCATTAACCCCCCTTGACTGACAGATAGTAAAGAACTCTTGATTTGACCCAAAACTATATGGTTATTTCTCTTGAGGGTATTACAGTATGTTAACTCTGAAAAGCTCATAGTAA
>NW_008337073.1:686870-687564 GCF_000622305.1 Nannospalax galili
AATAAACTGTTATTTTAACCCTTTCATGGTTATTTACTTTCCAATTAGTTAAGTGTATGTACAATATTGAGAGTACCAGTTTAAATAAAATCACTATTGAGGGACACACAGACAATGAAGGCAAACAGCACCTTCATTTCATGAACACAGTGTCATCATTAATTCCATAGTAATAGTTTGATTTAGTCTCAAGGAAGACTGGTAATCCGGAGTGTGTTATATGTTAAGTAAAGGCAGTAAATGAGCTGGGTGGCTGGGTGTGGTGGTGCGCACCTTTCATCCCAGCACTGGAGAGGCTCAGGGCAAGATCTCTTTTGAGTTTGAGGCCAGCCTGGTCCACATAGTCTAGCCAGGGTGGTTACATAGCAAGACTCTGTCTAAAAAAGAAAAAAAGGCAGTAAATGAGGGAAGAGGTGCCTCTGAGAGATTCCTAATGCCATTCTCTAAGTTTAATGGCTACACATGCTTACTGGGAACAAATGAAGACCCAACTACACAATGATTAGAAGTAAAACACAGGAATAGACTGAAATAAAATCTAAAGCTCAATCCATAAATACCACATGAGAAATGTTGCGTAGAAATCTTAAAATTTATGCTATCTGAAAATCATTTATTACAACAACAAAACTAGAGGTTTATTACTTTATTATTGAATTATATTGTAAATTCTACATCTACGATTTGATAAGAA
>NW_008337073.1:688141-709124 GCF_000622305.1 Nannospalax galili
GAGGTAAGTTTCAGCTTAAAAAAAAAAAAAAAACCACAAAGACAGCATTAATCAACCATGTTAAGAATACACAAAATCATAATGCCCACCTCATTTGAAGTTACAGATTTATGCATTAACTGTTTATATGTAGTTTAAAGGCAAATATCTGTACTTTTAAATCAAATTACATCAGAAAATGTATGGTTAAAGCAAAAAAACCCGTCAACACTCCCCCACCTCCCCGCAAAACAAAACCCCTCAAACAGAAAAAACAAAACCTTAGCAAAATTTGTTTTTGGTAATAGAATATAATGCAACATGAATCCAAATGGAACAAGCCCAATGCTTATGTTTCTAACTTCTAAACAAATACACCCCAACACTAGTTATCTAAAAGTATTTCAATAATAAACTGGATTGACAGGATAAATGTTTTGCTGCAAATAAAAAGTATAAAATTCCAATTATAGCATATAGCTAGCTCACAGCTTTAAAAAATGTGTACAGCCAGCTAGCAGTTCTCTAAAACAAGTATACATGTTGCCCTAAGAGATCCCTGTTAAAAATCAACTGTATTTGAATGGGTCTTAATGAAGTAGGACTTTCATGATACGAAAACTATTTTATAAAGTAGTATGACAGGGCTACAACAATAATACTATTGATAAAAGTCACAGAATAATTATTGCTGTATGCTTCCCCATAAACACCATCAACTCTGTTGCAGTTCCAAAAAGTCTAACCACATTACCATTCCTCTTACTGAATTCATTGTTTCACATCTGTAATATTTTTACTTAGCAGAGAATTCATCAATCTTTTCTGTAAGAATTCCAAGTATTTAATGTGTAGTTTCACATTACATTACCATGTTTTGCCCTTGTTTTCCAAATACACAAAACAATATATTTTCCCCAAAAGTGAATTAAGATGTCCACATTAAAAAAATAAAGCCTACAAAAAAGTTCCAGAGCTAAAAAAGATTATTCATATGGCACAATGTGATCTCCGGAGTCCAAAATATTGAAATGATGTCCATTTATACATCTTGTTTGCTTTTTAATGCAATACTAACTTTACTGAGGTGAAATCACAATTTTAATTCTTCAGTCAGTAAGTGGACACAAATGTTTTTCTACACAGTTATTAAAGATGGGAGATCAAGCTGAACGTGCCAAAGTGAAATCATTCAGTTGGATATTTTAGAGCCATCATGAAGAAAAGTAGAGAAAGGATTCCCTTGGTTGGTTTCCATAGCTTGATATACCAAAAACAAAAAAACTGCTACAACAACAAATAGCAAAATTTTTATCCACATAGGAATGGAGCGTCCCTTTTTTGTCTTTTCTGATTTGACATCTGCCAAAGGAACATATTTAGGAACATATTTAGATGAGAAGGATTCCTCCATCCTGAAATCACTGAGTTCCAATGGCCGGCCTGCGGCCCCTTTGATTGGTCTGCGGCAACTAGCACTGTCAAGGTGAAAGAGAAAAAGTAATCTTAGATAAAATTATGGCTTAAATAAGTACCAAATGTTAACTGTAATTCTAAGCATATTCTAATTAAAGGGGCAGCAGAAAATTAACACATAAAAAGTAGTAGGGTCAACCCATTAAAATATTTCTGTATTTCCCTTTTTCCCTTTGCTGGTGATGGAAACTGAGCCAGGGCCCTATGCATGCTAGCTAAGCATTTTAACCATTGAGCAACACTTCCCAGTTACATTTTTATCTTGAAAGTTAGGTGCAGATTTTTTAGACCATAGTATTTTAAGGTGCTGAAGAGATGGCTCATCAGTTAAGAACACTGGCTGCTTTTGCAGAGGACACTGGTTCAGCTCCCAAAACCCACATGGGGGCTAACAACTGTTCCTAACTCCAGGGATCAAATTCTCTCTTCTGGCCTCCATGGGCAATGTGGTACACCTATACACATACAGGCAAAACACACATATATAGAAAGAAAGAAGGAAAACAAAGTAGCTCTCTGGTTGTCAATCTTCAAGTAAGAAATAATTCAAGTTGGACATGGTGGTGCATGCCTGTAACACTAGCACTTGGGAGGTAGGGGAAGGAGGATCAGGAGCTCAAGACCTGTTTTGCTTACGCAGTAAGCTCAAGGTCAGTCTGACCTACATAAAGAGTCTGGCTCAAAAAAACACAAAGAGGAACAAGATGGCTCAGTGGGTAAAGGAACTTGCTGCTAAACCTAATGAACTGTGAATACTTAGTAAGGAGAAAACCAACTCTTCTAAATTGTGTTCTGATTGCCACATTAACAATGTTGTATGCCCGTGTCCACACATAAACACATTCACAATAAATAACTTAAAAACACACCAAACACTGGAAGAAAAAAAAAAATTGAAAGACCTAAATATAGCCTTTCCAACTATAAAAACAGAAATGCAAGAAAGAAACAAAACAAAAAACAAGCTGGGGTGTACATTTGCGGTAGAGTACTTGCATGCACAAGGACCCAATGTTCCACCCCAGCACCATAAACACAAACAAATAAGGAAGCTTCAAAAATTATTTCCTTCTGGGGCTGGAGAGATGGCTCAGCGGTTAAGAACACTGACTGTTCTTCCAGAAGATCTGGGTTTGAATCCCAGCACCCACATGGCAGCTAACAACTGTCTGTAACTCCAGTTCCAGGGGATCCAACAGTCTCTTCTGTCCTCCATGGGCACTGGATGACACTGGTGCACTTACCCACATGCAGGCAAGTGTACCAAGCATACATATAAAATAAAAATAATTTAAAAAATATTTTAAAAAGTTATTTCCTTCCTACTAGATTTGTTCATAATTAAAATATGGAAAAAAAGTAAAACCAGACTTGGTGGCACATGCCTTGCACTTGGGAGGTAAAAGGCATGAGGATTAGGGGTTCAAGATCACCCTCAACTGCACAGTGAATTCAAGGCCAGCTTGGACTCTGCGAGACCAGGTGGTACCAGGCACATGGCTCAGTCTGTGAAGTGCTTGCTGCTCAACACGAGGACTGAGTTCACTCTCCAGTTCATGAGAGTGTGCACATAGACACACAGACATAAATACACAGGGCTGGTGAAATGGTTCAGCAAGTAAAACAGTACTCACTGCTTGTCTAACATGCCTGATGACCCAAGTTCAATCCCTAGAACCCACAGTGGAATGAGAGAAATGAACTCTGGGGTGCAGCCCCGACATTCACACCCACCCGCACCCACATACGCATGCTGGATGAAGCAGCAATGTATGCCTCTGGGGAGGCAGAGACAGGAAGACCCCTGGGGCTCGCTGGCTAGTCAGTCTAGCTAAACTGGTGAGTTCCAGATTCAGTGAAGAACCCTGTCTCATATAAGACGGACGGGCTAGGAAGATGGTTCAGTGGGTAAAGCAACTGAGGCACAAACAAGAAGACCTGAGTTTGGATCCCTACTACCCATATAAAAGCCAGACATAGCAGCATGTGTAACACCACTGGGGGGCAGGGAGTGGGGTGTGGCAGAGCAGGGAGGATTTAGAAGCTCACTGGTGAGCCAGTCTAGTTGTATCAACATGCTCCAAATTCAGCGAGACCCTGTCTCAAAAGGATAATAAAGTGGAGAGCAACAAAGGAAGATATCGGACACCAATCTCTGGCCTCTACCTGTGCACACAAAGGCACATGCAACAGCACACATGCATACACTACATCTCTCTCTCTCTCTCTCACACACACACACACACACACACACACGCACGCACGCAAGCAAGCAAGCAAAGTATTGAATGCTCAGGAAGACACCTGATGCATACCTTTGGCCTCTACAAGTGAACACACACACAAATAAATTAGAAATAAACAAAGGGGGAGAGTGAGTATAACTCACTGGTGAAGACCTTACCAAGCATACGAGGCCCAAGATTTGGTTCCAAGTATTGCCAAACCCTGTGCCCATCTTCCCCAAAAGAGGAGGTAAGAAGGCCAGAGAGATGGCTCAGCAGTTAAGAGTACTGGCTATTCTTTTTCGTCTCTACCTGTGCGCACAAAAGCACACACAACAGAACACACACATACACACCACATCTCTCTCTCTCTCTCTCTCTCACACACACACACACACACACACACACACGCACGCACGCACGCAAGCAAAGTATTGAATGCTCAGGAAGACACCTGATGCATACCTTTGGCCTCTACAAGTGAACACACACACAAATAAATTAGAAATAAACAAAGGGGGAGAGTGAGTATAACTCACTGGTGAAGACCTTACCAAGCATACGAGGCCCAAGATTTGGTTCCAAGTATTGCCAAACCCTGTGCCCATCTTCCCCAAAAGAGGAGGTAAGAAGGCCAGAGAGATGGCTCAGCAGTTAAGAGTACTGGCTATTCTTTTGGAAGACCCAGGTTTGAATCCCAACACCCGCATGGTGGCTAACAACCATCCTTAACTCCAGTTCCAGGGGATTTGGCGCTCTCTTCTGTCCTCCTTGGGCATTGTACGACATGGGTGTACGTACATACACGCAGGTAATACCTCATACACATTAAAAAAATAGTAACAAAAAACCTGTTTGATTGTGAGAACAGAAGTATAACTTTATGATGGAGGATTGAACAGTTCCTAGAATATACTTGATTCAATACACCCAAGTACCTAATTCCTGTTGGTGTAGATGCTTCATATGGAAACATTTCCTTAAGAATATCCCTTTCTACTCTTCTTTCCTCAGTTTTTTCTCCCACCTAGAAAGAAACACAGTCACAATTTAAAATAAATGTGCAATGATTAAAACACTGCTAAATAAACATTTTAGAGAAAAGAATACCCTCTAATCTAGTCTAGTTTTTCTGAAAGCCATTTCTAGATTTATTATCATGTAGGTAGTCACAAGCTTCCAAATCTCTCCAAATTTTGTTAGTAGGAAGGTATCTTGAGGTGGTTATTAGAGGCAAAATTGCCATATATTCAAGGGGGGGGGGAAGTCTTGCAACTCAACACAACATATAAATTCCCTCGCTGAATTTCCATGTTTTTCATTCATAAAGCATTAAGAGAGAACTGTTTCTTCCTGTTATGAATTGATAAATACAGAAGGTACCTAGTTAACACAGACCTCTATCAAATTTTAGTATGTTTAAAAATAGTTGATCCCAACTTATAGTTTTCATTTCCTTTGATGAAGATTAAAATTATAATGCATCATGAAGTTAGTGTTTTAAAGCTCAGTTATACACGAGCTAATCAATTCAAGCACCAAAGTTAAAATCTTATGTGATTTTTCAATAAAAGTGCAACTTCCCTCACAGCCCAAGCAGCATTTTAAACTTTGATTCCTAACAAGAACACATTACAGGCAGCACACAAGTGACCACTCCCTTGAAAGCTGTTAAAAGCCAGAGTAGCAAGAGCCTAGTGTTATTAGTGTCATACTATATTAATTTCCATTTTCAGAAATTGACTCCAAAACCATATATACATATACAGGTGCACAAAGACACACACACACACACACACACACACACACACACACACACACACCACCCAATAAAGAAGTTCTGTTCCCTCCCACTTAAGGAGAAAGAAAATAAACAACTCTGAAAGATCAATGATAGCATTGGTCTAAACTTTTTTCATTTACTTCAGCTCTTGTCAATGGTTTCTTTGGTGTTCTTCTGGGTATGTCTGAGAATTCAGTGATTGGCAGAATAGGAGCTGCATGCTTGAAATTTCCAGTCAACCTATTGACAACCTGCCAAGATTCAAATTATTCAGACTCAGAATTATCCAAACATAGCAAAAACACTTAAAATGAAAAGAAAAAAAGATAATCCACTTCTGTAATATTTGCTTTTTCCCTTAATAAAACTTTAGGCAACAGAGCCTAGAAACACATTCAAGTGTTTTACACGTGAAACCTTATTAAATCTTCAAATATTTAGTAAAAATTATCTTCATAGTACTTAGGATTCTAATGCAATGAATTAAATTTATTTGTGTAAAGTGGCTACATTCAAAAATTCTAAAATCCAGAATGATTTGGAGAAAACTCAGTTTAAAATGTAATGTAAATTTGAAATTTGCCAGAATTCACCACCTCCCGATCTCCAATTAAGGGGCAATTACAAAGTAAATACCACTTGTATAGTTTATGAAACATATTTACTAAGGATTCGTTGCTTGAAGCCATTATAGTTTCAGCTATGGGAGTACTCTCTGAAATTACTGCACCATCTATACGAAAATGCTGTGAAGTTTCCACCTGTTAGTTTGAAAACAAAATAAAAACAATAAATGTAAAGTAATCACTAAAACCCTACCAATCTGAAACCCCAGTTCTGAGCAATAAGCCTTGCATCACCCTTTTCCTTGGCGCTCTTCTTGACCCTCTCGTGGACTCCCTAGTTAATGCCTGCAGAGGTCCGCCTTTTGAAGATCCACTTGTCCATTCAGTCTCAGATACTCCAGCTTGAGAATAGCTCTATTCAAGCATCGACACATTAAAAAGTCATATTCTAACATCAAACACCATTTTAGCACACCAAGAAGCCAAAAACTCTCCAAATACCAGCATTTACAATGCTATGCCCTCAAAATATTTCTAAATGTACTGATTTTACTGACTTGTAATCTTCAGAAAACAAAGGATGGTAAAAATACACTAGGAGCCTACTACTGCATGTATCATGATAGTTCAGAAATCATAAGAAAGGGGAGAGGACATCAATTGCCAGTAGCTTCTCCCCTGACCCTAGTATGCAGTCACATCTTTGTCTAAACAAAAAGCGACTGATCAGATGTATATGTGAGTCATTTGTTACCATAAGCCAGTTTCCTTCTTAAAACACAAATTCAAATTTTTGGCTGTAGATAGCTTAGTGGGGGAGCCCCTGCCTTAGCAAGGGTGAGGCCCTGGGTTCCATTCCTAACACCACAGGGAAAAAAAGCAATTTTTTATGACCTATTATAGATCAAACATTCTTCTTTCCATGTAACCTAGATTATTTTAGTAACATCAGTTTAAAATTTAAGTCTGTTCAGCTCTTCAAACTCAAAATTTCTTAAGTGTCTTGCAAGTGTTTCTTTGGAAATAGAATAAAAATCAGACTGCAAGAAAATGAGGTGGTCAGCCTTCCATGAATATGCAAGCCTCCTAACATGTCACCGTCAAATTGTAATTCTACCTTTGCCTCACTACAGAAAGGTAATCACGACAGATACCTTTGCCTTTCAGCTCCACATTAATTTAATTCATCTGGGAGTCATGGGACGACGACAAGCCAACTTATTTTTTCCTCCTCTTTAAAAAATTCTTTAGGGGCTGGGCACAGTGGCTCAACACTTGTAGTCTAGCAGTTGTGAGGCTGAAGCAAGGGAACTGTCACAAGTTTCAGGCCAACCTGGGCAAAATAGTGAGTTCCTACTTGGGGCGGGGCGGGGGGGAGTAATTCAGGTCTGGTCTAGCATGTGCAACGCCATGTTTACTCACCAGCACCACAAAAAAGCAATCCTTAGCAGCCCTTACACACTAGCTTGAATCCATTAAACCAACGCGTCTCAGGAGAACAGTGCTTTGGCTGTCACTTTGCTTTCAAGCTATTATTTTATGTAGGTAATGATAATTTTATGTCCAACTCAGTACCTATTAAATCTGAAGACTTATTTTTTTTATTCTTATCCTATGCTAAGTGCTAGAAGCACTAGTACCAAAACCCCACAATGGCAGTCTCATAGCCCGATTTTATGTTTATCTGTATTTGGACTGACAACCTAAATTGAGGGTTTGCTTTTTTAAAGACTTACATTTTGTGTGAGGGTATGGGTACACGTATATAGGTGCCCATGGAGGCCAAGAAAAGGTATCATAAGACACAGAGCTGCAGCTATAATAGGCCACCTGAGGTGAGTGCTAGGAAATGAACTCAGGTCCTTTGCAAGAGCAGAACATACCCTTAATCTGTTGAACCATCTATTCCAGCCCCAACACTGGAAGACTTCTGACTCACAATCTGTATTTCAGGGTTCCTTATCCCACTACTAATTAGAAAATGTCTGCTGAATGTGAAACTAATGTACGTCAAAGACAATGTAAATAAAACCATACAGCACTTAATAAATGCCTATTAGCAATCAAATCCCTGACGTGTGAATAGAGGAATACAACAGTTTCAATCCTTGATTCTCAATCCTGGCTGCACACACCTGTAATTCCAGGCCTGGCCTCAAGCTCTACCTAGTTAAGTGCTGGACTGTAAGCATGTACCACTACACACAGCAACTGACTTTGAGGCTATAAATAAAAACAAAATTGTAATTTAATAACATTAATTATTCAGAAAGATGAATCAATTATTGAGAGAATTAGCTCACTGGTATATAAAATCAGTATACTTTGAGGCTAAAAAACCCTGCAGTACCACCTATAGTTAGTAGGATGTTCTATAGATAGTCCTGATTTATCATGGAGACAGATGGAAGAAACAAATCTTTTCTTACTAACTTAACTTCTATTAAGCTACCAAGTAAAACATAGGTCAGAAGACATCAAGCAGGTGAGGGATGCAATTACAGGAGCTGGGCTATTGAAGGCTATAAATTCCAAGCTCTGAACCAAAAAATCTGCATTGAACTACTCTATAGGAAGATACAATCAAACAAGGCATTGTAGCCTACACTTCTAGATCCCAGATAAAAGGAGGTTGAAGAGTATGAGGCCAATCTGGGCTACAAAGCGAGACTATCTCAAAATACTAAGAGAGGGGTATAGCTTACTGGTAGATAGCATGTGAGATTTGATTCCTAGAACTGGGGTAGGTGAAGGGGAGAAGAGAATGAAAATAAGTAAAAAGCTGTATTATTCTAAAGAGCTTACTACCTATTTAGGTAAAGCATGACCAAGGATTATTTATACTAACTTCAAAAAAACACAACTGTATTCCTCCAATAGAGAACAGCACTTTTATACAGTGTTGTTGCAAATACAAAATACAGCCAGGGCAAAGAAATTTAGTATTATCTTACAAAAACTACGCAGTACCTTTTACTTACAGACTTTCCCAAGATAAACTGACAAAGATATGAAATGCTACCTACAAAAGGCTGCTCATCTTGGCATTATTCAGACTGCAAGCGACAACAATTCCAAAAACAAAGTAGCTGAATAAATGACAGCATACCCATATATTTCAACACACAGAATTCAGCTGAACAGAGCAATGAGGGAGACGACTACACTTTGACTTGGAGTGATCTCTAGGAACAGTGAAAGAAGGAAGAATAAAGTAGGTTGAATCTGATTAAGGGGGAGAGAAGCATATATAAATATATAAATCTATGTATTTACCTGCATTTTCAAAAAGAAAATGTAACTAAAAGTTACCCAGAGTTCTGATTGCATCTCATTTTGCTTAAAACCTCATATACAAATCATAGCAACAACTTTTTTTGGAGACAGGATCTCTTTGTAGTGGGGTTAGCCTGGAACTCAGAGATCCACCTGCAGCTGCCTCTGTGCCACCATACCCCGCAACAACTACTTTTTTTTTTTTTTTTAAAGAAACCTCAATCCTATAGAAAAGCAAAACACTCTAGCAGCACAGTAAACAATTGCCTAAAGACAAAAAGGACTATTTATGAGACTGTAAGCACAGTATTTTGATTTTACATCCTAGTAACAAAAAAACTTAATTGCATTTAGCAGCTGTGGTCTTACTCTGAAACATGTAAAACATGGTATTTAAAATAAAATTATAATTAGAAGAATCAAGATACTCAGCGTGAGATAAAAAATATTAACTAGGGGCTGGAAAGATGGTTCAGGAGTTAAGAGCACTTGCTGTTCTTACAGAGGACCCAGGTTTGGCAGTTTCACAACCACATATAACTCCAGTTCCATAGGATATACCATCCTCTTTTGGCCTCCACATGCAGTGCACACATCTGGTGGGCTTATACACATGCAGGCAAAACACTCATAAAATAAGTTCTTAAAACAGAAGTTGACAACCCGGCTGCGTGTGGTGGTGCATGCCTTTCAGGTCCAGGTCATCCTGGTCTACATAGTGAGTTCCAGGCCAGCCCCACTACAGGGAGATCCTGTCTCTAAAAGACCAAAAAAAAAGTTAATCCAAAGGTATATAATCTGTATTTGTAAACTTTAAATGTTATCATATATTCATGAGAAACTATTCTCTTAGAGGAAGGATGGGGGAAGAAGAAAAACAAGGAGGGAGAGCCAATCGCCATGGCTAGGGATGAAGCTCAGTTGCACAGACTGTACGCAGCATTCAGGAGGCCTTGGATATGATCCCCGGAGTGGCAGGGGGAAGGGGGAAATAAGTTATTGTAATGGATCATAAGTCTAATATATAACAATCACAACACCAAAAAAATGTACCCCAGGCGGGCGTGGTGGTGCACGCCTGTAGTCCCAGCACTTGGGAGGCAGAGGCAGGTGGATGTCCATGAGTTCAAGGCCAGCCTGGTCTACATAGTGAGTTCCAGGACAGCTGGGGCTACAGGGAGACCCTATCTCAAAAAAAAAAATTACCCCATCACCTTTCAAAGAGACTTGGAACACATTAGCTTGAAAATTGGCACATGAAATGCTTAAGAAGCATTTCTCCTACTTCTCTTGTAGTAACTCAGTTCAAGGTAAGAAACTGATGAGGGAAAGTTCTTTATAAAAAAATCACAACTGGGGCTGGAGGGATGTCTCAGGGGTTAAGAGGACTTGCTGCTCTTACAGAGGACCAGTGCTCAGTTCCCAGTACACACAATGACGCACTCTGGCAGGAGTCTGTTGGTTCCGGAGGATCTGATGTCCTCTTCTGGCCTCCATGGGCATTGCACAAATGTGATACATGAGGCAAAACCCTCATACACATAAAATCTTTTTGAGGCAGGGTTTCCCTATAGCCCCAGCTGGCCTGGAACTCACTATGTAGACCAGGCTGGCCTCGAACTCACAGAGATCACCTGCCTCTGCCTCCCAAGTGCTGGGATTAAAGGCGTGTGCCACCATGCCCAGCAAAATAAAATTAATCCCAACACTTGGGAGGTAGAGGCAGGTGGATTTCTATGAGATCAAGGTCAGCCTGGTCTACACAGTGAGTTCCAGGCCAGCTGAGGCTACAGGGAAATCCTGTCTCAAAAAGACAAAAGACAGTTTATAAAAGAATGAGGAAAGTCATCATTTTATTATTTCATAGTTTTAGACAATAAGCATCCAAAGCTGTAAGAACCTTTAAAGGGTCACACAGGCTTCATGATGGATTAACCTTTTAACACCTAAACTATTACTAATTAATTTTAGCATCATCAGGACACTCATGTGCCTCCTGAAATGATCAACAGGAAGGCTACAACATCATTTATGAAGTTTTTTTTTAAAGACAGGGCCTATCACTATGTAGCCCTGGCATACCTGTAACTCGCTATGTAGACCAGGCTGGCCTTGAACTCACTGAGATCCACCTGCGTCTGCCTCCCAGGTGCTGGGAGCCCGTAAGTACACACAACCAGCTTATGAAGTATTCTCATCAAAGAAACTGAATGGAAGCCTAGACCAACCCTTTAGGTCTATTAGTCTCACATATCTACTTAAATTTTAATGAATTAAAAACGTGGTTTCTCAGCTACACTAGCAACATTCCATGTACTCAACAGCTAGAGGTTACTCTATAACAGCACCAATATGAATATTTCTTTTTTAAAGAATATTTTATTTATTATGTGTATGCGTATATTGCCTGCATGTAGGTAAGTGCACCAGTGTCGTGTGATGCCCATGGAGTACAGAAGAGGCTATCGGATCCCCTGGGACTGGAGTTACAGACAGTTGTTAGCTGCCCTGGGTCTTCTGCAACACCAGTGTTCTTAACTGCTGAGCCCCTGATATGAATAGTTCTACCATCACTAAAAGGTCTATCGCACTGTCAGAGATAGGTCTAGTCCCCAGTTTACCAGATATACAAAATATTAAGGAACTTTATATACAGGCTAAACAAAAGCAGCCTGCCAAAGCCAGAATGTATGAAATACTGTACCAATCTAGTTTTGTCACCAAGTACAGGAGAAAAAAATCCAGCTATAATGGGAATTAGTGTGGACTATTTTTTAAAGATTAATGAAATTAAATAAGGTTCTTATTTGGACTATGATTTGAAAAAACAATCATAAATGAGACATTCTGCAAACTTGAAAAACTGTTACTTTTGGGCTGGAGAGATGGCTCAAGGGTCAAGAGCAGTGGCTGCTCTTCCAGAGAATTTAGGCTTGGTTCCTAGAACCCACATGGCAACTAACAACCATCTGTAACTCCAGTTCCAGGGGGATCTGACTACCTCTTCTGGCCTCCACAGGCACTGCACACACATGGTGCACCTACATACATGCAGGCAAAACACTCATAATGCAGACAACAAAAATAAATTTAAAAAGTTAAAAATTAGTCAGGCGTGGTGATACATGTCCTTAATCTCAGCACTTGGGAGGTAGAGGCGGGTGGATCTCTGTGAGTTCAAGGCCAGCCTGGACTACATAGTGAGTTCCAAGCCAACTGAGACTACAGGGAGACCCTGTCTCAAAAAAAGGCCCCAAAAACCAAAAAAGTTAAAAATTTACTACTATATATTTATTTTTTACAACTATATTTTTATTGGGTGGGATAGTGACATCTTTTAGAGATAAATGCTAAAATATTGACATTTAAACAAATGAAGTATCAGGGATCTAAATACACTAGCAAAAAGCAAAACAACAAAATCAAGAACAATTTAAAAGCTGGAGGACATGAAATTAAACAAATAAAATGGTAAATGGAAAGCAAACTCTTCACTTTCTTTTAAGCTTTCTGTAGGAACGCCACTGTCCAATTCTGCCTACCACCTACTCAAGTGACATTCTCCTTTGACTATTTTGTTCCTCAGCTCAGATTCCTCCACTCAGTAACCTGGTAAACCATTTTTGGCCAGGAGTGGTGGTACACACCTATAATCCTAAGTATGAGGTAGGAGGATCATGTGTACATGCAACCGCCCCCATCCCCAAAAGAAATAAAGAAGAGCCAGGCATGGTGGTACACATTTGCAATTCTGGTGCTTGGGAGGCAGAAGTTCAAAGTCAGTCTAATTTACATATCAAGTTTAAGGTTAGCCAGGGCTACATGAGACACTGTCTCAAAAATACCAAAGATGGGCTGGAGAGATGGCTCAGTGGTTAAGAGCACTGACTGCTCTTGCAGAGGACCCAGGTTCAGTTCCCAGCACCCACATGGCAGCTAACAGGGGATCTGACACCCTTTTCTAGCCTCTATGGGAATTGCATGCACATGTCATGCAGGCAGAACACTGATACATATAAAATAAAAATAAATAAGACTTAAAAAAAAAGGGGGGGGGGTGTCTAAAATTGGACCATGCTTAGCATAAACACCACAGGCTATACTACTGACAAATCTCACAAAGTATAGATTTTTCATGCCATTTAACAATGAAATTAAGTTTACTAAGTAAGCTGGACTCTATGTGCCAACTATTTACCAAAAGTCAAAACAAAACAGATGGGTGCTGGTCAGATGGTTTATACCTGTACATGGTGATCATAAAACTAGAGATACCTGATTGTGCTCAATTCTTCTTTGCTTGAGTGTTACTGGAGTCTTTGCTCTGCCCTTTAGAGGTTCTCTCTTCTCAAGCTTGAGCTCTATTTTAGAGTCTGGAAATAACATTGGAGAAACCATTATTCTCTCAAATGTGTAAGTTATACTTTCCTAATATTGCTTTGGAACCCTAGTTTTAGGCACATTAGTACACAAGACAGATTTGTTTATTGGTAATACCTCAATAAAGCAAAACTGTTGAGTAAAATTTGTCCCAACCAAAAAAACCCGTTTATAATCTTAGTCCATTTTTCTCTCTTCCCACTGTTTAATAATCTGATCACATCTTCCTACTTACTGTTCCTTCTCTTCAGAATACTCTTAAACAGAAAAGTGAATTCAAACTGTTCCGGGAGGGCTTTCCTCCAAGGGAGGAAATTGAAAACCAATTTCACTGTGGAAGTTATCATTGTTTTGTCCATGTAACACATTATTACTATACAGCAAAGGTTAGTTTATTAAAATTTGGCATGTGGAAGAGGAATAGCTACAGAGAATTTAAAAGTGGTAGTGGTGTGGGGAGCCTGTGTGGCATTTCATGATAAATGGTAACTGCCAATGATACTAACGCAAATCATACTGTTACACAGAAGTTTCTCCTTGGTTAGTGGATATAGCTCAGTGTAAAGAGCATGCCTGGGGGGTACTGGGTTCAATCCCTAGCACCAAAATAAATTTTAAAAATTCATAAAATTGTCTCTTCTTTCTTGATATACTTACAAAAGCCCAGATACATCTCAGATAAAGAGGAATAGAGAAAAACAATCACAAGTCACTTTTCTTCCTTTTCCTCACAATAAAAATAACATTTATTTGAAGATAAGCCACTAGTTTTATTACTTTGCTTATAGACATTATAGTCATAAATCCAATAAGATATGGATACATTATTTTTAAGAGCTCTAAATATTCCAATTCTGTCTCGATTTTACCATGATTTGAAGACCTAAAATCTTTAAAATACATTCAAAAAGTCAACTTCCCATCAATCATGGTGGTGTACACCTGTATTGTAGTCAGCACCAGGGGAGGCAGAAGCAAGAGGATGTAGAGTTCAAGGCCAGCCTGGACTACACTGTAAGAATGTCTCAACAAAAACTTTAAAAATTAACTTTCCTATGTTTGTAGACACTTTAACATAGTGAAGTAAAAGTGGTAAGCCAATTGTTAAAGCGAAAAGTTTTACCACCCAAAACTTGCTTTCTTAGCAAAGAAACAAGAATGGGGTGAATTCTTAGAGCTTAATTTTGTACAAACTCAATGCAGTTATGTTAGAGTGATCAAGAAAGCTGTGTCCTGCTGACTTTCCAGTATAACTTTCTAGACTAATTCTAGTCAGTCCAAATGTTTGCCAGACCCCCAACGAAATGATTAACTAAAATAGTTCAAACAGATCTACTACAACTAAGCCATCAACTCTATCCCCCATCTGCCAACACTTCTATTAATGGATCTATTAATATAGCTATATTTGGTACAATCCTTAGCATTACAAAATTTACTTTTATTCCTTGTTAACTTAGAATCTAACAAACTTTAAAAAGCAGATGGAAAAAAAAACCCCACCCTATCAGTGAAGCAGGAGTTAGATGAATAAGCTATCTGTTACAAATTTTTTAAATCCTTGTTCAAATATAGATTCTAACAGCCAATTAAAAACATGGTCCTCAAATAGTAGAAAAGCCATATGACAATTGGAAAACTTTGAACTATACCATAGGAATGTCACCCGAGTTTCAATGATAAAATGGAAAGGGGATGTTTATCTACTAATATTCAACCTGCTGAAACTCCAAGAATAAAGCACACGTACAACACGTTTCTGGAGACCACACAAAACTGTTCAAATTTAACAACTTTATTGAATTTGTAGAAGCATTCTACAGGATACATTAAAAAAAAAATCACATAGCACTTAATAGGTACATGTGTACATGTACATTTCAGAAGACAAATAACAAAGCTGCAAAGATGGAATGTGTAGTCTAGAACATGGTGATGGTAGACATGTCCCCAGGGAACCATATTCTGCTATGCTTAAGATTACTATTTTCAATGCCTCTACAGTCAAGCTATCTTACCTTACAATCATACAAATGAAAACAAAATAATACATTGCTTTATACAGACAGACATAAGGATATAGTAAAATTTCTTGTCTTCTAGAAAATGTTTTTAGTATCCAAACTGTTAAACTATCCATGAAATACAATTTATATTGAAATACATTTAAAAGGTACTGGGAAAAAAAAAATAAAAAAGCCCCATCTTTCTAGTATCTTGTTCACCTGACAAAATAGTGATACTGAGTGAACATGAAACATATCAGAAGACCTACTACAATCCACAGCGGTGTTCCTGAAAGTGTGATTCACAAACTGGTATGGCCCATGAATTATTGGCTGTACACTGCCCTTTCTCTTAAAGCCCGCCCTCCATCATTGGCTTAAATTCTTTCATTAAGATTTAAATTCTTTCATTAAGTTTTTTTGGTGTTGGTGAACTGAACCCAGGGCCATGTACATGCTAAGCACCTGCTTCTCTCTGTTAAGCTATAGCTCCTTCCCCTATTCTTGTGCACACTTGTCTGTGGATCAGTAAGTCTGTGTACGGGCACTTGGGAACTACAGCAATCTAGAATTATTATGAAGGACATTGAAGACGAAAGAAAATAAGAATGTGGAAAAGTTGCAGAAAGTGAAGATACTTAGCCAAGAGGACCAAAAAGAATTAAGATACAGGGGTACCTTAGGCTGTCTTGCAATGTAATGAATGGACAACAAAAGCCTTCAAGCAAAAGACAGAGTTGTGTAATGAAAATAAACAGTGGAAAGCAGAGCAGACTTTCAAAAATGCAAGAGCTGTGCACATCTTCCATTGTCGTGGGATGTTTGAAAGACCTTTCCATGCACTAGACTTTCAAAGTAAAAATTTTTGAGCAGAAAAAAAAGAGAATTAAGGTTAATGTTTCAAGTGAGTAAAATTGCTTGATTATAACCTAGGTATAAAGTATGTACATGATACTACTAAAAGAGTGAAGATTCTATTAATATTGTAGTTGCTAGAATTCTTTAAAATTTTGAATAGTTGTAAAAGTGCAAGTTAAATAGGAAGCTGTAAACTTGTATCTATGAGACAAATATATGTGCTCTACTAAGCCTAAACTGTACTAGGCTTTCTACTTGTGCAAAGCAGGACAAAACCCCACAATTATATATAGGGAATTCCTTTTATACTGTAATATGATGAGTAAAGCTTAACATCTTGAAATCTGCTTTATCAGGAGACTAAAGAGGCCTTAAAAGAAAACTTTGACATAAATGTCTCGAATGCCTAGAAAAGTTCTGATGTTCTCCAATTCAAAGATAAGCATCTATTTTTGTTCTTAATTTTATTAGTGTTTATTTCCACGTTTTTTAATAACTTTGTGTACTTCCCCTCCAAATAATGTTCCACCTTTAAAGGGGGCAACAGTCAGCTTACTCTTAGAAGCTGGATTAATTTTGCAATCTTTCAACCAGAGATAACGCCGACCAACAGTAGAGTATCCCATGGTATGGGCAGACATCTTCACTTCATCAAATGCGGCATCACAAAGATATGAAGCTGCATCGTAAGTTTTGCCCAGAATCTCAAGTGCCTGATGTGCATGATCAGGATCTGAGCTAAGAATCTGGGCAGCCCGACTAATGTCAGCCTGCATAGCTTTAGCTACAAAGGCAGTATGAGCTGCAATCTGCAGTGCTGATGCTGCAGCTTCGTAAGATCTACAGAGAGCTAAGTCCAAGTGCTTATCACAAGACTCAGTGGCTGCCTGAATCCTTGCTGGTGGTGTTGCTTCAGAAATGAACCCTACGATTTCATCATCTACTTTTGGAACTGATAATATCCGCGTTGCCTCTTTGGAAGAAACTGGATATTTGTATGCCAATGAAGGCAACTGCCTATCAATTTGCTGCCATTCCTCTTCAATTACTTTTAAAATAGATTCATGTAAAGGAAAAGATGGTTCTGAAGTGTCAATTTTGCCATGCTGTGGTTGCTGAGACATTTCTATTCCTAAGGTATTAAGAGAACGAGAGACAACTGTTTTGGCAAAAGAAGACATATGTTCAGATCCAGATATATTTTGAAATGCCACAAACGAACCTGAATCCCTTTCCTCTACTGGCTTCTCAATGAGTCTAGGGATTTTCCGGGGAGGAGACAGGGATTCAGATTCTTGACTGTAAGATTGGTCAATTCTCTTACATATGTTTTCTATGTTCAGGGTGGGTAGAGAATTAGAGGTCCCAGGCAAACTACTTACCCCACCCTGGACTAACAGAGAATTGACATAATCTCTGATTGCCTGAGCAAGTGGTGGAGAAATAACCTGCGATCTCTTTGACTCTTCTAGTACCTCTCTTTCACTAGAGAGAATCGACTGATCTGAAACATTAGACTCTTTAGAACATGATGGTTGAATTCTACTTTTCCCTCCACGGTAAATATTTTCTACTGTGTCTTTACAGTAAGTGGTAGTAGTTTCTTTTATCAGTGAAGGAGAAGCTGCAGCAGAGACCAACCTGGCAGCGAGTTCATGCTGAGAAGATGACGAAGAACTTCTCTCTAAACATCTATCATGGCTAGACTTGGAAGAGATAAACAAATTCCCTCCAGAGGCTAACTTCTGCATCTGTCCCCTGCGGGGCAAGGCTGTGGCAATAAGAGGCTCCCTAGGTGGGTCTCCCTTAGAAGTATGTACTTTCTTAGCTGCCTGCAGTTCAGTCCTGCCCAAAGGAGGACGGGTGGAGATTTCAGGAAAAGAAATACCCTGAAAAAATCCACCAGAGGGAGTAGATGGAAGTTCAGAAAAAGGAACAAAATCCCTAGTGGACTTCACTTTCTTGTGTTCTTTCTTCTTTCCTGTAGAGGCAAAAGAGGCAGGAAGTTTAAGTATTACTTGTTTTTGAGCTGATTTTATTCTTTGCCTCCTTGCTAAAATAATGCTGTTGAGGAAAAGGACTCTATGTCACTCTCAGCAACCTATTTGGTAGACTGAGCCTAAGAAGGCAGTGCTTATGAGCTATAAGCAATTTGGGTTAAAATATTTACAAACAAGTTATAAAAGTTCATAATGAGTACCAAATTCTGCATCTGCAGAAATTTTTTAAAGGAACTTACTTTCTGCTCTAGTCTCAGAAATTTTAAAAATCAGATTATCTAAGCAAAAACTCTAAATAACTTATATGCCCGACAACAGAAAACAGAGAAAATAATGCTGTATTTAAATGCTAACACTGGGCTGGAGAGATGGCTCAGCAGTTAACACTGGCTGTTCTTGCAGAAGACCCAGGTTCGAATCCCAGCACCCACATGGCAGCTAACAACTGCCTGTAACTCCAGTTCCAGGGGATCCGACAGCCTCTTCTGTCCTCCGTGGGCATTGCACGACATGGGTGCACTTACCTACATGCAGGCATAACACCCATACACATAAAAAATAAAAATAATAAATTTTTAAAAAATTTTAAAAACTCTAACACTGTATATTAAGTATAAAGAATAAACATAAACATGCAATAAGATCTAAAAACATGAAATAAAAAAGCACATAAAAGATTTATGATGACATTTCTGTAGAATTTTAAAAAACCAGTGCACGTTCTAAACTGATGAGTATAAAAAAGAATTAGAAAGATAAACATCAAATTAATTTAGTCTCTTCTGTGGACATGATAAGGGAAAAAAGAACAAAGGAACTCTGCCTTTACAAAAAGTTTTGAAGCAAAAGTTAAATGTCTATTTTAGATGATGGAAAATTAAATTACATATATTTTCCCCAATATTGGTTTAAAATTTACCTTCTTCATTGTCACTGTATCTGTCAGAGTCATTGCTTCCGTTCTGCCTTGTATTTTCTGCTGAAGAAGAAATTGTTGGTAGAGGAGTGGATGACCTTGATTCTGGTCCTTGTTCCCTCAGTTTCAACAACTTTTTCTCATATAGCTTCCTGGTAGTTCCTGTATTAAGGCAAACATCCATTAGCACTGGCATAAAACTATCTTAAAAAACAAGACTGCCCGCAGGCCTCTCTCCAGGGTAAGTCGATCACGCCCTGTACACCTTGACTCCCCCAGCCTCATTCAGCTTCCATGTCCTGCATCGGTCTTTCTTCCTAGCCTGGGTCCAGTCCCATTCCTTGTCTTGGCACCCCAAACACCTGGGGAACCACCACTGCTTCCTGATCCTTTCCATCCAGACCAATCCAGTTCCTTCACGGTCTCCAGGAGCACTCTGGGCCTGGCCCCGCCCTCACCTCCCTCTGCTTCCCTGGGCATGCACAACCCGCAGGCCTCTCACTGGGGTAAGTCCATAGCACCCTCCAGGCCTTGACTCCCCCAGCCTCATCTACCCTCCCAGCCTGGGTCAGGTCCCACTCCTTGTCTTCGCGCTCCAGACACCCGGGGAAGCACCACTGCTTCCTGATCCTTTCCATCCAGACCAACCCAGTGACGTCTCGGGTCCCCAGGAGCACTATGGGCCTGGCCCTGCCCTCACCTCCCTCTACTTCCCTGGGCCTGCAACTACCCACCAGCCTCTGTCCTGGATGCCGGGGCTGACCTTTCCTATTCTTGATACTTTGTATCCAGACCAACCCAGCTCCTCAGTGCAGTCCCCAGGAGCCCTTGGGGCCACTTCCCACTCCCGTTTTCCTTTGCATATCTGGGTGGCACTGCTACCAGCTGCCCTAGACCAGCAACTTTCCTGGGCCTGTCTCCCAGGCCAGTCCAACCCCCAAATTCCTGAGGCCAAAATCGTTCCTAGTGGGATCCAGATCTTAGGAGAAAGCCTGAGAGCATCTGATCCTCATCCGACTAGGGCCTCTGTGGGAACTCCTGAAGACAAAAGTCATCTGGCCACTCCAATATAAAAGCAAAAGAGAGAACCGGAAGCTAAGACGAACTAGCTTTTCACGCCCAAAAAGTAAACCACAAAGACACATGAACTTAACAAAAAGAAGCAGACCTAAACTTGAAGGCTTGAGTCTCACACAAGAATCAGAAACTACAAAAGAAATTCACATGTCAAAATCACACAGAAAAATAATAACATGAAAAACCACAACAACATATACCCAACAAATACCAATAGTCCTCTAGAGGAATACAATGAGAACCCCCTAGAAATAATGCAGCACAAGGAACTCAAAAGAACAATTACAAACATGATAAAAAAGAATTCAGTGAATTTAAACAACACACAAAGAAATCAAAGAACTGAACAAAGATAAGGATGAACTTCTGAATGAATTCAGACAGAAAAGAGTTAGAAATATTTGACAAGAATACTCAGGCTGAAATGAAGAAGGAAATGAA
>NW_008337073.1:709908-711145 GCF_000622305.1 Nannospalax galili
TTGTCTGCAAGAAACTCATCTCACTTTCAAGGACAGACATTATCTCAAAGTGAAAGAATGGAAAAAATATACCAACCAAATAGCACTAAGAAAAAAGCAGATGTAGCTATTCTAGTATCTGACAAAATAGACTTTAAACTAAAACTAATCAGAGGAGACAAAGAGGACTACTTCATTTTGATCAAAGGAAGAAAGAATCAAGAAGATATTACAATCATGAACATATATTCACCAAACTCTGGTGCACCCAACTTCATAAAAACAATACTACAGGACTTTATAACCCAGATTAATCCCAACTCATTAATAGTAGGGGACTTCAACACCCCACCGTCTCCAATAGACAGGTCAACAGAACAGAGTTAACAGAGAGACATCTGAATTAAACAATACCATACATCAAATGGACTTAACAGGCATCTACCAAGTATTCCACCCAGGCACCAAGAGACATACTTTCTACTCAGTACCCCATAGAACCTTCTCCAAAACCGACAATATACTAGGGCACAAAACACCTCAACAAATACTAAAGATTAAAATAATTCCATGCATTCTATCAGACCACAATGCAATAAAGCTTACAACCAACACCAGAAGACCTAATAACACATGGAGATTAAACAACACACTCCTGAATGATGAATGGGTCAAAAGAGAAATTAAGAAAGAAATAAAAGTATTCCTGGAACTAAATGAAAAGGACAATACAACACAACAAAACCTCGGGGACACGCTGAAAGCTGTCCTGAGAGGGAAGTTTATAGCTCTAAGTGGCTACATCAAAAAATCGGAAAGAACACAAATAAATGACTTAACATTGCAACTCAAGACACCAGAAAAGCAACAACAAACAAAACCCAAACCCAGCAGACAAGAAGAAGAAATAAAAATCAGGGCAGAAATCAATGAAACTGAAACAAAGAAAACAATACAAAGAATCAACTAGTCCAAGAGCTGGTTCTTTGAAAAGATAAACAAGATTGACAGACCACTAACTCAGTTAACCAAAAGAAAGAAAACCTCCAAATCAACAAAATCAGATATGAGAGGGGAAACATCACAACAGACACCAGAAAGATATGGAACATTAATACTTTAAAAACTTATATGCTACTAAATTTGAAAATCTAAAAGAAATGGATGCATATCTAAAGGCATGGGAAACACCAAAACTAAACCAAGAAGAGATGAACAGCTTAAACGTACCCATATCACAAAAAGAAATTGAAACAGT
>NW_008337073.1:712686-731515 GCF_000622305.1 Nannospalax galili
GGAAGGGGAATGCTCATCCACTGTTGGTTGGGCTCCAAATTGCTGTAACCACTGTGGAAATCAGTGTGCAGAACTCTTAAAACTCTAAGAACAAATCTTCCATATGATCCAATTATCCCACTCCTTGGCCTATACCCAAAGGACTCATCCTACCACAGAGAAACTTGCACACCCATGTTTGCTGCTGCTCTTTTCACAGTATCTAAGAAATGGAAACAACCTAAATGTTCTTCAGCTGATGAATGGATAATGAAAATATGTTTCATTTGCACAATGGAGTTTTCAGCAGTAAAGAAAGATGAAGTCATAAAATTTGCAGTAAATGGATGGAAACAGAAACTGTTATACTAAGTGAAGTAACACAGACTCGAAAGCAAGCAACATGTGTTCTCTCTCATTTATGAAACTTAGTACGTCACTAAAACCTTAAAAGGGAATAAGCATTGCTTAGTATCTCCAGGAAAAGAAGTCTCACAACCGATGAAAAATTTGTTTGCTAATGTTATTGTGTCTCATGGTTATTAAAAAGGAAAATGGAAAATTGGAGGATGTTGGAAGGATATGAGAATGGAGATATTTTTTAAAGAAGGATTTATGTATGAAAATTATGATGGCTGGATATTTCCAGAATTGACAGAGAAATGAGAGAGCTGGGCAGGTGATGAAGGTCTGTGTAGGGTTGTTACAGTATAACAAGGATGAGACAAGGATAACGTATAGACAATCTTGAAATTTCCAAGGTTGCAGCTTAGTCAACTAGCCTAAGGATGTCTAGTCAGGGTTTATTTAAGGATGTTGCCCAAGCTCTATCTCCATAGCACATGGTAATTAATGTACCAGGCTGGTGTAACTAACCTTGTTGGATGTTTAATAGCCACACTCTAAGGCCTATGGTAATCTGGTCAGAGGGACTTTAAGGGACATTTTTTTTTCCTTGCCCTCCAAGGTCAAACAAGTTCCAGGGGCTATGGAGAATCTTTTGAAATGTCCTGTAACTTTGGTGAGTCACATTACCACTTGTTCAGGGAGGCCATGGATACCCCAGAAGATGGACTTTAACCGGTGTCCAGTCTGCAAAGAGGAGGGTTAACACAGAAGAAATACTTCCTCTATGCTTCCAAATGAAGCCCTGGCCAAGCACGACTTCTTGACTTATCATCACATAGATGGAACTAGTGAAAGAAAAGCCAGAGGAGCCAGGGACTCCCCCAAGCCTATGTGACCCCTGATGACCAAATCCTTATACGACCTTAAGAGTAAAAGTAAAGTGGTTTACTTGGGCCAACAGTATTGTCTTAAACAACCAAAAGGAAAGTATAACCAAAGATTTAAGGGGCCAATATAATTTTCATAAGGGTCCATATGCATAGCTAAAGACTACATAACAAGCAACAATGCCAGATAGGAGATACCTTCTTTTGCGCTGTTGGCCAAGGTGGCCAAAGGGACTCCAAGATAGTAACCAAGCATATAACTTGGAAAATGAACAGCAGACCCCAATCTTATTTAAAGGAATATTGACAATTGATTGCTGCTAGATGAGGACAGGTGCCCTTCCTAAAACAAAGACCTCTAAATAGGCTGACTATATTCACCAGACGGACAAGTAGTGGGAAATGGCTGGGGGTGCAGACAACACAGCAGACAGTAGCAGGGATATCAAAGTATAAGGGCTCTAGTGGGGGGAGGGAGGCTCTGGGAGGGTGCCATCTGGGAAGTGGGTGCATAGTTGAGTAAGATGGTTTGGGATGTTCTGTGTGATATACACACACACACATAAAAAACTCAACCAATTTTTTTAATGTATTATATTTGAGGAGGAAGCATGGAAATTTAATCATGTTAATTAGTAGAGGTGATAAACATTAACGCTGAAAACTACCTGATGACTTTATAGACATACACAGGTGCCAAGGATCCAAGTGCAACCGATTATGACTAGTAATAGATACATACAGATTAGAGATGCATGTGCCAACATCTCAGTGTTAGTAGCAAAAACAATGAGTTTTTCTATAAGGAACAATGTATTCTAAAATGAAATGGACATCTTCTTTAAAGGTTAAAAACTCATTCAATATTATG
The DNA here is from genome assembly GCF_000622305.1 of Nannospalax galili. Classification (NCBI taxonomy): domain Eukaryota; kingdom Metazoa; phylum Chordata; class Mammalia; order Rodentia; family Spalacidae; genus Nannospalax; species Nannospalax galili. Next base: position 714,772 of record NW_008337073.1, read on the forward strand.
TCTTACAGGGCTTATACTGAGTTCAATATTGTATAACTGTATTAATTCAACTGTGAACCTAGAAACTTGCACCCACTTCTGAAAGAGATGTACTCTTGTTCTGGAGTATGTTACTGAATATGTTAAAGTTGTAATGAAATGCTTCTTCTAATCATGTAGTTATTAAAAATTTTTTAAAAATTAAATAATTAAAAACAACATAAAACAAAAGAACAAAACAAAAAACCCACAACTGGGCTGGGTAGATGGCTCAGTAGTTAAGAGCACTGGCTGCTCTTATAGAGGACCTGGGTTTGATACCTAGCATCCACATGGCAGCTGACAATAATCTGTAACTCCAGTTCTAGGGAATCAATGCCCTCCTCTGACCACGGTGGGCATTGCATGACACAGGTGCACTTAACATACATGCAGGCAATACACTCACACACATAAAGATTAAAAAAAAATTTTTTTTAGAGATAAAATAATAATGTACTCTTAAAAACCATGAACTTTATGTATCTTCTCCATGACTATATAAAAATACCTGTCAACATAAAAAGGTCTTTTTTATAAAAAGATGGGAGCCCCAAACAAAAGTGATTGTACCTTACCATACTGAAAGATCAATATGCCTGCCAGGTGTGATGGTGCAGGTCTTTAATCCCAGCACTCAGAAGGTAGAGGGAGGCAGGCGGATCTCTGTGAGTTCAAGGCCAGCCTGGTCTACAAAGCAAGTTCCAGGTCAACTGGGGCTACAGGAAGAGCCTGTCTCAAAATGGAACCCCCCCCCACCCCAAAGATCAATATGCCTATTATAGGCACTCAATTATGGGGAAAAATTCTATAGATCATACTCTTATTTTCAGCTTTACTTTAGCTATAAATTGTTGCTTAGTTTCTGGAAGGTGAATGATACAACAATGGATATCTTTCAAAAACAACATGTATCCAGGAATGATGTAAGCTGTCCTAAGATGAACAATGGGGGCTGAGTTTGATGGCACATACCTTTAATTTTAGGCTTTGGGAGGCAGAGGCAGGCAGATCTCTGAGTTTGAGGTCAGCCAAAGCTACATAGTGAGATCTTGTTTAGAAACAAACAAAAAACCCAAAGGATGAAAAATGGGCACATTAACATAATTTAGCATATGGTGATATAATCCTCATGTTTATTATCTGTTTTATAATTTCTTTCTCTCCTTTTTTTTTTTGTCTTTTTGGAGGCAGGGTCTCCCTGTATCCCCAGCTGGCCTTGAACCCAGAGTTCTGCCTCCCAAGTGCTGGGATTAAAGGTGTGCCCCACACACCTGGCTGAAAACCCAAATTCTAATCATTAGTAAAAGGAGAATACAATCTGGGGTCTCGCTTCATCCACAGAAAAGCTATCTGAGATTTTATTCACTTACCCACAATAGGACCAGGATTCACTCCGTATTTCACAAGCTGATCCAGTAGGTCTTCATTAGAGAGCTCTGTTACATCCAGATCATCTTTATCTTCTAGTCTGGGCTTATCAGTTTTCTTTGTGGCTTTCTGTAAATAAAGCCCAGATATCATCTCTACAGGAATTAGTGTTCATTTACATGTAATAAACAAGGTAATTATTGTTACATTAGGCCACAGTCGTTTGATTAAATTAAAACTTAGTATTTGAAAGCATTTCTACCTACAAGCCTCATATATAATAAGTAACTTTAAGAAAGACACTGGTATTAAAATAGTCAATTTTGGGGGCTGGAGAGATGGCTTGCTAAGCAGTTAAGAGCACAGGCTCTTTTTGCAGAGACCCCTGGGGTTCAGATCCCAGCACCCACATGGTGGCTAACAACTGTCTGTAACTCCAGTTCCAGGGGAATCTAACACCCTCTTCTGGCCTCCAAGGGCACTGCATGACACAGGTGTACTTACATATATGCAAAACACTCATACACATTTAAAAATTTGGGGGCTGGGGATGTAACTCACTAGAAAGAGTGCTTGCATAGCACATGCAAGGCCTTGGGTTCCATCTCAACACTCAGAGACAAAGATCTTTTTTAAAATTTTATTTTTACTTTAAAGTATTTGTATGTGTGTATCTGTGCCATGTGATACAGGTGCCCACTGATGCCAAAGGCATTGATCCTCCTGGAGCTGGACTTACAGGTGGTTATGAGCCACCCAATTATGGGTGTTGGGACCTGAACTCTGGAACAACAGTATAGGCCCTTAGCCACTGAGCTATTTCTCCAGCCTGAAAAAGAAATTTTAAATTGCCTATCTAAAGAAATATTCAAAATATCAAATATTCAAAAGCACTCCGTGACACAGATGCACTTATATGCAGGCAAAACACTCATACATATAAATTAACTTTGAACAACATATCTAATAATGAACATTATATATAGTTCATGTCTTTCTTTTTCTGAGACAAGATCTCAGTGTATAGCCCTGGAACTCACAGAGATCTGCCTGCTTCTGCCCTCTGAGTGCTGGGATTAGAGGCAAAATTTTTTTGTGTGTGCATGTGCCTACATGGTGGTCAGAGTACAGTGTTCAGAATTGTTTCTCACTTTCACTTTGTTGAAGCAGGGTCTTTCTTGTATCTGCAGTGTACTCCAGGCAAGCTGGCACATGAACTTCTAGCTGATTCTCCTGTCGCCCATCTCAGTGCTGGGATTAGATATACCACTACATCCAGTCTTTTTTTAAAAAAATGTGGGCTCTCATTTCCCTGCCCCACCTTTAAAAAAGTATTGTTATTATAGTCTATCTTTATAGTAATCTTTTTAGTCTTTTTTTTTTTTTTTTTTTTTTTTTTTTTAAAAAAAAAAAAAAAAAAAAAAAAAAAGAGGACGATAAATCTTTCACTGTGATATATCAAAATAACGCCTGCCTCTGCCTTCCGAGTGCTGAGATTAAAGGCGTGCACCACCACACCCAGCTCTTTTTAGTCTTTTAAAGACCCTTGAAGACCCAGGGCTTCATTCATGCTAAGCAAGAATTCTACCAACTGAGGCACACCCCCAGTTAATATACTGAATTTCTTAAAGGATATAATTTCTGATGGTAACAGAAAGACCAACATGAAAAGTTGCCAAGTAAAGCCACACTGGGTTTACATGTTTTCATCCCAACGATCATGAACACAATTTACCACTGACCTTCTCTGATAAGACTTAGAGCTTAAATGAATCTAGGAGAGTTTAAGATTTTACCATAAAGGTTTTTATATTTTCCTTATGACCTATGAATAAAGTCAGAGAGACTTTGTTGTTATACACCATCTAATATTATTTACCTCACTCAAAGAAAACCATCAAAAGAAGTTTTGTTTGTGTGTGTATTTATGCGTGGAAGCCAGAGGAACTCCTGAAGAGCATACCTCAGGAACGATACACCTGGTTATTCTGAGACAGGGTCTCTTCACTGGTACTTGTGGCTTGCTGATTAGGCTAGACTGGCTGGCTGACTAGTGACCTGTGTGTGTCTGCCTCCCCAGTGTTAGGACAACATACCATGGCTTTTTACAGTGGGTGCTGGGGATCAAACTCGGGTCCTCATGCTTGCCAACAAGCATTTTACTAAACTACCACCCCAGATCCTCAAAGGTAGTTTTGAAATAATCTGGAAAAACTAAGTTTCAAAGTTTAGTGAATGATGGTAGCAAAAATATAAGTACTTTCTAAAGACTGTGCCTAACAAATGTGTTAGTAATCCCATAAAATACTGAAAACCCAACTATTTAATAATGACCACAAATATCAAAGTCATTTAGATTCGAAATATTACCTATTAAATAGGGCTTCCTTATTACCTAGTAAAGTATCTTTTTACTTTTAAAAAAATATGTTCTTTCTGTTTGTACTAGGCAGTTATTGCACATACATTTTTATTTTCTCCAAACAGTGAAGTCCTTGAATTAACAGTCCCAAAGTATGATAGTTACCAAATTTTCAACTCCTCTGCAAAAGTCACCCCTATTTTAAAGTCTCACTTTGCTGGCTCTTTTTCTCCTGCCCCAGACAGGGTTAACCATGAAGGTAAAGCTGGCCTCAAGCTAATGCTCCTCCTGCCTCCACCTTGGGAGCTGTGAAATTACCACTATCTGGCCTTATTCTTCATCTCCGGCCAGTATGATTAAATGTGCAACTCAGGTAATTTGGATGTTGTACGCACAAGAGCACGAGATGGTGACAACACAATCATACTTTTAAAATGATACAAAACAATAGAGCCTAATCTATAAGCAGGTAGCTAATAAATGTTTTGTCAAATAATTGAAATTATAACCTACGTTATTGAATAAAATAATTGAATATTGAATTGAATAAATAAAACTGAATAAAATAATTGAAATTATAACCTATGGAAAAGCCCACGTCACTGGTTTTTGAAAATTCATTTATTATGGGGCTGTGAGTACAGTTCCCTAGTGGAGTGCTTGTCTAGCATGCCTGGGGCCCTGGGTTTGAATCGCCCCTCAAAAAAAGACCAAACCAACCCAAAACGGAATTTCCACAATAAAAAACTTCAACTGAACAAAGACGTTTTAAAAGTGGGTGATATACTTACATAAAGTAAATTGGAGTAGGGGTTCAATAATATACTATTTGCGATTAACTAGGTCTCTAGTTTCTTCCCTAATTTAACACCTAATTTCTTTTTCAATTTTAAAAGGTGGTGTATGCCTTTGACCCCAGCACTTGGGAGGCAGAGGCAGGCGGATCTCTGTGAGTTGGAGGCCAGCCTGGTGGACAGGGAGACCCTGTCTCAAAAAGACCAAAAAAAAAAAAAGCACAACTCAACAGTTCTGTATCACCTGTAAGAGTTTCTATTCTTTTTTAAAATCTTTTTTTTTTTTTTAAATGTGGGGCTGGAGAAATGGCTCAACAGTTAAGTCTGTGGTATACTTATATACATGAGGCAAAATACTCATATACGTTTGTTCTACAACTCATGTATGTAGTATCTTCAGCAGTAGGCTCTTGGCTACCCACCAGAACTTGACACTAAGACCCTACTGCTGAAGATACTACATACATGAATTGCAGAACAAACAAGGAGAAATCAAGCTGGCACTGACCTCAGAGTGCCACCTCTACTGGCTTTCATAGTGCTGGAAGCTGCTATGCAGGCTACTCGAAGAGAAAATTTATCACCAACTTTACCCAGCTGTGACTCATGTGAACTACAGCAACTGGCCTGGCAAGACATGCCCACTGGTGCAATAGTGACATGAATGTTATGTAAGTAATGAACAACTTTCTGATTAGATGTAAGGTCTGTTTCACAAGATGGAGCCCATACCTGACACTGATATCAGGCCTAGGAACCTGTGGCTAGAGAGGTCACAGGCCAAGGGAGAGAGAACCTACTATTATCATTCTGTTAAATAGATATATTAAACTGACTCCTAATGACCTATTGTTATACCCATTTATTAATGTATCTCTCAACCCTCCCCAGAGCTTCCTCATGCAGCAGCTAGTGATTCAGAGACCTGAAACTGGTCAACGTGCATAGAATAAGGGACTGCAGGCCACTCAGCCCTGAACAGCACACCAAAGGTCAGGGCTCATTGTGGAAGAGGGGTTTGGAAAGACTGTGAGAGCCAGAGGTAGTGAATGACCAAAAGGAAACACTATTCCAGACAGCTGCTCAGGTATTCATATGAACTCTCAATAATGGTGACAGCATGCACCAAACTCATATAAGCTCAAGTCTGACAGATTCCCAGAACAGAAATGGTAAGAAGTCCAATCCAAGCTGAGAAACTACTGGCCAACAGATAGCTACTGGGAGAGGGAGAATCATTTTCTTTAAGGGGTAACGCTGGGTAGGTTAACCAGGCTCCAGTGAATGGACCCACACTAAAGGCATTTGCAGACACAAATTTGATTTGATGGGCCTACAAAAAAAATTATAGATATATACAATATTGCTCTTCCAGAGGACCTGGGTTTGAATCCCAGCACCCACAAGGCAGCTAACAACCATCTGTAACTCCAGTTCCAGAGAATCCAACAGCCTCTTCTGAACTCCTTAGGCACTGCAGGACACAGGTGAACTTACATATATGCAGGCATAACACTCATACACATAAAATAAAAATACCAAATAATTAAAAAGCACATGAAATCAGGAGTTGGGTCATAAGGGGGAGGGGATACGGGAGAGGTCTGAATATGATCAAAGTATATTGTATGAAATTTGCAAAAATTCAATTAAGAAAGTCAGCCTGTGCTATAGGACACCCCACCTCAAAGAACCACCACCAACAAAACCACTAAGGAAACAAAAGAGCAGGTGAAAATGAAGGACCCAGGGTCATCAATGTGTACTGTTTAGGGGCTTCTCTGTGTCTGTCCCCCTTGGAGACAGGGTCTCATATTGCCCAAGCTGACACAAACTCCTGATCATCCTGTCTCCAACTCCCAAGTGTACTAGTACCCCTTGCTGTTCAAAGTCTTAAGTAATAGGCAGCACTGGAATTGAATAACTACACTCTGGGCGCTATGCACCGGACATTGGTGGGGCACACCTCTACTCCCAGCACGAGAAGACTGAGAAAGGAGGATCACAAGCTTAAGGTCAGTCTGGATAATATAACAAGAATTTGTCTAAATAAATAAAAAGAATTCATAATTGGAGACAGGGATGCAACTCAGTGGTAGAGAGCTTCTATGAAGAAGCTCGGTGGTATTCAAGCCCCAGCACAAAACAAAACAATCTCCCTACAGAATTAACGATCCAACTGACAGATCACTCAAAAATGTTACTATGCTCCACTGGATCCCTTTCAGCTAAACTTGCATGCTTTGAACGCTCAAACAACAAGGCTGACTGCCAGATCCACAAATGTTTACTCTTATGTCCACTATCTAGATAATTTCAATACCTAAAAACACAGGTATCAAGATGGATGATAAAAAGTCTAAAAATAAGAAAACAACAAATTTTAATTCTGTAAGCACCCCCCCCCAGTGAATCTAGATAAAACACTATGGTGGTGGCAGACTATGAAGCAATTTCTCCTTTAATTAAACGCATCTGCTGGGCGTGGTGGTGCATGCCTTTAATCCCAGCACTTGGCAGGTGGATCAAGGCCAGCCTGGACTACATTAATGAATTCCAGGCCAGCTGGGGCTACAGGGAGAGCCTGTCTCAAAAGACAAATAAATAAATGATTTTAAAAATTAAAAAAAATATATATGACAGGAGGCACATGATTTTAAGGCCAGTTTGGGCTACACAGCAAGGCCCCACCTCAAAAAACAAGTACAAACCAACTCACCCTCAAAATCCCATGATTAAACAGAAGGTATATGTTCTACAAATAGTTAATCTTGATCAAATTTAGCACCTGAGGGGCTGGAGCAATGGCTCAGCACTTAAAAACACTGTTCTTGCAGAAGGCCCAGGTTCGAATCCCAGCATTCACATGGCAGCTAACAACTGTCCGTAACTCCAGTTCTAGGGGATCCGACAGCCTCTTCTGTCCTCCACCGACACTGCACAACACGGGCATGTAACTTATTTACATGTAGGCATAACACCCATACGCATAAAATAAAAATAATAAAATATTAAAAACAAACAAACAAACAAAAAAACACACCAAATTTAGCACCTGAAAAAGCTGTCACACCTGCAATTGTCAAATGTAATTTGGCTTTCTCCTCAACTGTAAATAATATTGTGACCACATTTTATACCAGACTAAAAATTAAGTAAAATGCAAAATTACACCTGCAATTGTCAAATGTAATTTGGCTTTCTCCTCAACTGTAAATATTGTGACCACATTTTATACCAGACTAAAAATTAAGTAAAATGCAAAATATATGTAAAAGGTATGTGGCATACAGAATAACGTTACACAGGCCATCATTATAAATGTTCTACACTTCTTTTGAAATTCAAAGCATCTTCACTATGGCAAATTTAAACAATGCTTATTAAGACTCAAGTTAGAACTCCCTTTATTCATGTAGTTTAAAACAGGATATTACTAACTACCAATACCAACTTTCTCAAGCAGCTGGTATCACTGAGCCCAGCCAAGACCATACATTTCTAGGGCTTCACATACTAAAGGCAGAGAATACTAATCTACAGTTATGAGCACCACAAAAGAGAGAACTCTCACTACAGAGCTAGCTTGAGGTTAGCATGCTAAAGGGTATAAAAGTTACTCTGGTTTTTTGTTTAAATGCTGGGAATCAACAAAGGGCACAGTACGTGCTAAACAGCCCCCCCCCCCTTCCCCGTCAGGTGTGGTAGAGCACACCTTCAACGCCAGCAGAAGCAGGCCAGTCTAGTCTCCATAGTGAGTTCCAGGCCAGCTGGGGCTACAAAGAGACTCTAACAGGTATCATACATATTGAGATGGGTTGAGTAAGATAATTTTCTTTTTGAGACAGGGTCTCCCTGTAGCCCCAGCTGACCTAGAACTCACCATGTAGACCAGACTGGCCTGGAACGCACAAAGATCGCCTGCCTCTGCCTCCCTGAGTGTGGGATCAAAGGCGTGTGCCACTGCACCTAGTGAGTAGCACATTTTTTTTTACGTTCAAGAAATGATGACGGCTCTGCAGAAATCAATCTCCAGTAGAACACGGTGGTTTAAGCCTGTAATTTCAGCACTCAGGAGGCTGAGGCAAGGAGACTGTCATGAGTTTGAGGCCTGTCTAAACTAGAGATTCTATGTAAGAACGCCAATGAAGACGAGGTTTGTTTTTTGTTTTCGAGACAAGGTCTTAATGTATATTGCCTATGCAGATGACCTTGAATTCCCTCCTGCCTCTACCATGCTGGAATTTCATTTTTACATACAACCAAAAAATTTATGGCTTAATACACTTGGATAAAAGATCAATAGAGGATTTTATAGCTCTGTCCCTCCATGTGCCATTGGGAAGTATTTTGTTTGCAATGGAATCTGCATTAAAATAGTTTGTGACCCTTTAAAGAGTAAATGGAGGATAATGGGCAAGGAATACACTTCAAAAGTAAATTGCTTTGAGACAATATCACTAAGTAGCCCAGGCTGGCCTCAAATTCTTGCATTGTGCCTCAGCATCCCTCGCACTAGAATCACAGTGTACACAATGCCAGTACATGGAGGTGGGTGAGAACATTCCTCAATTGCTTATCACCTCATTTTTGGAGAGGTGAGCTTCTGCAGTGCCTGGCTTCTTATGAGGGTGATGGAGTACCTGCGCCATCTCCCTAGCCCTCTAATGTGACTTATTTTTTGTCCTTTTGAGACGGTTTCCCTGTAGCCCAAGCTGTCCTGGAACTCACTATGTAGACCAGGCTGTCCTCGCCTCTAACGTGACTTTAAACCCACAAAGAGTGGAATCAGCCTAGCTATCCATCAGATGACTCATTAGGAGAAAATATGCTATATATACATAATGAAGTTTTATTCAGCCAAAGAACAAAGTTATGTCATATGCAGAAAAATGGATGAAGCTGGAGACCATGTTAAGCGAAATAAGCTGTTCAGAGCAGGCATGGTGGTACACACATGTAATTCCAGCACTTAGGATCAGGAGGCAAGGTTATCCTTGGCCACAGCAAGTTCCAGGCCAGCGTGTGTTACACGAGATCCACTTCCCTTCCAAAAACAAGTATTACCTATTTTCCTTCATATGCAGAATCTAAATTAAAAAACATGTATGACAAAGTAGAAGGGGACTATTTGAGAGAAGTAGACTAGTGGGAGAAGAGAATGAAGGAGCAAAGCATCTTACATGCAGGAAAAGTCATAATGAAACCTATTATTTTGCATAACTAAAAAATGGTATGTTTGCAAAAATAACAGGTGTGGCTGGTCCGTATTTAGTCATTGGTTTTGGGTCTCATAAGGGTTAGGATAGCCTCGAACTCCAGATCCTTCTGCCTACACCTCCCGAGCTGAGGCACATGCCACCATCTTTTGATTGGACAAGTGTGTTTATTAGACATTGCTATGTGTCAGGCTCAAGGAAATTAGGGAAATGAAAAACCACGTCTCGATTTTCTCCATTAAATTCACATGTGCCTTTTATACGTCTTTCATGCTCAGTGCAATCGGGAAATTATATTAAAAATTTTTTGAGACAGGGTCTCATTATGTACCCTGGCTGGCAAAGAACTTTCTATGTAGACTAGGCTGGCCCCAACCTCACAGAGATTCATCTACCTCTGCCTCCCCAGTGCTGGCATGACTTTTTTTAAAAAAAGCAACATTAAAACATTGCAAAACTTTGAAAGAAGCAATTAGCTGGAGGTGTAGGTGAGTGGTGGTACACGCTAAGCTCTGAAGTTCAATCCTCAGCACCAAATCAAAAGAAAAAGCTGCAAACACTTTCGGTTATATTAGCAAACAGAAGCAACAACTCCAACCAAAACATTCACTATGTACCAATCAGTAGTTTTACTAACTACGTTCTTTTACGACTTGAAACTAAATACAAGCTAACAAAACAGTAACTAAAAATTACCCAAGTTTTAAAAACCAAACTAGGAACCAATCCTAGATTTGACTAGAATGAGACATTTCAAACTAATCTGGATACATCAGAAAATCAAACATTTTTTGCGTCCGAATCTTTTCTTCCTGAACCAAAATTTTAAAAGGGAGGAAAAAAATCCATCACCTCCAACTCTTCAAATGCACTTTCAAGCATCCGTTTCAACGGACAGAAAAGCTAACCCGCTGGAAGGCAGGACCCGTGGGAAAAAAGAGCTAGACAAATGAGGTTCAAACCGCGCTCCATAAGCAAAAACAAATAAAAAAAGGGCGGGAATACATTTCAAATTTTGGCCAGAAACGAGCGTGTCGCCGATCGCCCTCCAGGGAGCGCTCTGAGACCTGCCGGAGTCCTTGAGGCGACTAAAGCGGGAAACCGCGGCAACTTAACCGACAGGAGGTAGGCCGGCCTGCCGAGGCTTTGGAGAAGGGCCCGACTCCGCGTCTCCACCGCACCTCCCCGTCCACGCCGCTCGGGCAGCTCAGCCCTCGCCCCCGTCCCTCCTCCGGGCCCATTTCCCCGCCCGCGCCTCCCACTTGAGGCCGCCCCTCGCGGTGCCCTCCACGGCCTAGGGCAGCCTCGCGGCCACGGCACTAGACGGACAGGGATCCCGGGCGGCGCCGGTTCCGCGGCCCCGCGGCCCCGCGCGCGCCACGGCCGCCAAACGCCCCCTTTTGTGGCCCGGGCCAGGCGGCCTTACCCTGCCGACGGCGGCGCGGCTGCGGCCCGCGGAGGCCCCGGAGCCCAGCACTGGTGTGGGCTCGCGCTCCTCGTCGCTGGAGAAGTCAGGCGGCCCCTTGCTGTTGGAGCCCAAGCCGAGCGGCGGCCGATTGCGCGCCGTGAGGTGCTGCAGGTAGAGCTGCACGTACACGTCTTTGCGCTGCTCCCCGACCGGGAGCGTCACATTGTTGGCGACCAACTCGCTCTTCAACTTGTCTTTGGTGAGGACCGAAGGGTCCTCCAGGAACTCGGGCATCGCGGGCTCGGCGACGCGTCCTCCTCCACAGCCCCTCACAGCCGCCGCTCACGCCGGTGCGCGCTCGCTCCTGGCCGCCCGCCGCGCTGCCGGGGAGAGCGGCGCGGAGCGGTGCGGGGGACTCGGACACAAAGCCCGGCCGGCCTGGACACAAAAGCCCCGGGAGAAGTAGCGAGCAAGTGCGACCGAGGCGGGAGCCCGCAGCGAGCCTAGCCCACACAGAGGCAAGGGGCGAGCAGCCTGCTTCGCTCACGCCCCAAGAACACGCGCTGCCATTGGTGGGAGGTGTGAGGAAGCGCGGCGGTGATTGGCGCAGCGGCTCGCGCGGGTTCCAGCGGCCGCGGCGCGGAGCGCAGGAGGTAGAAACGCAGTTTAAAAGGCGCTCGGGCGGGAGCGCAGGCGCCGGGCGGGTCTCACTTATCCACCTTTCCCCTTCGACGCCCAGGAGCGCGGCCGGTGCCGCTGTACGCAGCGTCTCTCCTTCCCCAGCCGAGAACAAGCGGGCATCCTCCGGGTGGGACGGCCTACCTGACGCCTGCCGTGACGACCCTCGGCCGGGCTGCCCGAGACACTGAGCGGCCGGACCATGGCCGCAGCCTGGCTCCGCGTGCTAACCGGCTGGGAAGGGCAGCGCGCGGCGTCCCGCTCCGCAGCTCGGGAAGCGGCCCCTTCTGCTCGCAGAGCCTCTTTTGTTCGTAGATGGGGAAAGCAGACCCCGAGTAGCTGGGCCTTTTAAAACGTACTTGAGTTTGGGACAGAATTGCATCTTTAGGTCTTCCCTGAGGTTGGAGCATTGCTAAATTCTTTGAACAGTTACTTAAGGTGAATCCGTGCATTGCATTTTGAAAGCTGTCTGGGTGAGATTTCCCCCCACCAAGTATCTTACAGTAACTTCATCAAACCAAATCTTTCGTAATATACCCACAGGAAACGCAGTATTTAGAAACTCCTTTATGGTCAACTTCATGTGCGCCTAAGTGGTGCATACGAGATTTTTTTATTTTAGAGGAAGCCAGGAACCCTAATAAAATTCATGCTATTGATGCAAGTTAGAACTTGGTGGAGTCTCAAATATGCTACAATTATGTCGTCCTGAAAACACAATACTGGGGACAAATGTTCTCCAATAACACAATTATATAATTATATAATTTTGTATATGGATGAATATGGTCCTGCATGTAAAAAAGTCACAAAGTTCGTTTTATACAACTAATATATGCTAATAAAATGTATGTTTCAATTATGAACATTTTTAAATGTATATATTTCAATAATATATAGAGAATATATATATGCCCACGTGTACACACACACACAATGTTTCAGGACTCTTCCTAGGAGAGGAAGAAACTGGCCTCAGATTGAGACTATCTTAATCATTCTCTTAGACTCTAAGCTCCAAATTCTGCTTTATAGTTTGCATTTTTTAAAAGATGAATAAAATGAAAATAAGAATAGAAAAATACTTAAGAAATGTTTATTTCTGCATGGTTGGGAAGACATTTAAAAGATAAAAATAGTCCTGTAAATTTGAACAAATGTTCTTTCATTTAATGATAATTTTCCTAGGGCAATAATTCATTATATTAATTCATCTCTTTAAAAATCCCTGCAGTATTCACATATATTTAAGCAACAGCATTAAGCTCAGTAATACAAACTAAAAATAGTGTTTTAACAAGTTTTTGTAGATTTTTAGGCCTTGTAAAAGTTACTTCTTTTTGGCCACCATAGATAGCTTCCTTGGGTTGTGGAGCGCAGTGCTTTTATCTTCTGGGGAACTGATCTGAGAAAAGCCTGACTTTGCCACTGGTAACTCAAGTCTATTCGTGTGGGGTTGTCCCAGTGTGCAGCATATCTCTAGCATGTGTTCCTGAGGAGTTTCAAATTAGAATGAAAGGAGCAACACAGTCCAGAACTCTGCTTCTATCAGGCCACCGAGTTGACAGGTCTATTTTGTGATCTTTGAATTAGCAAATTATCCTGTTAAATTGTAGTCTTTGTAGTTTGACTATGGCTTGATTGTATGGTAAGAAGTAAGTTTGCTATTCTGACCAAAATGGTTCCATTCCTAGGGCTAGCTTTGATGAAGATGGAATTCTTAACAGATTGTCCAGGCTCTGACAGCTGCCCTGTTGGATGAGAATACAGGGGCAGCTAAGGGCCCTGAAGCAGATCTTTGGAGGAGGAAGTATCAATGATACTTGAGGATAATACTCTTCTACCTAAGTTTAAGAAGATACGATACTGGAGTCTCGGTGCCACATCAGATTCCCCCGGAACTGGAGTTAAGGACGGCTTGTAGCTGCCATGTGGGTGCTGGGAATTGAACCCGGATCCTCTGCAAGAGCAGTCAGTGCTCTTAAGCACTGAGCCATCTCTCCAGCCCCTCTTTACATATTTCTAATTATTTATTATTATACTGTATGTGTGTAGTCAATGTGGGTGGGGAGCGGCACATAGAGGTCAAGAAGACAACTTTGTGGAGTCAGTTTTCTCCTTTATGTTGGTCTGGCTCTTGAACAAGCATATTTACCCATTGAGCCACCTCTCTAGGTCTGCTTGTTTGTTTTTTGAGACAGAGTCTTGCTATGTGGTCCAGGCTGGACTTGAACTTATAATCTTGCCTTCAGCCTCCCAAGTATTACAATTTGTGCCACCATTGTATACCGTTCTGTCATGTCCTTAAATAACTATCAAAAGCATGGTTTTTAAGACCATGCAGTATTTCCTCATATGGATAGATCAAAAGGCACTCATGGTTTGAATCTGGAATGTCCTCCACAGGCTCATGTTTTGAGTACCTGACCCCCAGCTTCTGATGCTTTGAAGGCTGAAGACTCTTTAGGAGATGGGACATGGTGACAGAAATAAATCATTAGGGGTAATACCTTTAAATTAAACCAATCCCCTGCAAAATATGTTTTAAAAGTCAGGTACCTGGCATGTTGGCCCATGACTTTGATCCTAGCACTCAGAAGGCAGAGAGGCAGGTAGCCCTCAGGACTGGAGAGATGGCTCAGTGGTTAAGAGTACTGACTGTTCTTGCAGAGGACCCGGGTTCAATTCTTAGTACCTACATGGTGGCTACGAGCTGTCTTTAACTCCAGTTCTGGGGGATCTGAAGCCCTCTTCTGACCTCTGTGGCATTGCACGACATGGGTGCACTCACATACATTGCAGGCAACACACTCATACAGATAAAATAAAAATAATGAAATATTTTTTAAAAAAATATAAAGAAAAGATTCTATTAGTCAATTTTTAAAATTCTTAAAAATATTTATTTTTAGCCGGGCATGGTAGCGCACGCCTGTAGTCCCAGCACTTGAGAGGCAGAGGCAGGTGGATCTCTGTGAGTTCAGGGCCAGCCTGGTCTACATAGTGAGTTCCAGGACAGCTGGAGCTACAGGGAGACCCTGCTTCAAAAAAAGACAAAAAAAAAAAATATTTTTATATGCGTGTGTATCTCTGTTTGGGTATGTGTACATGAGTGCAGGCATCCCTGAAGCTAGAAGGGGGTGTTGGGTTGCCTGTAGCTGGAGTTCTAGGCAACTGTGAGCTCCCAATGTGGGTGCCAGGCACTGAACAAGGATCAGTTAAGAGCAGCAAACACTCTTAACCACAGAGCCATCTCTAGCCCCCTGTTAGCCAGTTTTTGTCACTGTGACAAAATGCCTGAGCAAATCAATGAGAGGAAAGATTTATTGGGGCTCATGTTTTCAGAGATTTCACCCCATGACTGGCTGGCTCCATCCCTCTTAGGCCCCTGACAAGGCAGGAACATTACCACAGAAGGGCATGGTGGAGGAAGCTTCTCACCCCATGTAGCCAGGAAGCAGAGGGAGAAAGGCAAGAGGAACAAGATAGGCCCTTCAAAGGTATCCCCTAAGTGACCTCCATCCTCTACCAGACCATTCAGTATGAACTGATCTATGGATTAACCCCAGTGATGAAGTTAGTGCGGTCATGATCCAATCCCCTCTCAATGGGGCAACCAGCTATGGACCAAGCCTTCAACATATGAACCTTTTAGAACACTTTGTATCAAAACCATAATGAAAAGCCCATGTGGTGGCGCACACCTTTAATCCCAGAACTCAGGAAGGAGAGACAGGCAGATCTTTGTGAGTTCAAGGCCAGCTGGACTACATAGTTTCAAGCTAGCTGGGGTTACAGGGAGACCCTGTCTTAAAAAAAAATAAATAAATAGAAAAAATCATAATGAATTCTGAATTAGTACTGACCATAATGCTTGTAGTAGTCCCATTGGGAGGCCATCAAGATGGTTCAGCAGGTAAGGGCACTTGCTGCCATGTCTGATAACCTGAGTTTGATCCCCAGAACCTACAAGGTGGAAGGAGAGAACTGACTGAGTAAGTTGTCCTCTGACCTCCACAGGCCTGCCATGAAATGCACCCTCCCCCACAAAAAATAAAGTCGTTCCGTTGGGTAGTGGGCCACAGATGAATTATTTTCTTCTTTGTTTTTCTATATTTTCCAAGACTTCTATAATGAACACATATGAATTTATAATCACAAATATTTTCCTTTTTAAATTAGTGCAAGAGGGCTGATAAGATGGCTCAGTTGGTAAAGACACTTTCCACCAAGTCTGGTAACCTGAATTTGATCCCCAGGACCCACATGGTGGAAGGAGAGAACAGACTCTCACAGGTTTTTCTCTGACCTCCACAAGCATGCCAAGGTACTAGTGCACTCCCTCACCCAAATAAATAAATGATAACTAAAACTTTAAAAACTAGTGTGAGGGTTGAGTGTGAGGACACGTACCTCATGCCTGTAGTCTTACCACAAGGAAGCTGAGGCAGGCAGATCACAACGAGACCTTGTCTCGAGGGGGGCAAAAAGTGGGGGACTGGAGAGAGAGCTCAGCAGTTAAGAGCACTGACTGCTCTTGCAGAGGACCCAGGTTCTAGTCCCAGCACCCACATGGTGGCTAACTACTATCCTTAACTCCAGTTCCAGGGGATCCAGCACCCTCTTCTGATCTCCACAGGCATTGTACAACACTGGAGTACCTCCATACATGCAGACAATATACTCATACACATAAAAAATAAAATATTAAAAAAAAAGGAAAAAAAAGTAATGTGAAAAGCTGGGCGTGGGCATGCCTTTCATCCCAGCACTCCCGAAGCAGAGGCAGGCAGATCTCTGAGAGTTCAAGGACAGCCTAGTCTACACAGTGAGTTTCAGGCCAGCTGGGGCTACAAGGAGACTCTGCCTCAAAAAGACCAAAAAAAAAAAAAAA
>NW_008337073.1:732160-732862 GCF_000622305.1 Nannospalax galili
GTTGCAGGGGACACTGCCCCAAAAAAAACAAAAAAAAAAAAAAAAAAAAAAGTAATGTGAGGAACTAGGGATCACTTGGCTTATCAGAATTCATAGTCTGTCTTTCAATCATACACATTTAAAAGTTCCATTTTATCAGCCTATCTGGAGAATATCAGTTTTAGGAAATGGACTTAATCCCAGAAGAGAAAAATCCCTACTTGACCTTCATAAGCAGCGTGTAAGAGAAACAGAAATTAAGGCTAAAAATCCCATTCCAAGAAACTTGGGTGTATTCTGTTCCAAAAACAAAGGAAAGGGAGTGGGCCCTCACTTTGGCACACCTCTGTGTAATAATTTTAGATCACTAATACTCTAATGAGATATGATTTCTATGGTACCCAGCTTAGAGGTGTTGTGTAAAATGGATGGGGTCTTAAATTTGCTAATAGAAGATAGGAAGTCAGGGGTGGGGAGGTGGGAAGTGGTAGGGCGAGGGTGGAGATAGGGGAGGAGGAGGAGGTCTAAATATAATCAAAATTCATTGTATGAAATTCTTGAATCAATGAAATTTCTCTTAAACTTTAAAAATAATCTCAGAAGAGAAAGATTAATAATGAGGTGAACACATGCTTAGAGTACTCTGTACTAGTGACTAAATCCCTTTTTAGGATAAAAAATGTACTAGAACATTTTAGTGACATGCCCACTGGTCAGTCTGTG
>NW_008337073.1:732977-737695 GCF_000622305.1 Nannospalax galili
TCGTAAGCCATCGCTCTTGCGTTTCTTAGAAATTACCCAGATCTAGATTTGAGAACGAAGTTAGCTTTGACTGTCGATTTCACACAGCCTAGCATAAGCTGAGAAGGGAGTCTCAATTGAGGGATTTCCCAGGTCAGACTGACCAGTGGGCATGTCTAATGTCTGTGGGGGATTGTCTCTATGGTTAACTGATTTAGAAGAGCCCAGCCCACTGTGGGTGGCACCGTTCCCTGTGCTGGTGGGCCTGAGCTGTATATGAAAGCTAGCTGGGCATGAGCCTGGGCAGGTCAGCAAGCAGCCTCCCTCCATGGGTTCTGCTCCAAGTTCCTGCTTGTGCTCTTGTCCTAATTTCCCTCAATGATGGACTGTAACCTGTAAGTCTAAATAAATTCTCTCCACCCGAGTTGCTTTTGGTTGGTGTTTAATCACAGCCACAGCTGAAACTATAACAGCCCTGCTTTGCAGCTGAGGTAGCCTTTTGATGTACTGTTTTATTTGATCCTCTTGGATGACACATGGGACCTACTCAGGTCAGAGGTTCCCAAACTTTACCTTACATCAAAATCAACTGCAGAGTTTGTGGTTTATGTATCACTCCAGAGATTTCTAAGTCTGTAGGCTTGGGGTGGGGGGCTCAAAATCTGCATTCTAACTTGTTCTCAGGGTGCAGTCCAGAAAGAGTGTTGGCCATTTTTGTTTTAATGTTGTGTTCTTCTCAGTCATGAATAATAGCTCTGCATTACCCTCAGAATTAGAATGGTACAAATTCCTGCATGATCTGCCTCTCATTTACCTTTCCAGCTCTTTCCCTCTCCGTCCATACTGAAGACAAAGCAGTGTTGGTTCCTTTTGAGGGAGGCTGTCTTCTTGTTCTACTCTATTCCAGCACGAGCTTTCTTCTGTGAGCACACATTCTGATTTATGTGTGTCCAAATTTCCTTTGTTAAGTATGACACTAGCAGACTAGTTTAGGATTCCCCCTAATAGCCTTATTTTTAATAATGTCTTTAATGCCCTGTCTCCAAATAGCCACATTTTGAGTTATGGAGGGAGGGAGGGAAGGTGGTGGTGGTGGTGTGGGTTAGGGCTTCAATGTTAAAATTTTGGAGAGACAATTGGTCTATATAACTGAAGCTCTCTTTCCCCCACTGGTGCCCTTTGTATAACGTGCACCTGTCTCTCACAGCACTTTGATCTTAGTTTGGACCATCCATGTTATTTCATTTGGACAGAGCAGTTGTCTCCCCCTGTGATGTGCTTCTGTGACTCAGAATTGATGTCCCTGTCTTATCACTCCATACCACCTTATATGTATGCTGTACTCATGGTGCTTATTCCAACATTTAGCATCCAGTGGCTTAAAATATACCAGTTTCCTGCTGCTCAAAACCAACCCTTATCATTCTATAAATTGTGCCCTATTGTACTTGCTTTTAAAAGGTAGACTAAAACCACTTTTGGAGAAACAGTCTGTACAGTATACAGTATAGTTGCTGTGAAGAATCACAGCCTGCAAAGTCTAAGCACAGCAGTAAGTACATTTCTCTATGTGTTATACACGATAAATAAAAAAACAAACTCACTTTAGAAGGCCAAATATCAGCCTTCGGGCGTTTTATACACTGTCTTATTTTTCGGCAGCTAAAGTACTATAACTTTTGACTGAGGCTTTAAATCACTAAAAGCATGTTCCAAAAATGGCGGGAACGCGCTGTTTGTCTAAATCGGCAGTTTAAAGAACAAAAACACCTTGACCCCGACGTGATTCGAACACGCAGCCTTCTGATCTGGAGTCAGACGCGCTACCGTTGCGCCACGAGGTCCTGCTGGGCTGTGGCTCGCGCGGTTTCTTAGGACTCCGAGAACATGGCGGGCCAGTCCCGCCTTTTCCACCGTTTAGTCCCTGCGGCTGGCAGAAGTGGGGCGGATTCACTCAGCACCCAACTTTCCCTGACAGCCAGCCCCGAGAGGTCGGGACGGAGCCAGCGGAGGCCGGAGGCTGAGCTTTCTCATCTGATCCTCTAATCCAGTCCGTGGGGTCAAAGGAAACCAGTCCTTCCTCTTCTGTGCCCAGGCACTTCCGCTCTGTCTACCCGCCCTCTCTCCCCTCCCCCAACAGGATCTGCGCACGGGGTTCGTGACCTCGGCGATGCAATCTGGCGGGATTCCACTGCGCAGGCGCCTGCCTGAGCCAGATGTTCGCTGGGTCCTGGTGACCGTCTGCTGAACGTTTGCGCCTCCGGTTCCTGACCAGCCCTGCGGCTGCCTTCTGGAAGCGTTTTCTCTGAGCAAGTCTTCATGTCACAAGGAGTGCCAAGCTTAAAAGTGTTCGTTTGAGAAGACACAGCTGTGTATTTACACATGATTCTTTCAGCTAGTTGACGGGGAACGTCAAATTGCTTGTCCTGGGTGAATAAAAGTGAAACAATCTCCCCGTCGGGGAATTGAACCCCGGTCTCCCGCGTGACAGGCGGGGATACTAACCACTATACTAACGAGGAGCTATAGTGGTTCTTGTCCCAAGCGTCTGTTAAAGAGAGATAAGGCTCTTTCATCCTCCAGCTGTTCTGCTGATGCACTCTGAACACTGGACTGATTGTTTACCCTTCTGGCTGTGTTGCACCTTCTCCCAGTCGCTTTAAAATACACTTCCAATTTTAATACTGGTGAATTGTGTAGAAATAGTTTCCCAGGGCTCTTTGCATTTTCTAAAGGATGCAGGTGCTGACGTGAGGTATGTTAGATGTTTGGAAAATAAAAGGATAGAGGAGTAGGAGACATGAAACCAGAGCCAGACCTGCAAGGGGCAAGGAATATATCTTCCTTTATTCAAAGAAGATACAGTGAGAGGTAGAGGCTGTCTGTAGGAACCAAGCATCTACTAGACAAAGAAATTGGGGAGGTGGGGGTTTTTATACCAGGGTAGTGCGACACAACTACACTTAGTGGGGAGTCGAGTTACTGCTGGGGCTTAAAAGTCTCCTTGAGATCATTTACCCAGGAACTGGCAGGAATGTTATCTTATGGCCTTAGAGGAGACAGGTGGGCTCCACAAACATTTCTTCTCAGGCGTGGGAGTGACCAACTGATAAGGGATGAGCAGAGCCAGATCTTTAATCTATAGCTGTTAGGTCACTGGGAAAACTTTGTGCTTTTACAATTTAGAGACTTTCGGCCACGCTGATGGTTTTTATGCCTTTATGCCTTCCTCTAATGAAGCTCATGTTTTTTCTGAGGTTCGCATATTCTATCAAGGTCTGTTTCGCTTGACCAAGGGGTATGTGAATTGAAGCAGAGTTCCCCCACAAATCCCCATTTTCTTTGGGAAGTTGGAGTTCAAGTGTATCTAGTGTCTAGATGGTCAGGGCTGCTCCACAGCCTGGTGCATTTTCAATGTGTTCATAAGCTTTCAGGACCCCAAAGGGCTCAAGCTCCTAATGAGCTGTCTCCAAATAAAATGTTGCCCAGCTTTTTCTTGATCTGCCTTGATGCTTCTGCAACTTAAAACAGAAATGTTTAAATGACCAAATAATACTCGATTTAAATAATTCAAAACAAGGATGTGCCCTTGATAACCACAGGGCTATAAAAACACACTAACAGGATCATTTGTGTCATACTAAAGCCTTTTTAGAGGCAGGCTCAAGCCATTTTCCCAGGGGAGCAAGGATGGCCTCAAGTGAAAACTTTCAGCTTTGCCGCTAGGTATAGCTATACAGCCAACAGACTAAAATGACACCGTTGAAAGTCTTCCTTATAGAACTTAAACTCACGTATCTATCCCAGAGCCTGCTTCTATCTCACTCTCTAAAAACTTGTGAGGTGCAAAGGGCACTGTGATAACTATGGCAATGCTTCTTTCCAGGTAGGATTTAAAATACTTGCCCTCAGTCTTTCAGTTGGCAGAGCTACAAAGCACTGGGCATCGAGGTTAGCTGAATCCTCTGCCCCATATATGGGAGAAGAGGCAAGGTCTTTTTCACCCAAGCTCTGGCAGAGCTATGGCGGTGTTCAGACACACGTGTTGTTACTGCTCTTTCTTAATCCAGAGGAAAGCTAAGAAGCAGCCTGAGTCAGCTCAGACCAGGGAGCAGGGAACTCAGCACCTGCTGTCCAACTTCCTAAAATGGAAAAGAGGGCGATTAACTTGAACCGGGTAGGGGAGCTCAGAGATTCCTTACTGTCAGCATTGGGAGAAGCTAGAGGTTACAAATGTGCCTGGCAGTACAGAGGGCACTGAATGCTCTGAGGAGGGAAATAACACAATGGCACTTGGTGTTACCAGATTCTTCCGATCTTGCTTGGTCTAAGTACTTGTTTGGATAGCTTAACAAGGCTTGCAAAATGATTCACATTCATTTCCTCTCAGCAGGCTATGAGGTGAACAGGGCCTAAAGAGACTTAATGCAGAGTGACACAGGAAGTGAAGAGAGACTGGGAACCATCCAAGCTTTGGCAGCAAATCCTCTGCAATGTTCAATTTGCTGCACAGATCCATATGCTTGTATATTGAAGAATAAATGCATGCTATGGTGAAAAAATTTAAAACTAGTATAAATATATGTATATTGTTATTGCTTGTTCCTATATTAGTATTGACCAATCAACTATTGTAGTTGAGAGCCATTATGTAGGTCCTTATTCACGTGCTAAACTTACAGTGCACCAGAAATTGTATTAGATGCACTGGGTGAATTTAGTGACTAACTCCCCCCCCC
>NW_008337073.1:740113-746961 GCF_000622305.1 Nannospalax galili
TGGTGCTTATGTTATAGGAGAGGGAGAGGAAGACAGACAATAAACAATGTAATCTGTTAGGCATTGTATTAGTCACTTTTCTGTTGCTATGATAGAAACACTGACCCAAGCAATTTATAGAAGGAAGAGTTTTTTTGAGCTTATGGTTCCAGGGGAATTACAGTCTGTCATGGCAGGGAGGCATGGTGGCTGGACGTGGCTGGAGCAGGAGCAGCAGAAGTTAAGCTCTCACATCATCACACAGACACAGGAAGCAAGAGCAACTGGAGATCTGGCAAGGCTTAAGAACTCTCTAAGTCCACCCCCAGTGACGTGCTTCCTCCAGGATAGACACACCTTCTAAAACCTCCCAAAACAGTGCCATCATCTGGGGACAAAATGTCCAAATACTTGGAGCCTATGGGGGACATTTTCATTCAAACCATCACAGGCATTGATGAGAGCAGAAAGTGAAAAAAATAGCAGAGAGTGGCTAGTAAAATAGTATGATGAAGGCAGGCTTCATGAAGAAGTCAGTATTTGCCCAGGTCAGGGAACATGGCAGAACCTGGGGCAGAAATAATATAAGAGCTAGAGGATGGGAAGGAGCATTGTGCAATTCCGTGACATGGTTGTGGCACTCATGGACGCACAGCAGCTGTGGCTACATACGCATGGTCAGTACAAGCCTGGGCCCATCAACATTCCATCATGGATGGGGGGAGAGGATCATAAGGCCTCACTGGTCCCTGAAGAGCTAAAGGCAGTTAATGTTTGGTGGGGAGGGGAAGTCATATTCCTCAGTGGTGTAGCCACTGGTAAGTTACCCTTGCTCAAGGTAATAACCTCACTCACCCATGCTCAGCAAGCAACCCTAATTAAATGCCTTAGGGACAAAAAGGCATGTAACTAAGAGGGGGACTTGTTGGGAAGAAGAAAGCATTTGGTGGGAGGGGGAGGGGAGAATGGGGAGAATACACTCAAAATACCTTATATATGTATGTGAGATGGAATAAAGCTGAGAAAGGATAAAAGTAAAAAAAAGTGACTATTTGGACAAGCATGAAGTATGTGCTGTCATGTGGATTTTGGAAGTTACTGAAAAGATTTGCACTGCCATCCTGAGGGAAATGGGAAGACCATTCAGAGTTTCGAGCAGAGAAGTGACATGTCTGGTTTAAGTTCTACAGTCTTTGAACTAGTGTGTGGTGGCACATGCCTGTCATCCCAGTACCTGGATAGACTGAGGCAGGAAGATTGTGAGTTCAAGGCCAGCCTGGGTTAACCCTGGACTACATAGAGAGTCCAAGACCAGCCTGGGTCATAATGACACTGTGTCTTAAAAAAAAAAAAAAGGCTACTGGGAAGTAAGAACAGAAGCAGGGAAGGTTACTAGTGAAGAAATCTATTGCAGTAATCTACATAGGTGTCCTTGTTTGCATTTCTGTTGCTGTGATAAAACATTCTGACCAAAACCAACTTGGAGAGGAAAGGGTTTATTTCATCTTAACTTCTAAGTGACAGTCCATCATTGAGGAAAGAAGACAGGGTAGAAACTCAAGGCAGGAACCTGGAGGCAGGAACTGAAACAGAGACCATGGAGGAATGCTGCTTACTAGCTTGTTGTCTGGTTCACCGCTTAGCTAGCCTTCTTATACAGCCCAGGTCTACCTACCTAGGGATGGTGCCACCCACAGTGGACTGGGCCCTCCCATATCAATCAGCAATTAAGAACATCTCTCAGACATGGCCACAGGACAATCTGACTGAGGAAATTCTTCATTCAAGGTTCCCTCTTTCCAGGTGACTCTAGGCTTATGTCAATTTGACAGTAAAAACTAATCAGTACAATAGGAAATGATGGTTTCAGGTTAGAGTGGGGGATTTAGAGAAGGTAAGAGGTGCTGATTTATTTTGAAGATAGAACCAACATAATTTTTGATAGGATAAATGTGAAATATGAAAATAAAAGAGGAGGGGCTGGAGAGATGGTTCAGCAGTTAAGAGTACTGGCTGCTTTTGCAGAGGACACAGGTTCAATTTCCAGAACCCACATGGCAGCTAATAATTGTCGTTAACTCCAGTTCCAGGGGATCCAACACTCTCTTCTGATGTCTGCAGGTATTGCATGACACTGGTGCACTGATATACATACAGACACTCATACACATAAAATAGAAATCATAAAATATATAGAAAAAAGAAAATAAAAGAGGAATCAAAGATGCTTCCAAAATGAGGTTCAGACATGGAGGAATAAGTTGAGTACTACCTACTCATATGAGCACTTTGGGTGAAGGTCAAACACAGTACTGGATGTTATCAACACAGAAATGAACAAAAACAGGCCACAGTCTCAGAGAACATTAATTTTGGTGGAGGACATATCAGTAACCAAAAAATAATACAAATTCGGAATTATAACTGTGACATTACTAAGAAGATGGTAAAAATGGAAAAAGAATCCTAAACATATGGAAATGGATATACAAAGGAACTGAAAAATAAGACATAATAAACGGGGCGTTTGAAAGAAGGTTAAAGTGGCTTAAGAGAAGTGGTAGGGAGAGCAAAGACGACAGTGGAAGGGTGGGTCCAAAAGGTCAGTGGGAGGAGGACAATGCTGGGAATTCCAGACTATGCTAAGAAGTTTTATGAAGTCTCCTATCTGTCTGTCTATCTATCTATCCATCTCTCTATCATCTATCTATCCACCCCTCCATCTATCATTTATCAACTATTCCATCTGTCTATCCATCTGTCTATCCATCATCTCCATCTAGCCTATTTACTACTTTTAGGGTTACTGAGGTATACTTTACATACAGTAGAAGTCATTAATTTTCAGTATACCAGTCTATAAATTTTGAACAGAGTCAAGACACTATTTCCTTCACTTCACATTTATCACAGGTCCCCTTTGAAGTCAATTGTTTCTCTTCAGACCTATGAAATCACTAGTCTGATTTCCATTTCCAGAATGTAATATAAATGTTATTATACAGTATGGGACTTTTTGAGGGTAGCATCTGTCATTTTGGGAGTCATCTTTGGTTTTATGTTATTACAGCTCATTTCATCAAAGGCTCAATTCCCATGGGAATACTAATGAGACCTAGTGGGAATCTCAGGAGGTAGAGGCTAGTTGGAGCAAGTGAGTGAGTGAGGGTATGCTTTTAAAGATTATATTGGAACTTTAGCCCCTTGCATTCTTTATGCTTCTTGGCTGTCATGAAGTGAGCAGCTTTTCTCTGTCAGGTGTTTCCGTGGTGATGTTCTGCCTTGCTACAAGCCTAAAAGCAATGGAGCCAAGCCACAGTGAGCTGAGATCTCTAAAACCATGAGCCAAGATGAACATTTCGTACTTTTAAGTTGTTTATCTCAGTTACTCTGTCACAGCAGTGGAAAGCTGATTACCATATATACGTACTGTTAAGTTTTATTTTTTCCTCCTCCATAGACAGGGCCTCACTATATAGCTGAGGCTGGCTTTGAATTTACAGTTTCCTGCCTTAACCTCCCAAGTACAGAAACCCACGCCCAGCAATAGTTTTCTTTTATCCTTTTATAATTGTTGATTAGTATTTCATTGTGTGGACGTTTATCTGTTTATCCATTCAACATTGGGTTGTCTCCAGTTTTTTACTATTAGAAATAGAGCTAGAGATCTGTCTTAAACAAGGTATAAATTTTTGCATGGACCTATGTCTCTATGTTTTATTTTGGTGTGTGGGGGGGTTTCAATCCCAGGCAGTAGGGTTGTTAAATATTAGGGTAAACATATGTATATGTTTATCTTTTAAGAAATTATTGTTTTACTAAGTGGCAACCACTTTTTGCCTTCTTACCAAAATTACCAGTGTTCTTGTTGTTTTGGATTTTTGCTGGCACTTGGTATAAGCTTTTTATATGAGATGTTCTAGTAGTTATGTAGGATGATTTCATTGTGCTTCTAAAATGCATTTCCTTAATGATTAATGATGTTGAGGTCATTTTTATGTTTGATGGGATCTTGCCAGGTTGACCTCTAATCTTACTTCAACCCCCCAAGTAGCTGTGGCTAACGGTGTGCACCACTGCATCTCATGGACTTGGAACACCTTTCCATGGACTCTAAACACCCAAACCTCTTGTGTATTTTTTAATTGGGTTGTTTCATTATCATTCAGTGTTGAAAGTTCCTTATACATTCAAATTACCAGGCTTTTCATCAGATAGATATTTTTCAAATATTTTCTACCAAGTTGTGCTTGTCTTTTTCAATCCATTAGAGAATTTTAATTTTCATCCTAAGAATATGGCAAATGCTTTAAATAGAGCATATGAGACTCAGTTTTTGCCCTGGAGTTTCTTTCTTTGTGCCTGTATCATTTTCACTTCCTCAACTTAATCGTTGAAGATAAACAATAACTTTGGTCAGGACTGGCAAGATGACTCAGTGGGTAATGGCACTTAGTACGAAGCCTGATGACCCGAGTTTGATTCCTGTGAACCCACATGGTAGAGAGAGAACCGACCCCCTTACAGTTTGTCTGATCCTCAAACATGCACACACATAAAAAGAAATGCTAAACAAACTTTGATCAGCTCACTCTCTGACTTCTTTTTCTCTTCCTGTTCTCACATGATGAGGAAGAACCTAAATTGCTCTTGGCTAGTTTTTGGCTTCTAAAATCATTCATTCAAAGAAACATTATTTATTCTTATTAAACCCCAAATCTCCCATGGGGGAAAGTATAGGGAGTTAGCTTTCCATAAACATTAAAACTCAAGAGTAAATATTTATGATTTAGGCCTAGAGGACAAATGTAGATGGGAATATGTTTGGATTATTAAGGAGGAAAAAGATATTGGGAATGCTCATCCTTTATCATTTCCTAGCCTAATTTATATGAGGCGTGAGAGGTGAAAGCCTGTCTATCTTCAGTTCAGTCGATACTTCATTCTTGGGCTGGGAATGTAGCTCAGGTGGCACAGTGCTTGCCTAGCATGCACAAAGCCCTGGGTTTGATCTTCAGGACTGTGTAAACTGGGTGTGGTGGTACACATAAACTGGGCATGGTGGTGATGAGAGCAGGAGGTAGAAATTCGTAGGCAGTTTTAGGGTAAAGACCCCAAAAGAAAATAAGGGTCTGGAGAGATGGCTCAGTGGTTAAGAGCACTGGCTACTCCTGCAGAGGACCTGACCTGGGTTCGGGTCTCAGCGCCCACATGGTGGCTAACAACCCTCTGTAACTCCAGTTCCAGGGGAATCTGATGCCCTCTTCTGACTTCTATAGGCATTGTATGACACAGATGCACTCACACACATGCAGGCAATGTACTCATACACATAAAATAAAAACAATAAAATTAAAAAAAAAAAATGACCAGCTTCTTTCTTGGCTGAGAGCTGGAAATTCCCTTAGCTCTGCTGGTAAACATCCCTACCTGAGGCTAGAGATGCTGGAACTATCTAATCTCAAGATTTCTCTGGTTCTACCATAGCTAGAGGCAGGGGATACCAATAAGGGGATCTGATTGTTTTCCTTATTTCTTTTTCCCTGTTCCTGGAAGGCTTGCTGAAGATGGGACCAGGACCTTGAGGGACCTGGACACTTGGAATGAGAACTGACTGACCAACTCATGCCCTTCCCTCCTCCCTCCACTAAATCCTTATTAACTCCTGAGTGATGAAACTTAGTGGAATCCCATTCCCAGGGACCTCCTGCTGCACAGGAGTTCTGTTATCTCTCTTCTAAGCTCCCTATAATAAAATACTCCTTTCTAGCTGGGCGTGGTGGTACATGCCTTTAGTCCCAGCACTTGGGAGGCAGAGGCAGGTGGATCTCTGTGAGTTTGAGGCCAGCCTGGTCTACATGGTGAGACAGCTGAGGCTACAGGGAGACCCTGTCTCAAAAATACCACACACATGGGGCTGGAGAGATGGCTCAGCAGTTAAGAACACTCGTCGCTCTTGCAGAAGACCCTGGTTCGAATCCCAGTACTCACATGGCAGCTAACAACTGTCTGTAACTCCAGTCCCAGGGGATCCGACAGCCTCTTCTGACCTTTTTGGGCATTGCACATCATAGGTGCACCGACCTACATGCAGGCAATACACGCAAACACATAAAATAAAATTAACCCCCCCCAAAGCTTTCTAAAACTCATCCTCTGTAGTTTGTGCATTTCATCCTTTGAATTTGCAAGACAAGAACCCAAAAGCCTCTAGCTTGAGGTGGCTGAGGTGGCTGTGGTGGCCGTTGAGTTTCTGGAACCTAGTCTCTCAAGCTAAGCACAACAGAGTCGAGTAACACTCAGTCGCCTACACTTCTGCCTACAAGTCCATCACCTTCTGATCTGCAGTTCGAAGTCATCCTTAGCTACAATGGCAAATTTGAGGCCAACTTGAGCTACATGAGATCTGTCTTAAAAAACAAAATCAAGGGGCTGCAGAGCTGGCTCAGTGGTTAGGAGCACTGGCTGCCCTTGCAGAGGACCCAGAGGTTCAGTTCCCAGTACCCACATGGTGTTAATAGACATCTATAACTCCAGTTCTAGGGAGATCTGATGCCCTCTCTGGCCTCTGTGGGTACTCGGCATACACATGGGGCACATACATGCATGCGTGCACTCATACATACACATAAAATAAAAAGAAATAAGGGATGGAGAGATGGCTCAGTGGTTAAGAACACTGACTGGTCTTGCAGAAGTCCTGGGTTTGAATCCCAGCACCCACATGGTGGCTAACAACAGTCTGTAACTCCAGTTCTAGGGGATCCAACAGCTTTTTTTGTCCTCCGCGGGCATTGCTCGACATGGGTGCACTCATCTACATGCAGGCATAACACTCATACACATAAAATAAAAATAATATTAAAAAA
>NW_008337073.1:747404-747695 GCF_000622305.1 Nannospalax galili
TCTTAACCCTGTGCTTAAAATCTATTTAAAAATGTCTTTTGCTAATCTCCAACTATGCTTCATATTGGCTTGTCCCGAAATTCTTTTCTTCAGTGAAGTCAAGAATTAAGTCAGTCAAGGATCGCAGTTTTACCTGTGTTGAGACACCTAAAAGATTAAGGGAACTCCTCAGGCTTTGAGGGGCAGCTTGGAGCATGCTTCTGTTCCTGATGCCTCTGACACGATGAGTTTGATGCAATAATTCTCCCACATTTACAGTGAGTATATCGAAGCAGAGGAGGCTAAGGTAGA
>NW_008337073.1:749367-753632 GCF_000622305.1 Nannospalax galili
TGGTTGCTAACAGCCACCTGTAACTTCAGTTCCAGGGGCTCTGATGCTCTCTTCTGGCATCTGTGGGCATTGCATGCAGTACACTTACATACATGTAGACAAAACATTCATACCATAAAAATAAATTCTAAAGAATTTTTAATTATGAATTTTTTTTTTTGGTCTTCTTGAGACAGGGTCTCTCTGTAGCCCTAGCTGTTGTGGAACTCACTATGTAGACCAGGCTGGCCTTGAACTAACAGAGATCCGCCTGCCTCTGCCTCCCAAGTGCTGGGACCAAAGACGTGTGCCACCATGCCTGGCCTAATTATGAATTTTTAAAAAGTATTTTCCCTTAAAAACATAGACAAAAATTTTTTAATTTAAACATTTGATTGATAGACTCCTTGGTATTATAGTTTTATTTGAATAACCAACTCAGGTACATAGGATGAAATTCAGAAAGTACCAGAAGTTCTATGGGCAAAACTCTATCCTGTCCTTGATTTAGCCACAATTCTTTCAGTTGATGTCAGGATCAAAGACGTGTGCCACCATGCCCGGCCTAATTATGAATTTTTAAAAAGTATTTTCCCTTAAAAACATAGACAAAAATTTTTTAATTTAAACGTTTGATTGATAGACTCCTTGGTATTATAGTTTTATTTGAATAACCAACTCAGGTACATAGGATGAAATTCAGAAAGTACCAGAAGTTCTATAGGCAAAACTCTATCCTGTCCTTGATTTAGCCACAATTCTTTCAGTTGATGTCAGGATTACCTTACAAGCTCAGCAAGGCTTTCAAAAGTTTTGGATTTTTCTCTTTGTTTTGAGTCTTTCTGCTTTTCAAATTTCAGCAAACCAACTTTTCCCTTTCACAAGTGTCCCTTGCTGGTCACAAGTTCGCTATGGAGCATCAAGACCACTTGCTAGGCTGGAATGGGAGGAGAGAGGTAGCTCCAGCAAACTTTCCTTCTGAATTTCTCCCTTTGGTAGCAAAGAAGCCATCCCAGAACTGGTAAGTTTTTCCGTTTCGTTAGCACATTATAGGGTCACATGAGGAGATCTGGTAGGTAGGTGATAAAGTCAGTGAACTGTGAGTGATTCTAATTTCTTTTTTTAATATTGCTTTTTTTTTGGACAGGGTCTCACTATATATTCTTGATTAGTCTGGAATATACTGAATAGACCAGGCTGGCCTTGAACTCACAGAGATCCACTTGTTTCTGTCTCTTAAGTGCTGAAACTAAAGGCATGTGCCACCAGGCCTTGCACATATATGTGCGTGTGTGTGTGTATGTATTTTGTTTTTACTGTGATACTTTAGTCATTTGTGTTTACAATAGAAACTCTGAGAATTCAAAATTAACATTCTTGCCATGAGGTTTTTTTTTTTTTTTTTTTTTTTTTGGTCTTTTTGAGACAGGGTCTCCCTGTAGCCCTAGCTGGCCTGGATTCAGTATGGAGACCAGGCTGGCCTCGAACTCACAGAGATCTGCATGCCTCTGCCTCCCGAATGCTGGGATTAAAGGCTTGCACCACCACGTCCAGCGAGCTTCTTAAACACACCAGAAAGTTTCAATCTCGTGCTTCATGCTGTTCCACTGTGCTTTGTCTAAATGAACCCTTATGAGCCAGCTGCTGTGCAGTGTCCCACAAATCCTTTTATCCGCAATTTCACTGGGGAAGACCAAGTCTTCGAGGATGGCATCATACACAGTGTAGTAGGTATGCGGCTTCTGAGATGCTTTTGCTTATTTTTCGTGTATGTTCTTTGAATTGGCTTAGACAGACTTCTCCTCTGAGTAATAAATACTTAAGTGCTTCCCACTGAACTTTTTCTCCAATTCATGTACTTGTCGGACTTGGTTTTTCTGGAAAGATTTCAGTTGAGGAACTGGAACAAAAATTATGATAGCTTTCCGATCACCACCAACTGCGATTTCCTTGGCTCCAGTGATGTTGAGTTTCTGCACCTGAATGTCAGTTGATCTTCAGCTGCAGTGGAGCTTGAGAGATGCCCCGCTGGCACTCACCCAGCCTCAGGGTCAGCTTCACGATCTTGGCCCTGGAGCTGAATACGGCTTTGTCCTTGCAGAATGCAGACTTAGGAAGAACAAGATTTATTATTTATTTTTAATTATGTGTCTGTGTGTGGGTATGTGCATGTGAGTGCAGGTGCCTGGGGAACCCAGAGGAAGGCATTGAATCCCCTGGAGCTGTAGTTACAGGTGGGAGCTGAGCTGCCTCACTTGGGTACTGGGAACTGATCTCAGGTCTTCTGAAAATGCAGGTAGAGCTCCTTATTGCTGAAGCAGCTCTCAACCCTTCTAATATTCTTTCATAAAAACTCAAATTTATTAGTATAATCCAGTTTTCCCTTGATTCAACTTTGATGTTTTAATCATTTCATCTTAGGAGGTATATATGCCCAGAGAATTATATACTGCATTACAATTTCAAATCAAAGTTGCACAAGCTTTGAAAAGCATTCTGACCACATCCTTCCTCATTTTCAAATCCTTCCAAGGCTTTGGATCTTATTAGTAACCTCATCCCAACTTCCCTAATTTTTAAAGAGGTTGAGCATCTTTTCGTGTTTATGTGTCCTATGTATTTTCTCCAGAGCTAGTTCAGACCTGGATTTTCTTCCAGAGTTTTCTGGTGAAGTGTTTTTAGAATGAAAGAGGTAGCGTTGGCATTATCTTAGGGTTACAAACAGGGCTCATAGTTTCTATTCTGCATCAATTCTAGTTTGTGTCTATTCTGCCACTGTATATTATAGTAGTTTTCAATTCCCTCTCAAGTCTCAGTTAGCACTGAAAGTCATATTGTCATTTGTTATTTGAAGTATACACCAGAATACGACCATTACCCATTTACTAATATCTCAGTCAGTAAGTGCTGACTGAGCCCTTCACTGATGTATTATCAGAGCAGCATCTAGCACCCAGTAAGTGTTTAACAAGTATAAATAAGTCAACACATAGAATCATTGCTTAGGGCTTGGCTCATCGCCACCTGAGCTACTGGGTTCTGTTAGCAATGAATATGAAGGAATGATTTTAGGGTATACAACTCATGGTGCCTGCCAAAACACACATTTGAGATTTTGATAGATATTGTCAAGTTGTTCTCTATGGGGCTGAGCCAGTTTACACCCCCGCCAGCAATATGTGTTAGCATCTGTTTCTCTAACCTTCATCCACATGGTGTTATCAAAATTTTTGTCTGTGCCAATCTGGAAGTTTAATTTGCATTTTCCTTATTATGGAGAAGTTTGAGCATATTTTCATATGTTTAAAAGGCATTAAAATTTATTTCCTGAGAACTATCTATTTATGTCTTTTGCCCATTTTTTTTTTTTTTTTTTTTTTAGCAAATTATTGGCCTTTTCCTCATCAATTTGTAGGAAAGCAAATAGTTGTTCCAAATTTTTCATGTCTTTTAGATTTGGTTTGGTTTGTGGTGGTGTCACTAAATAGAATTTAAAAATAAATTATATTTAGCTTCTTCTAATAGCTTCTATATTTTGTATCAAGCTTAGAAAATGCTTTTCTGATTCCCATATTTCTGAATAATTCTCCACATTTTCTTCTTTTACTTTCAGGTTTTCAGTTTTCCTATAAAAATCTTGATCCATACAGAATTTATGTATTTATTTACTTACATACTTACTTGCAGTGTTGGGGATTAAATACAAGGCCTTGTGCATGCTAGGCAACTACTCTAAACTGAGTTAAATCCCTAGCCCTCCATTTTGAATTAATTTTGATGTAACAACCTATACTGTTTACCAAATATTTTATCTTTTCTTCACTATGGCAAACTCCTGATTTTCAAGGGCTGGTTATTATGAAACTTTAATATGCCATAAAGTTTTAAGGACCGGAATTCAAAGGCAAAGCAGCTGGGAGAAAATTTTAATCTGTAGTTTCATGTCTTATACTTTCTCATTTTATAATGACACTAACTTTTGTTAAGAATTTCTGTTGAGGGGCTAGAGAGATGGCTCGGGTTAACACTGGCTGTTCTTGAAGAAGACTCAGGTTCGAATCCCAGAACCCATATGGCAGCTAACAACTGTCTATAACTCCAGTCCCAGGGGATCCAACAGCCTCTTCTGACCTCTGTGGGCATTGCACGACACGGGTGCACTTACCTACATGCAGGCAATAGACGTATACATATAAAATAAAAATAATAAATAAAATATTAAAAAAAGAATTTCTGTTAGGGGCTGGAGAGATGGCTCAGTGGTTAAGAACACTGGTTGTTCTTGC
>NW_008337073.1:753786-785894 GCF_000622305.1 Nannospalax galili
AATTTCTGTTAAGTATAATACACATGATAAATTGTATAGAGAATTGTATACAAGACTTAAAGCATTATGATAAAATGAACACTTGTGTACTTGTTACCCAGGCAAGCAGTAAATCTTAGTCAATAATTTAAAAGTTCTCCATGTGCTCTACTGGAATCATATTATTCTTCCTCCTCAAGAAGCAACCACTATCTGATTTATTTGGTAATTATTCTTTGCTTTGTTGTATAGTTTTACAACGTATATAATTCCTTAAATACTATATTGTTTACTTTTGACAACTGAGTACTAAGTCATTCCATCAATCTCTTAAAAGAGAAGTTGAACAAATCTTTCTGCATCAAGTTAAACATTAGCAAATCCGTGAGAATGCAAGAGCCTAGTTTTCAAACCAGGGATCGGTCTGAAGAGTGAGTTTTCCCTGGATAGGACTCCCATATTAAACTTCACTCACCCATGACTTAGGGACCATTGCGGAAGAGGGCGTGGAAAGACTGTAAGAGCCAGGGTTGGTGCATGAACATAGGGAAACAGAGTCTTCCAGGCCTCTGGGAACTTGCTCATATGAACTTACAGCAGTGGTGTCAGCGTGCCCAAGACCCATGCAAGCTCAATCAGACAAAAACCTAGTAAAGAACTGGGTAAATGGGCAGCAGGCCCCAACCTTAGCGAGGAACTATTGCCAGCTGATTACTGCTGTGTGAGGGAGAGTTGAACTTCTTTAAGGGAATGACTCCAGATAGGCTGACTAGACTCCAGTGGATGAACTTGCATCGAGGGACATCAGGGTACAA
This sequence comes from Nannospalax galili, assembly GCF_000622305.1. Lineage (NCBI taxonomy): Eukaryota > Metazoa > Chordata > Mammalia > Rodentia > Spalacidae > Nannospalax > Nannospalax galili. Next base: position 754,581 of record NW_008337073.1, read on the forward strand.
AAGCTTGACTCCATAGAATGTGTGAAATCCAGTGTGGAGGGGTATGGGAGTGCAGATGGGGAAGGGGGTATAAATGTGATAAAGATGTATGAAATGCAGAAAATTCAATTAAAAATACATTTAGAAAAGAGTGAGTTTTTGGAAATATAGGATTTACTGCCTTGGGGCATCTGGCAGGTCTGAAGTTTGAGCCAGATAATGGACATCTCTAGAAATACAAATAGTGAGTGGCTCTCTCCCTGTGTGTGTCATGTAGGTTTGTGTGCACGTGTGTGAGTGTGGGCATGGAGGCTCATGGTCAACTTTGGGTGTCTTTCTCAGTTACACTCCACTGTTTTTTTTATAAGGGCTTTCACTGAATGTGGAACTCACCGATTTGGCTAGACTAGCTGGCCAGTGAGCTGCAGGGGTCAGCCGTACTTTGTCTTCGTGCTGTGCTTTTGAAAGATTCCTACACATTTATATTTCAGTCTTTGTTATGATTTTTTCAATTCTGTTTTCATGTTTTAAAATTTCTCATGCTCATTCTCACATTTAGATGATACTTTAAAAAATAGCATTTGATTCTATTTTGGGAACAAAGTATTGTCTTCTCTTTTCTTGCTAAGAACATTGGTGGTTTTTGGAGGTTTCTTCTCCCTTCAGTTTCTGTTTCTTAAGTAGGTCTCCTCCTCTCCTCCTCCTTCTCCTTCTCCTCTTCCTCCTCTTCCTTTTCCTCTTCTTTTTTTAAAATAAATATTTTATTTATTTAATTAATTTATTTTTTATTTTATGTGAGCATATTGTCTGCATGTATGTAAGTGCACCTGTGTCATGTAGTACCCAGGGAGGCCAGAAGAGGGCGTCAGATCCCCTGGAACTGGAGTTAAAGATGGTTGTTAGCTGCCATGTGGGTGCTGCTGGGATTTAAACCTAGGTCCTCTTTGGGAGCAGCCAGTGCTCTTAACTGCCAAGTCATATCTCTAGCCCCTCCTCTTCTTCTGGAAAAGAGGTTCTTACTCTGTAGCCTAGGCTGGTCTTGAACTTATGATCCTCCTGCCTCAGCCTCCTGAGTGCTTGGATTCCTGGTGTGTAGCACTACATCCAACAATGCTTCTCTTTTCCTTTTATCTGTTTGGTTTCCAGTCTTTATGCTAGGGACTTTTCTCAGTTGGTTAGAAATCCTGGGTTGTCTGCTACTGATTAAGACTGACAGCCCAAAAGGTAGCTTGCAGTTCTGAGTGTGTATAAAGCTTATTCATTTGGGGGGACCTCACAATGGGTGCCCCGAGCTGCTGTCCCTTATCCTCTTGTCTGTAGCTTTAGTTTTTTCCTCTTTAACTAGCTAGAGCACTAGGATAGAGTTCAGATTTCCTGCTTGGAGGACTGAGGTCCAGCTGACAATATTGTGGAGTCAAGTGAGGAAAGAGGCTGAGAGTCATAGCATTCTGCTTTCGTTGAACACCAAGTCACTTCATACTTCTGATTTCAGTATGGTATCTGTGACCTCAGCTGACGTGAAATTCAGAGAGGTTCATTTTACCTTTTCCAGTGAATATACCATCAGCTCTGTGCTGGTGAGGAAGAAGGGGGCTGGTCTTGCAATATGGAATGAGGAAGGGGATTTATTGTTGCCTCCTCACTTTATCTTCATCATCTACACCAAGTTCCAGAGGTTCCTAGTGCTATCAGTTCCCGTGACCTTTGAGGATTTTTAAGTGTTATTCAGTTTGGTTCTCAGCTTTCTTCACTTTCACCTTAGAATTTAATTTTTTTTTGGGGTTGTTGCCAATAATACCTCATCCGTTTTCCAGATTCCTTTCTTCCTTTCTTCCTTCCTTTCTTATCTTTTTAAAAATTTTTAAAATTTATTTTATTTTATGTACATGAGAGTCTTGCCTGCATGTATGTAAGTGTACCATGTGCCCGAAGAGGGTGTTGGATTCCCTGGAACTGGAGTTGTAGACAGTTGATAGCTACCATGTGGGTGCTGGAATGGAACCTGGGTCCTCTGCTAGAGCAGCCAGTGCTCCTAACTGCTGAGCCATCTCCTTAGCCCCAGAATTTCCATACAGATTTTAAAAATCATTTGTCACTACAAAGCCTACAGTTTTTGAGAAGGGGTTTCTCTCTGTAGCACAGGCTATCTTTGAACTTGGTGATCGTCCTGCCTCTGCTTCCCAAGTGATGGAATCACAATCATGTGCCACCATGTGGCTGCCTGTAGGAAGGAATCAAAAATAAATGATATAGTTTATAACAGCAGCTATTTACTTATTTATTTATTTGTTTGTTTTGAGACAGTCTTGCTATATAACCATGCTGCCTTAAAATTCACAATCCTCCAGCCTCTGGCTCCTAGGTGCTGAAATCACAGGGGTGTGCCACCTTACTTGGCTCTTATACAGGGTCTTCCTGTAGCCCCAGCTGGCCTGGAACTCATTATGTAGACCAGGCTGGCCTCAAACTCACAAAGCTCAACCTGCCTCTGCCTCCCAAATGCTGGGATTAAAGGCCTGTGCCACCACACCCAGCTTGTAAATTTATTATTATTTTTTAAAAGTCCTCCAGGGTCATGAAATGGTTGTTGTAACACTAAACATCGCATTCACACATGACATTGAAAGAAGAAGAATTTAGATGTTTTCATGTGTAGCACTCTTTATCAGGAAGTCAGGTCATTCCAAAAGTAAACTCCTCTTATTCTGATTGGTCAGATTTTTATGCCAGCCACATTTCCTCCACTAAATTAATCATGACAACCAGGAAGTAAAGCCATCAGAGGTTAAAAGGTGGGACTTCAGGGAGGACCTACTGCCCAAAGTGTATTCTGCTTCATGCATGCACAAATTTGGACTCTGTGAGCAAAGAATAAGGTGGAAATGGTCGTCAACTAGGCACTAACTATGCCTGCCATGCTGCTCACATAAGCATCCCACAGAACACTGTGGCCTGTTGCCTAGTTGACAAACAGTAGGCAAAATCAGGCAAAAAAAAATGTTCTGAACACCTCACAGTTATGTGGTGTCATTTAAAGACTGATTTTTCTTTTTGAAGTATGTGTTATGTGTGTCTCTGTAAATGTGTGAGTGCAAGTGCCTGCAGAGTCCGGAAGAGGAACTTGGATCCCCTGGAACTGGAGTTACAGGTGGTTGTGAACTGCCATGTGTTATGTGTGTCTCTGTATGTGGGTCTGTAAATGTGTGAGTGCAAGTGCCTGCAGAGTCCAGAAGAGGAACTTGGATCCCCTGGAACTGGAGTTACAGGTGGTTGTGAACTGACAGATGTGGATGCTGGGAACTGAACTCGGAGCCTCTGCAAAAGCAATATGTGATCTTAAATGATAAGCTGTGTCTCTAGCTCCATGAACTATCATTTAAAGTGCCGTGACCAATCTATCAGAACAAGGGCTGAGAATTTTATAAAAAATGAAATAACTGACCAGAATTATTGTTTCAGGAGTTGGGTTTAGGAATAAAGTTAAGATAATGGAATAAGAATTTGACTAAATTCACAGTTATAACAAGATATATCACATTATTAATATCAAAAAGGTCAAAGAAAACACAAAGGAGAAAATGTATTTGATGGTTTTAGGATTTCTACTCATGAAAAAACTAGTTCTCAGTAAAATAGAGGACTTTCCTACACAGTTGAAGATGGCTTGTTCTGCTTTTGATGAATTATTAGAAGACTCAGAAAAAGTTATGTTCACTTAAAATAAATGATTAATAATACAATTGACTGTAGCTTGTGAAAAAGAAGAAACAGCTATTTATAGTTCTGTTTGAAATGTTACTTTCTGAGCTCTGTAGGGAATGTGGCATTCAAGTTCTTAGTGCCACATAACAAAACTTTCAGCTTAAACAGAAACAAAATCTATTAAGGTCTGACTGTTATTACAGAAAAATTCTGAGATGGCCAGAAGTAGGTCTGATGACATGACAACCAGAAATAAGTGACTTCAAGACTATGGCAAAGACTCTACAGTATCAGCTGCTGAGGACCTTCCTAGAGCGTCCTTGATGGCCACCCACCATTAAAACCATGCGAAAACAGTGGCTCCCTAGACCAGTAGGTTTTGTGCAATGTCTGTTTCTTCTCGATCTTTGCAGATTGGATTAAATTTTTTTTCATATTTTACTGTTTTTATTTTATGTGTATTAATGTATTGCCTGCATGTATGTAAATGCACCTGTGTCATCAGAAGAGGGTATTGGATCTCCCAGAACTGGAGTTACAGATGGGTATTAGCCTCCATGTGGTTGCTGGGAACCGAACTCAGGTCCTCTGCAAGAACATCCAGTGCTCTTAACCACTGAGTCATCTTTCTGGCCCCCACAAATGGCTGATCAGTAGCGTCTACATCATATGTTGGCACCCTCTGCAACAAATTCTGAGAAAGCTACTCTCTGATGTCCACCTTTGAGCATAGAATTCAAATGTTGAGAATTCTTTAAACATAGAAATTACCTATGAAATCTGCTAGGCAATGAGAATAGGACATACATAAAATGGAAAGAAAAAAGATGGTTTAAAGTATGGAGACAGTTGCATCTTGGTTAGAGTCCAGGCCCTCTGTATCAGCTGCTCGGCCTTTGTAAACCTGCATCACAGAAGTTCAATTGAGACTAAATGAGGTAGAGCAGAAGTCATTTAGCCTGGTGCCTGGTGGATACTGATGAATTACAGACTCAAACTAGCATTCTTTTTAGTTTGCTTTGTTTTTTTTGAGACAGGATCTCACTATATAGTCCTGGCTGGCTTGGAACTTGCTGTGTAGACCAGGCTGGTGTGAAACTCACAGAGATCCACCTGCTTCTGCCTCCAGAATGCTAGGATTAAAGGTGACTAACAACTGTCTGTAACTCCAGTTCCACAGAATCCTATGCCCTCTTCTGAGCTCCATGGGCATTGCATGACACAGGTACACTTGGATATATGCAGGCAAAATACACATATACATAAAATAAAAAAGAATAAATTTAAAAAGATTATCAACTTATATAAGCTTTCCTATGAAACAAGAAGCTAGTGGATACATTTCAGAGTATACTGTCAAAGGAAAGAACTTGGAATGAGGCATCAAGTCCTCCCCATGACCAGATTCCACTGAAATTCTCTCTGTAGTTTCAGGACGTGGTAAAATTCTGGTATCATTATGCTACCTAAATTTCTGCTAGTGCTGTGCTGACAGTTACCTTGTATAATAGTGAGGCAGATTACTTCAACCTTGAGTCTGGGGGGTGGGGGATAGGAGTTCAAGTGTCTGCTATATGTGTGTAACGTATGTGTGTGTGTATGTGTGTGTGTGTGTGTGTGTGTGTGTGTGTTTGTATATGTGCCACAGTGCATGTGTGGAGGTCAGAGGACAACCTTGGGTGCTGGTCCTTGACATCCACCATCCACCTGGTTTAAAACAAGGTCTCTTTGTTGTTTGCTCTTGTGTGCACCAGGCTAGCTGCCAGCAAATTTGTGGGGAGTCTCTTGTTTCTGTCTCCCATCTCATCATCAGAGCACTGGGACTGCAGACACATGTTACTACATCTGGCTTTTATGTGGGTTTGGGGGATTCAGACTCATATATCCTCATGCTTGAAGTGGTAAATGCTTTACTCACTGTGCTGTCTCCCCAGGCTCATGGGTAACTTTGGAACCTCAAATTTGTCATCTGTAAAATAGGGATAAATGAATGTTTTTACAGGTTTTTGTGCATTAAGTGAAGTGTTTAGCATATGGGTGGGTAATAAAATGTCTGAGGTGATCACACATGGGGAAGCCATACTTTGAAGAAAAGGATGGGAGACAGGCAGAGAGCTTGACATTCATTGCACTGCATTAGCTGTTTATAGTGGATTTATTTTGCTAATTTATTTTTGGTCTGGTCACAACAGTATTTAAGTTTCTCCTGGACTCTCTTGAACCTGTGGTTTGGTTTCCAGTTATTGCAGAACAAACCACCACGAAAACCAATGGTGTGAAATAACAGCAACTTTATGATGCTCCCAGATTCTCTGGGTAAAGAGCCTGACACAGGACAGGGACCAATGACTCATTTCTATTCTACAGTGTCTGGGGTCTCAGCTCAGATTTGAATAGCTAAAAGTGACTCAAAAAGGTGGGGAGCTAGAGTCATCTGGGGATGTCTGTACTTGACATGTCAGGTAACTTCAGTGTCTGGGCTTAGCTGGGCTGTCACCTACAGCACCTGTTGTTAGGTATCTCTTTGGAACTTAGAATTCTTACAGCATGGTGGGTAGATTCCAAGAGGCAGCATCTAGACAGCCAACAATCAAAAATACCAGGGGGAAGCTGTGTGGCTTTTTCTGACCTACTCTCAGAAAGTATATAATAAGCACTTTTGGTATAGCATGTTGATATTTATAATCGTCACCAAGAAAAGCTCAGATCAAGAGGTGAATTAGAATCTACTTGGTGTGTCTGTGCAGGTATGCGTGCTTGTGTGTGTGTGTGTGCATGCAAACCAGAGGTTGATGTTGGGTTGATTTCCTCATTTGCTATATGGGCTTTTTTTTTTTTTTTTAGACAGGGTTCTCTTCAATGAACCTGCAACTCATTTTGGCTAGATGGATGGCCAGTGAACCTCTAGGATCTGTCTATCTCCATCCCCAGTGCTGGAGTTACAGATGTGCACCATGCTTGGCTTTTACATGGGTGCTGGGGATCTGAACTCAGGTCTCTATGTTTGCTTAGCAAGCATTTTAGCCACTGTGCCCCTCCCCAGCGCCTAGACTCCATTTCTTGATAGGAGTGACAAGTTCACGTTGAAAAGACCATAGAAGACAGGAAACATTTTTTGAGGCCTCTGAAGAATGCAGTCTGCCATCACCTGGTAATGTGACACTGACTGAGCACATTTTCAGCCTACTGTTAAAAGTACAATGGAGATGTTTCAGACATGGTTTCAAATAAGAAAAGCATGCTATAGCTCAGACTGTATGATTCTACTTTTATTTGTACATATGCAAAGCTTTATGTGTTTGTATGCCTTGGTGCCCGTGTGTGCAGTGTACATGAAATATCAAGGACACAAAATGAGGGATGCTAAAAATATAACAATCGCTTTCTAAAACTCAGTTTATGAGTTCTGTTCCCCCATTGCCACTTCCAGAGTCCATTTCCTGCCCATTCTTTCAGATGCAGACAGTGGTATCTAGTTGCTTCCGGATGAACATGATTACTTCCAAGCTTTCTCAGTCACTTTACACCCCATCACTTCTTCTCCAGAAGATATCAAACACAAAAATGCTAGAAAGGAAGGTAGATAAGCTGGGTGTAGTGGCACATGCCTGCATCCCAGCACTTGTGAAGCTGAGGCAAGAGGATTGCTGTGAATGTGAAGTCTGGATTACATAGTGAATTCCAAAATAGCCTGGGCTACAGTGTGAGACACTGTCTTAAAACCAACCAACTGGGAGCCTGGTGTGGTGGTGCACGCCTTTAATCCCAGCACTCGGGGGGCAGAGGCAGGAGGCTCTCTGTGGGTTCAAGGCCAGCCTGGTCTATATAGTGAGTTCCAGGACAGCTGGGGCTATAGGGAGACCCTGTCTCACAAAAAGATCAAAACATTTATCTGTATTTCTATGCTATAAACATATATGTGTGTGTATATATATATATGTATACATATATATTTACATTTCATGTGTGTATATATGTGCATATATATATTTACATTTCACTCCACTTATAGGATTAATTTTCTCATTCATGTAATCAGAAAAAATCAAGATTTTTTTGGTGTGTGTTACGTATATGTGTGTGTATGTGTGAGTGTGTGTGTGTGTGTGTGTGTGTGTGCTTGTGTGTTTGAGTGCAGACACAGGAGTGCCATGGTGCATATGTGGAGGTCACAGGAAAACCTTCATTTGTCAGTCTTTGTCGCCTACCTTGTCTAAGACAGGGCCTCCTAGCTAACCTATGATCTTTCAGAGCTTCCCCTCTTCCCATTGGGCACACTTGTGGTACTATGTCCAGCTTTTACATGGGTTCTGGGGATCTGAGCTCAAGTGTTAGGCTTACATGGCAAGCACTTTACCCACTGAACCATCTCCCCAGCCCAATAATTTTCAATATCAAATAATCTCAACATATAATTGAAAATTAAAAAAAAATTTTTTTGTAGTGTTGAGGATTGAACCTAGGACCTCACACATGCCAGGAAAGAGATCTACCACTAAACTACATCCCCAAACCCCTAGGATATATTTTTCAACTACTGTACTATAGACTACAGTAGCACCCAACTAAACATTAATATATATAGTGCCAGTGAGAAATTTAGGGTGTATATTTAAGAATAGAGTTATAACCCAATTGAACCTTTTTGATTAGATCCCTTTTTTTGTACTGAGGTTTGAACCCAGGGCCTCATGCATGCTAAGCAAGCACTTCATCCATGAACTATACCCCAGTTTCCTGTTTGTTTGAGATAGGATCTTTTTTTTATTTATTATTTTTATTTTATGTATATGAGTGTATTGCCTGCATGTATGTGAGTGCACCCATGTCGTGCAATGCCACGGAGGTCAGAAGAGGGCTTCAGATTTCCCTGGAGCTGGAGTTAAGGACGGTTCGTAGCTGCCATGCGGGTGCTGGGAATTGAACCCGGGTCCTCTGCAAGAGCAGTCAGTGCTCTTAACCACTGAGCTATCTCTCCAGCTCTGAGATAGGTCTTACACTGTAGCCCAGGCTGACCTGGAACTCAACAATGTAGCTTAGGCTGATAATCATCCTGCTTCAGCCTCTGTTGCTAAAATTCCTTCTGGGAGGTGCAAACTGAGGCCTAATTTCTCCAAACTGCGGTTTGGGAAACTGTCACGGGTCAGTGACCACAATTCAAGCCTGATGGGCTTGGGGGCCCTGAGGTATAGGCGCAGAAGAAATCAGGATGCAGGGGATGCAGAGGCGTGTGAACCAATGCATGCTTTATTCTAAGAATCAACCTTATTTATAGTACAATAAGAGGAAAAGAAAATGTTCTTCTCAAGCCAAATTACCTCATCACGATATTTACAGTACTTTTATGTTCCCCGAGCTCAGCCCTTTTTGGAATCGTACCTGTCCTTCCATGCCTATTAAACATTCTATTCTTTACATACAACTTTATTAGTTACACAGCCTTGTTACACAAGCTTACTGGCCTTGTTGTACAAGCTTACGTATGTACGTTTAATAGGGTTCAAGGAACTGTCAGTCTCGTAATAGATATCACTGCAGAAGAATATCCACGTTCTCAGGGAACTGAGGCTTCCCGGTCCAGATCTGAGTTTACTTCAGGTCAGAACTCACTCTGAATTTACTTCAGATCAGAGCTCGGGCCCTCACAGGAAACCAAAGAGTTTATTGGGTTTACTTACAGAGCAATGGGTGAGGCTCTATTCACAGGAGTGTGGGTGCTTCCCTCCTAAGGCTGCACTGGAAATTCTCCATCCAGGCATGGATTGTGACTCTCCAGCAGCTGTACAAAATGGGGAGAGACACTCCCTGTGGCTTTCTCCACTTATGTGCCCTTAGTCTCTCCCCGCCATGCAACTAGGGCCACCTGGTTGGTTGGAAGGTACGGCTGACTCCCCCTGCTCCTTCTTTCTTGCCGAGGCTCAACAGTCAACAAGTTTTGTGATGATCATAGGCAAGCAGGTGCAACCAAGCTTGGGAAGAAGACGGCTGTCTATAGCTTGCCAGTCAGAGGGCAGTCCTATGCAACACCTCCCAAATGTTGGGCTTACAAACCTAGGTAACCATACTCAACTTCTTGGATTAGGTTTACCAAAGCTAGTGATGTCACTGAAGGAAGGGTAAATGATGGTTTAGTTTGGAGGCCCTGCTTGTTTAGGTTAGCTTAGATGATTTAACTTGCTTAGTAGGTCATTCTTAGGTCAGAAGAACTCTGGGGGTATAGTCTGGAGTGTTGGTATGCTCTGTGTTAGAAATTTGGATCTGAGTCCAGATTACATATCTGTTTCAGGCTCACATAGTCCCTGAGGGAAGGGAGAGGAAGCTGTTTTCTTGGCAGTCTCATAAAAATTGCTTCAGCCCAGAACTTGTGCCCACTGCCAGGATGGTATCCCTCCTAGTAATCTACAAGGGAATGCTTGGCATTTTTGGCCAACCAAGCAGAGGGAAAAGAAGAGTCCCTAGGAGGTGCCAATCTTCTTGAAAATAAATCAGAAAACTAGGAGAGCTCTGGGAAGGGAGAATAAGTGTGTGTTTTCTTGTGGTTTTGATTTTGCATTTTGAACTGATTTATTAACTGGAAAGTAAATCAAAGAAAAGCTTAAATCAAGGGACGGTCCGAGGAAGTTTCTAGATGCCTGAAATCAGTACAAACACCAGGATTTAAGCACTGGAAGTCATCCAGAAGTGAGTGTTTTTAGATAAGGTAAACAGGTCATGTACTTAAATTTTTTTAAATTTTTATTGACTTTTTGCGATTTACATATAATTTAATGGAATTTAGAGTCCCCCCTTATCTAATTCTCCTCTTATTGTCCCTGCACAATTTAATGCTCTCTACTATATATAAAATAAGGCATATAGAGTCTAATTTGTGTTCCCAAATGTCTTTTAGTTTGGGTTCATCCACTGGAGACTAGTTAGCCTACCAAGAGACTGTCCCTGCCGCCTCCCAGCAGCCATTGGTTGCCACAATTTCCTTAGGTTGGGTAATTTCCTAGAAGGAGAGGTAGGGTAGGGGAGCTGGGAGGGTGAATGAGGCTGGGGGCATGAAGGCGCAGTGGGTGCAGCCAAACTTACCCAGGAAAGCTTCTGGCTCCAGGAAGCTGTGGGGTTGGGCCACCCAGAGATGCAAAGGGAGGTGGAGACCAAAGGGAGGAATTGGGTTGGTCTGGATACAAAGGATCAGAAAGCAGCGGGGAGTTTGGGCCAAGAGATCAGTCCAGAGGTCTGGGGTGCCAAGACAAGAATGTGCCAGTCCCTCTGCTAGGAGGAGAGATGAGGTGGGGGAGCTGGGAGTGTGAATGAGGCTGGGGGAGTCAAGGAGCAGTGGGCACAGCAGCCAAACTTACCCAGGAAAGCTGCTGGCTCCAGGAAGCTGTTGGGCTGGACCATCAGAAACAGAGTCTTGCTGTGCAGCCCTGACCGCCTGGAACTCTTCATGTAGACCAGGTGGTCTTGAATTTGTGATAATCCTCCTGCTTTTGCCTCTTGAGTCAGGGATTATAGGCCTGCATTATATACCCAGCTTTGAATTATTTTTGATGGTCACATATTTCTTGAGGCAGCAACATCCCTAGAAACATAGATGTGAATAAAACAATTGTGCAGTGTCGTATTTGCAGTCCCTGCAGTGGTTTGGATCTTTAATGTCCCCCAGAAGCCTATGCATGAAAAGCAGGGTCACCAGACTGTGGTAGTACTGAGCAGCAATGGAAAATATGAATTGAGGCCCACTAGAAGGAGTTAGGTCACTGGAGGTCTCCCTTGAAGAGACCATTGGGACGCCAGCTGTCCTTCTTGCCTTTGCTTCCCAACAATCACAGGCTTACTCTGATATGAGCTCTTGTCATAATGTACTGTGTCACCACAGTCCCAAAATGACAGAGCTAAGTGACCTGGGACTGGAACCTCTGAAATCCTGATTCAAAATAGAACTTTCCTGCTTTTAAATTGATTATCTGAGGTATTTTGTTACAGTAATGGAAACCTGACTAGTATAAGCCCTAATGGAAAAATCACATTTAAATTTATTTTGCTTTATTTATTTATTTATTTATTTATTTATTTAAGATGCGTAGAACAGCATTAACAATCCTGGAAACTGCAAGAGGTCTCTTAATTGCTAGGGGTGTAGACTAGAAATAAAGACCAAAGAAAGGTCAGACTCGGGTGAGCTGCTAGGCCAAACTGCCAAGCTTGACTTTCACCCTGAGGCACTGGGAAAACAATGCAGAATTTCAGCAGAAGAATAAGTTTGGGCTGGTGTTTTTAAAATAAGCATGTTTGGGGACTGGAGAGATGGCTCAGTGGTTAAGAACACTGTACTTGCAGAGGACCCAGGTTCAGTTCTCAGCACCCACATGGCAGCTAACAACCATCGTAACTCCAGTTTCAGGGGAATTCAGTGCCTCTTCTGACCTCTGCAGACATTGCACAACACAGGTCCACTTACACACATTCAGGCAATACACTCATACACATAAAATAAAAACTAAGGAATAAAATACTAAAAAATAGGACTGGAAAGATGGCTCAGCGGGTCAGAATGCTTATTGTGTAAGCACTGAGTTCAGATCCCAGCACTCACATAAAAAGCTAGTGCAGCCCTGCACACTGTGGAGGAACATAAACAGGACATCTACTGGATAAAGCAGGAGTCTTCTTCCAACTTCTATGTGTACATGCTAACCTGCACACACACATGCACATATACCACACACACACACACACACACACATAAAAAATAATAAAATCAAGTTTTAAAAATAAAGACTGGGGCTGGAGAGATGGGTCAGTGGTTAAGAACATTGGTTGTTCTTGCAGACGACCCAGGATCGAATTCCAGCACTCACATGGCACCTAACAACTGTCCCTAACTCCAGTCCCAGAGGATCTGACAGCCTCCTCTGACCTCTGCAGGCATTGCACGACATGGGTGTACTTACCTACATGCAGGCAATACACACATACACATAAAATAAAAATAAATAATGATAATAAATAAAATAAATAACAAATAAAAAATAATAATAAATAAAAAAACCCTGGGCATTATGTTGGCATCAGTTGCATTATGCACAATTTGTAGCATAAGATGTAACACTCAGTTGTGACAGTAAGAAAGAATGTCTCTATGGAGGAAAAGGGGAGAAAGCAATATTTGTTTATTCTGTACTTGTGCTTAGACATTGGCGTTAGTGGGAATCTGAAGGAACTGGTAGTGTCTGCCAAAAGAAAATAATTTGCATTTTTAAACCTTAAAGGGATACAAATCCTGCTGTCCTTATCTCTTAGAATCCTGTTTTGTGTGACCATTTTTTTTTCAAAGCTAAAAATGGGATCAAAGTAATTTTCCTTAACCCTTCCCTCTTACTGCAGCAGCACAGGGAATGGGAATAGGGAGCAGTTCCTGGACCACTGGAGAGGAGAAGGACTCTTCTGCAGTCAACAAGGTGGCTATGTTTGCTAGCATGATTTAGTCATCCCACAGTGTATACGCATATCAAAACATTAAAAAACTTTGCTTTTAAAAATACTCTATTACTATCGTAAAAAATATTTTATTATTTTTTATTATTTTTATTTTATGTGTATGAGTGTATTGCCTGCATGTATGTGAGTGCACCCGTGTCGTGCAATGTCAGAAGAGGGCTTCGGATTCCCCTGGAACTGGAGTTAAGGATGGTTTGTAGCCGCCATGTGGGTGTTGGGAATCGAACCCAGGTCCTCTGTAAGAGCAGTCAGTGCTCTTAACCACTGGGCCATCTCTCTAGGCCCTATTATTTTTAAATATAAAGATATTTACATTTTTCTGCTCCCAGAAGTCAGAAGAGGGTGTTGAATCCTCTGGAACTGGAGTTATGGACAGTTGCTAGCTGCCATGTGGGTCCTGGGAACTGAACCTCGGTCTTCTGGAAGAGTAGTCAGTGCTCTTAACTTCTGGGTCATCTCTCCAGCCCTATCCCTCCAGTCGTATTTGTAAACAGAGATTTATTTATTATTTATTTATTTATTTATTTGTGTGTCTATGTGTATGTGTGTGTGTGTGTGTGTGTGTGAGAGAGAGAGAGAGAGAGAGAGAGAGAGAGAGAGAGAGAGAGATGGTATGCCATATATGTATAGGTACCTGTGGAAGCCAGAAGAGGGTGTTGGATCCCTTGGAGCTGGAGTAACAGGTGGCTATGAGACGCTTGACATGGGTGCTGGGAACTGAACTTAGGTAACCTGTAAGAGCAGCAAGTGCTCTTAAATGCTGATCCATCCATCTCCCCAGTCCATTTTCAGACCTTTAGAAGACAGTAAATAACTTTGTTAAGTATAGCATTTAACCAGAGTCAAACACACGCTTTTAAAAACTCTACAACTGTTAATTACAGATCAGCTCACAAGTAGTGCCTGGATATCACCTCCCATTTTACAGGAGGGTTAGTTTGGTTTCCTTGAATCATTCGCTGCACACATTTACCTCTCCACAAGGAGAGAACGCTGTACCCTCTTTGCTGCATCACTTGTGATCTTTCTGTGTTCAAATATCAAGATTTTGAAAATGTGGGGAGGGGAAGAAGAGGAAAGTCAAGTTTGTGTCTTGGACTTTTTGCTATGTCTGAACTAAACTTTGCACTAACTTTGACAAGTTGCTTAAATAAGTGGATTTTATTGGCAATCAGTTCTTGCAGGTCTAATTGGCAGCCTTCCTGGGAAGCCTACCCTGGAGAAAATACTTCAAGAGACTGAGCGTTTGGGATACTTAGTATCTTTTCTCTGTGCTTTAGGTTTGACTGGTAAAACAGAGAATAAAGTGGGGGTGGGGAGAATGAGTGAGAAGATACACTGAGTATCACTGCCTAGAGAATGCTTCCTGCTGCCTGGTCCATTTCTTCTTTTTTGGGCATGTCCATGGACCATGTTTCAGTCTCCTTTAGATTCATTGTCATGTGATGAATTCTGCCCAACAGAATATGATCAGAGGTGATGAAAGCCATTTTCAGGACTGATTATAAAAACCATCTTTGAGGCAATTCTCAATGATTGCTTTTGCTGGATGTTTGGAGTGGACACAGTCTTCAGGGCTGAGCCTTGGGTGACATATGTTGAAGATGACGGAGCCACAGGAAGGAACCTAAGTCCTCAGATCAGGTGTGTAGAATAAATTGCCTGACCAATTACCCTGCATTGATCTGTGAAGACTGTGATAAATAAACTTCATTGAAATATAACTCAGAGTTGAGGGTGTATTTCCTTAAAGCAGATAGTGATTAGGTTAGCTAAGCCTGGTGCCTAGCTGACAGTAAGTAAGCAATGATGGTCTTTTTATTATTATTATTATTTTTATTTTATGTGTATGAATGTTATGCCTCATGTAGGTAAGTGCACCCGTGTCGTGCAATGCTGGCGGAAGACAGAAGAGGCTGTGAGATCCCCTGGAACTAGAGTTACTGACAGTTGTTAGCTGCCATGTGGGTGCTGGGATCCGAACCCGGGTCTTCTGCAAGAACAACCAGTGTTCTTAACCACTGAGCCATCTCTCCTGTCCTGTAATGATGATCTTTAAAAAAAAGAAAGGCGAGAGCCAGTGTGATTGCCCATGCCTAAAATACCACCACTTGGGAGGCTGAGACAGAAAGATGAGTTAGAGGCCAGACTGGGCTACATATGAATTTTAGGCCAGCGTGGGCAACACAGAAATACCCTCTTTCAAAAGATAACAACAGCAGGAAAATAAGAAAGCCTGCCATACATATGACATTACATGCCAAAATGCCTATGTAAGGTTGCTCTGGATTTTAACCAAAACCATTGCTTTTTTAAAACAATATCTTACTGTGTTTCCCTGTCATCTTGAACTTGAATTTGTGTGCTAAAGAGATTATCATGCTTTAGCCTCTAAGTAGCTGGGATTACAGGCACCACTTCTGCCAACCAAACCACCACATTTTGATCGTGAAGTTTCAACCTTGTCACAGCTTCATGAATGTATATTGTGGACTTGAAATTATGGAGCTAGGTACATCCTGCCATCATGGTTCGACTTTATCAAAGGCTGTGATGCAAGGGAAACGGGGCTGCCTGAAGAGAATCAGATTCAAGACTGTAGGATAGAGTTCACTGGAAGG
Organism: Nannospalax galili; assembly: GCF_000622305.1. Lineage (NCBI taxonomy): Eukaryota > Metazoa > Chordata > Mammalia > Rodentia > Spalacidae > Nannospalax > Nannospalax galili. The sequence goes on from NW_008337073.1 coordinate 770,372, forward strand.
ACACATACATCCTCCCCCTCCCCCTCTCTCTGAGAGTTCATGAAACATAATGACTTTCTTTGTTTTCCCATGATGCTAATCATTCCCTCTCATCCAGTTTTGTCTGCATCTCATACAAGGGAAAAGAAACTTGTGAATTCTGTAAAATTCAGTAGTTAGTAGAAATCCGTCAGTTCCCCACATTTAAAATGTAAAGCAAATGTAGGCAGTACATTTTTATTTGTTTTGAATAAACCATGCTTAAATAGAACTGACCAGATGTGGCTACTTACATGCAGCCCAAAAGATCAGACATTTAAACCAGTCTTTAAATTTCTGACAACTTTAGAGTTCTAAGCCTACCTTTAAAGACCAAACAACAACAACAACAACAGCAACAACAACAACAACACCCAAAAAAACCCCAATAGATTTATACTTACTACAAGGGCAGAGTTGAAAGACTTCGGAAAAGGCCTTTTTGAAGTAGAAAACTATCCTCAACATTCTGTGACCCTTGCCAGTTAGTGTAATACTGAGCGAGATGGACAGAGGAATGCCACATGCGATGTTCAAATTAGGAATCCTTTCTTAATAGCCAGTGGTCAGAGAGGGGGTTATTGGTCAAAAGAACTTTTGACCCTGAGGAGAAGCAGGACAGGGTTTATAAAGCTTAAAACCATGGTAATGAGTGGTGCACAGTGTATTTGTCTGAAAATATAAGAATTCATATTTAGCATACAGTAAGAGATTTCATTTGTCTAGAGCTATGACAGAGATAGGGTTTTGAGAGTAGATCTTTTTTTAACTTTAAAAAAACTTTATTGAGAATTTCATACATGTACATAAGGTCTTTTGATCAAATCCACGCCCACTCCCTCACCTCCATCACTTCCCATATCTCCCCATCACTTTTGTCTGACAACTTTGTGTCCTTCCTTCCTTCCTTCCTTCCTTCCTTCCTTCCTCCCTCCCTCCCTCCCTCCCTCCCTCCCTCTCTCTCTCTCTCTCTCTCTCTGTCTTTGTCTCTTTCTTCTTTTTTAATGGGGCTTTTTACTAGAGAGTAGATCTTCTTTAAGGGAGCAACTCTAGATAGGCTGACTAGACTCATGAATGAGCTTGCACTGAGGGACATCTGAGCAGAAATACTTGATTAGAAAGGACTTACCATATATGACAGAATGCATGAAATTCATTTGGGGAGTATGGGGGGGACTTGGATGGGGGAGAGGGTTCAAATTTGATTAAGATCTATTTTATAAAATGCATACAAACTCAGTAAAATATTTTTAGAAAAAGCTGGGCACAACAACACATATTTATAACCACAATGAAAAAAAAATATAGCTGAGCAAGTCAGGGGAAGAAAGTCAACAAGCAGTGTTCCTCCAAGGTCTGTGTTTCAGTGTCTTCTTGGCGGTTCCTGATTGAGTTCCCGCTCTGACTTCTCTCAAAGATAGACTATGATGTGGAAGTGTGAACCAAATAAATTCTCTCTTCCCAAGTTGGTTTTGATTGGTGTTTTATCACAGCAATAGAAAGCAAACCAGATCAGAAATATAGTTTCATTCTAATTAAATCATTTTAGATCAAAAGCTTACCAATTGTGACCAGACAAATGTCACATGACAGGTCATGGAGGTGAAAGGTGACTGACTTGGGCTGTTGAGGGCTTGGAGCTAAAGAGGTATCATTTCTCTTCATGGCTAACCACAGAGGAGGGGGAGAATTTCTTCAAAGAAATGATAAATACTTTTGGGAAGGGGAGAAGCTGGGGAATGAACATCAAGTAGTTAATCAGACAACTGCCCACTGTGCTTGTTGCTTCATTATGTTTGTAATACTGAGCAACATTCACGGAGGAACACCACATAGTGGTGGTCGAATTAGGAGTCCTTCATTAGCTAGCTAGTGCATCTGCCGTTAGAGACGAGGCTTGTGCCTAAGAGAACTCTCAACCCTGAGGGGAAGCAGGGTAGGGTTTATAAAGCTTGAAACCACAATTATATCATGCCAGGGGCAAAGTCAATAATTGTTACATCAGCTCACCATAGTTAATCCAGACCAGGAGCAAGGTCAGTTAACAGAGATTTTCAGTTAACAAAAAGTTTTGATACAGAAAAACACAAATTTCTCAGAATTGTAGAAACAGTGGGCTCCATGGAAATGCAGGTATAAATGGGAGGGTGGACATGTTACCTGAACGTGCTACCTGGTTACTTGTAAGTTTCCCAGTGTTGTATAAACAATGTACTTCCTGAAACTGCCTGCATGAGATGTTCTGTCTGGTTGTCTGCACTGGGAATGGCTGAGCGAAAACACAGGGTAAAGCTAGAACAAAATGGAGTTAGTTTTGCCATTTCATGTTCCCCTAACAATGCTTTCCTCAGCTCTTCTTGTAGTAGTGGCTCTTGAACTTAATTATAATCGCCATGTTTTGTCCCCTTCCCCACTGTGATGGTTAATTTAATTTAATTAATTAATTAATTTTTTTCTGGAGCTGAGGACTGAACCCAGGGCCTTGTGCTTGCTAGGCAAGCACTCTACCACTGAGCTAAATCCCCAGTTCCTGTGACGGTTAATTTTAATTGTCGTCTTGACACAATCTAGAATCATCTGAGAAAAGAGCCTCAATAAGGGATTGTGTAGATCAGGTTGGTCAGTGGGCATGTCTGTGGGGGATTATTTTTTAAATAATAATATATTTAATACAGGGTCTCACTGTGTAGCCTTGTCTGGCCTGGAACTTGCTATGTAGACCAGGCTGGAATTGAATTTATAGAGATCTACCCACCTCTGCCTCTGGAGTGCTAGGCTTAAATGCATGCAGCATCACACCTGGTTTTAATATTTTTTATTCTTTGAATGTTACATGTATTTACAAAATATACATTAATCATATACATCTATTACTACCTCTCTTCATCTCCTCCTAGTGCCCCCATCTCCCTCCAAGCTTTATGTCCTCTTTGTATTTATTTATTTTTGTTATTAATAACATCCCTCAGTTCACTTAGTGCTTCCCATATGCACCTGGGTGTGTGGCCAATTGGGGCATGAGCAATCTACCGGTGGCCATATCCTCAAAGGAGAGAGACTCTCCCTCTCTCATCAGCCATCAACTGCCAGCTCCTCTGAGGGTGGTGGGATCTGGGGAGGGAGGCTCCTATGAGAGATTGTTTCGATGACCTTAACTGATGTTAAGGGAGGACCCAACCCATTGTGGGCAATATCACCCCTTGGGTTTGGGTCCTGGCTTGTATGAGAGTAGAGAAGGTGAGTTCAATAGTAGACAGGCACACATTTATTCACTCCATGCTGTGGCTGTGGATGTGACCAGCTGCTTCAAGTTCCTGCTCCCTTGAAGTCCCCACAATGATGTACTGTGAACATATAGACATATATATGTGATAGGTATACAACTCAAACATTTACTTATTAGGATTTTGCCATTTGTTAATTTTGAAAGAAAATTTGCATACTAATGAGATGGGTGTACTTATTTTTGCACAAATAATTAAATCTTGGCTGAATATTTGATACTGCAGGATAAAGAGTGTCTTCAATGTTTCTCATTGGTCATTTCCAGCCCAATATTTTGGTTTTATAATTGTTGATGCTGAAAATGCCACTTTGCATAAATACATGGTAGAAAATGGCATAAATATGCTTAAGGCCATTTTGTAAATTGTTGGAAATCCTGTCTTAATCCAAAGCCACAATTTATTGAATGATTTTTTAAAAAATGGAATCCAAGTGAACAACTCAAACTGTAATTTTTAAAATCAAACATTCAAACACAGTGCAATTCAATCTGATACTTACATGGTGAGGAATGAGGGTAGGCAAATACTGTACTATTATGTTTCAATGGAAGTAGTAAAAACACTGAAATTCATAACATACAGTAAGCTCAAGTCTGAACCAAGTGTTTCAGGAAGCATTTTCTGGCATTGTATGGCATGATGACATTTGTAGTATACATGTTGTATGTTCGGAACCAGGGATACATTGAAGTTGGATGATGTAACAGGTCAACTGCCACCAGAAATATCACAAATTCATTATGTATTTGGTTTTTTAATTAATTTTGGGTACTGTACATTCATCAATCCTTTGCTGTGGCCAGTTTCTTTTTTGATTCCCCCATTCAGTTATGAAATCTCATACAGGGTTGTGACCCACAGTTTAAGAAGCTTAGGACTAGAGTAATTAAATCTGAGGGTCAGACTGGGTTTGGTAGTGCACACCTGTAATTCTAGCAGTCAGGAAGTGTATGAAGCAGGATAGTGAGTTCCAGGTCAGCCTGGGTTATATAATGAGATCCCTTCTCAAAAAAATACAAAACAAAACGATGCCATAATCAGGGCCTCCTAGAAACATGGCCTTGTCAGGTAAAAGCCAGCCAGCATTGTCCATAGAAATGGACTGATTATCATGACTCTAGCTCAGCACAGGCAAGATGCACATGAAAACCAGGTTGTTAGACCTGAGGATGCTATTCACAGAGCGAACAGGAAAGTTTAATAAATGGTCTGAGACTAATATGTGAACAGGGTTGTGATGCATTACATCTGTGAAGGACACAGAGTCCCCATTGCAGAGGGAACAGGGAGACCAAGGCCAGGACTGATAAGAGTACAAGAAATAATAATAAAAAAACCAGCAGTTCACTCTCTACGTGGAAAGCATAGCATTTCCCATGGAGTGCAATGAGCTTCAGTCATCCATCCATATTTAATGAGTTCTGATTAAGGGCTGTGGTGGCTTTGAAGAAAAAGTGATGAGCAGGTTGTTCATGCGCACACAGACAGCACAATAGATGGGGGCATGTGTTTGTCTAGTTTCATTTGGCTTTGGAAGCAGAAGTGGCCTTGTAAGCTTGTTGGAAAAATACTGGAGGTTCATGGAGCATTCACAGAAGAGGCAAGGACTGGGACAGCTGGGGAACCCTTATGGCCAGAGATTAGCAGCTGTCTTTATGAGTGATAATACTAGGGGGTTTCTGTGTCTCATCTCTGTATGTTTCAGTTCTGAATTCCTTGAGGAAGAATCTGATTGGCTCAGCTTGACTGAATCAACTTAGCTGACAATCAGACATGACTGTCACAGTCCTCATAGATGCAGTTTCCACGGAGGGGTAGAATAGGTGGACTTGAAGCTACTGTGTCTATGAACAAGGAGGTAGAGAGGCAGCTAACAATTATAGCCTATGTCCTCTGTGCTGAGCTGCCAGAGGCACAGAGTTAAGTGGGAATATGTGTGACCTATGTGGAGGCATTGTCTAGAAACCCAACTCAGGCAAAACTGGGAATCTAGAAAAAGGGGAAAGCTGGTGGTATAGGAGTCACTGGTATGTGTGTATGTGTGTGTATGCATGTGTATGTATGTGTGTTTTCTCAGTCTCTCAACTGTGCTTTTATGTTGTGGCAGCACTTGTATTCTATGTCTATCAATCTCACCGACAGTGAATAAATCTCTTTTGCAGCTTTAGTTACAGAAATCTCAGAGAATGATTTTGATTGGTTATGGTGGATTTATAGAAGTAAAATAACATAAAAATAAGTTTTACACTAAAGCTGCATAGTAATTAAACGACAAACAAAAATGACTGCCATCACGTGGAGTAGGGAGGGGTTCACAAGATCCCATTCCTCCTTGAAGACTTAGAAGGCAATTAATGGTTACTGGGAGGGGTATGACTCATAAGGCCCCCACTCCTCTCTAAGAACATATAGGCAGTTGATGGTTTCTAGGGAAGGGCAAGGCATTTCTTCAGTGGTGTAGTTGAATATATACTACTGTAAGCAACCCTAATGAAACTCACTGGATCATAACAAAACACATGAAAAATAGAGGTGAAACTAGTTGGGAACAAAAAGGGAGAGAGGGTAATAGGGTATGAATATGATCAAAATACATTATATACACATCTGGAAATGAAACAAAACCTATTATGTATAATTAATGTATGTTGAGCTGGGTGTGGTGGCACATGCCTTTAATCTTAGCACTTGGGAGGCAGAGGCAGGCGAATCTCTGTGAGTTTGAGGCCCGCCTGGTCTACGTAGCAAGTTCCAGGCCAGTTGGGGCTACAGGGAGACCTTGTCTCAAAAAAAAATAATGTATGCTAATAAAAAAAAAGGAAATGACTGATATAAAATGCTTTAGGTCAATAACCCATATTAGTTATTTATTGGTATACAAGGAATTGACTTCAAACTTAGTGGCTTAAACAATGAGAACAATTAATGACATCATATCATCTCTATGGTTTGACTTATTTGGGTGATTCTGACTCAGTATGTCTCAGGAAATCACAGTCTTAAGAGATGTCTGATGGGGTTACACTCATCTGATGGCTCACCTAGGGCTGGAGAATCTGATTCTAAGAGGGCCCACTCCCATCTGAGTACACTTATTCAGTTCCTCCTGGTGTGAGGCTCTCCACAGACAGTTTGTGTCCTCCTGACAGAGTGGCTGCCTGTTTCTAGAATGATCAGCCCGAGAGAGGAGTGGAAGATGAAGTAGAAGGTGGAACCTCCAGTGTCTTTAAAGGTCTAGTCTTAAAAGTCATACACTGTAATTTCTGCAGTAGTTGTTAAAATTTGTTTTGCAATAGGGTCTCACTATGTAGTCCTGGCTGACCTGAAACTCTTTATATAGATCTGACTGGCCTCAAACTCAAAGAGATCTTCCTGCCTCTGTCTCATGGTGCTGGGATTAAAGGCATGAGCTACCATGCCTGGCCAGCTTTGTATTACTCTCATCAGCTTTATCAATGGGAAGAAATGATGCAAGGATGTGAGTCTCGGGGCAGCGGGGGAGAATGACGGGTCATCTTGGAGGTTGGCTATCCTATCTCCCCAAACACACTGTATAGAAATAGAATAGTAAATGTAATGTGAATAAGGGCTTTACCATCAGCCCAGTTTGAGAAAAGGTGTTAAAACAGGTTAAATGGGCTCTGTTTCTTTAGTTTTTCCCTAGAAATATGAGTACACTGAGGTCTGACTTTGAATTTCTGAAAAAGGGATAGAGTAAACAATAGCAGAGCCTCCTCTTTCTCCAACTTCCCTATGGCTGGGCCCTTCTTCCTTCCCTCATCTGTACCTTCCCCTTCTACTAGCATGACAGGACTGCCTGTCCTCTGTTAAAAATGCAGTCTCTGGCAAAGCAGTACATTTTTATTTGGAACTGGTAATGTTGATTTTGGGTACTGCACATCATGAAAATGTAGAAGTAATCAGGAAAGTGTTGGAACACATTTTCCCATGAAGTGCCTATCCGAGCCTGAGGGAGTTCTGCAAGAGAAGTTTCACCAAGCTCTCTGCTGGCAGTGCTGTTGGGTGATGGGCCCGACAGTGACACATAGTGTTTGAAGTCAAGCAGTCATTCAGACATAAAAGTTCAGGCTGCTTCTTCATATGTCTGTGGGTAGAAACATGAGGTACAGGCTAGTAACATCTTGTTCTTTGAGTTTTTGCCAACAACTATTGAATTTTCCATTTTGGGGACTTTGCCAATGTCTTATCTTGGGTTTTTTGTTTGTTGTTGTTATTAATGCTTAGGTTATTTTTCACAGCAACAGCACAATTTATTTGGAGTGTTTTATCGCATTTGTGTGAGCTGCTTACACCATCTTAAATTATTTAACTCAGTGTAAACACTGAGGTGGTGTGCCTGTGAAAGGTCCTACAGCATATGTGTTTATGGAAATGTGCTTATTGACGAGTCTTTTCCAAGCACAGCATCTGTTCTTATGCATCTTTTATAATATTCTGCATCATCTGTATAATAACTGATCTCCATCATCTGGCGATTATTTTCATTTAAGATAGCTTCTTCTTTAATGCTTTTTTTGTGTGTCTCATGATGTAGACCAGGAACTCACTATGTAGACCAAGCTGGTCTTGATCTCATGGACATCTGCCTGCTTCTGCCTTTTAAATGTTGGGGTTAAAGGCACACCCAGCTTCCTTTAATGCTTTTTAGTCTTTTAGAGATAGGGCCTCCCTGTAGCCCCAGCTGACCTGGAACTTGCTATGTAGACCAGGCTGGCCTTGAACTCACAGAGATCCTCCTGCTTCTGCCTCTTGAGTACTGAGATTAAAGGCGTGTGCCACCACGCCCAGCTGCTAATGTTTTTTGATAAATGATAATTATTTATTTTGAGACAGAGTCTTACTATGTAGCTCTGGGTAGCCTAGAATTCGCTCTGTAGACCAGGCTAGCCTTAAATTTACAGAGCTCCACCTGCTTCTGTCTCCTTAGTACTGGGTTTAAAGGTGTACACCACCATACCTGGTTGATACTTGATCATTTTTAATATTGGATATCAATAAAGTAGCTAAATTAAAATAAGATTGGTCAATAAAGTCAATAAAAACATCATCCCTGTGTTTTAAAACTTACATTATGCATTACATACTTTCAAAAAGAATTAGGACTGTGAGGATAGGCTACTAATAGGCCGTTTGCCTGGCACGTGCAGGGCCTGGGTTTCTTCATCTCCAGAATGAAAATGAAAAAGAAAAGGCTTACACAGGTGCTTTTAGAATAGTTATTTCTGCTGAATATTATTTCAAGTACAAACCCTAGTTTACTCAACCTGTGTTTAGTGTTCATGAGGGCTGCTGCCTGTCTAACCTCTTCTCTGGGCTGAAACTTTGGCCTTACTCTGGGTTCCTGTTTACAGCACTCTCAAAATTTTGCCTTCTTGCACAAAATGGAGTTTCACAATGTCCGGTGTTACCTAATGGCTTTTGAATGGTAAATTCACCTTACCATCCCTTAACTGTCTTGTTGGAGAGAAAACTTAATAAATCCCTAAACACAACCCCTCAGGGACCGGTATGGGCACAACAACTGAGTTCAGAAACAGTGAGTCATGCCCTAAAGCAAGTGTTCACCTACCTTCTTAAAATAGCTCTTGAAGGACTCCAGGTTAGTAACATTTCCTGAGTACTTGAAACTAGAGAATCAGGCCTATTTGGGGGACCTATTTCTTGATTTCCCACAACACATGTGGGTTCAAAGGTAGCAGAGGAAGTACAACCATCTTGATTGTAAAATTTGATGCTTTTAAAGCCAGAGGAGGGACCCACGTGCCTCTGAATGCTGTACATACCAAGATCTGTCTCCCAAGTGTGGTTTGCAGACTAGCAGGATATAGATGATTTCAGCTGGTATATGATGACACTTTCAAATAATTTTCCCTGAACCCTGGTGTTCATGCTAAGTGGGCACTCTATCATTGAGTTACACCCCCATCCCAAATTACAAAAAATTTGATCATGATTTACTTATTGATCTGAGTTGGATAGCATTATGTCTCAAAATTTGTGTTCACTTAGAACCTCAGAAGGTGATATTATTTGGAGATAAGGTCTTTGCAGAGAGAGTTAAATAAGAATCTCTTAGGCAGAATGTAAGAGCTGGAGGCTGTGGAGCAGTGTGGTAAAACACTGTCTTTTGGACATGACATGGCTACGGTTGGACTCATGAACTCATAGCAGCTGTGGTTACTTCCACAAAATCTGTCAATATTCTGACATGACTGGGGGTGGGGTCTATGAGAACTTCACCCCGAACTGAGGAGTTTTTGGCAGCTAATGGCTTCTGGGGCAGGGAGAGTCATTTGTATTCAGGGGTACAGGCCTTGATCAGTTGCTCATGATCCAGTAAATAACTCCCCACCTATGGACATGTAAGCAGCTATAATTAAACTCAGTGGCCTATAAAAAAACATGAAAGTAGGAAGAGGACATGTTGGGAAAAAGAAGTGGGAAGGGGATAAGAGAGAGAAGTTTGAGGGGGTGAATATAATCAAAATACATTATATAAATATGCAATTACAAAGAATAAATACAAAAATGTTAAGAAGTTATAGAATTCTTAACCCATGCCCGTATGAGAAATAGATTTGCTAATAAGAGTATATGAAGGTTAGTGTTGTCAACTTGACAAAATCTAGAATCACCTCGGAGATGGGTCTCTGAGTATACCAATGGAGGATTATCTTGAGTATCTTAATTGATGTGGGAAGGCCTATTTTAATTGTGAGCAGAACCATTCCCTCAGCAGGAGATCCTGGACTGTTTAAGTAGAGAAGGGGATCTGAGAAGCATGCCCGAGTTCATTGCTTTCTTCTGACTACAGATGTGTTGTGACCAGCTGTTTTAAGCTCCTGCTACCTTAAAGTCCCAACGTGATGGATCATGCCTTGAACTGTGAGCTGAAGTAAACTCGTTCTCCCTTAAGCTGCTCTAGTTAGAATATCACAGCAACTGGAGTGGGGAGAGGAGGAAGGGAGAACTAAGACAGAAATTGGTACCTGAAGCCGTTGCTGTGACAAACTCCAGTATGTGGTTTTTAGGTCATTGGAACTGTTTTGTGACTAGAATGTGGAGCTTTGGCTTAGGAAAGCCCTTGAATGCTGGAAGCGGAGCTTAATGGGCCATTCTGGTGGGATCTTGGAAGATGGAAGTGCTGAAAGAAATGCAGACAGTGGAGGCATGGCTCCTGAGGTTTCAGATGGGAGCAAGGACTCTATTGGGAGCTGGGTTAGGGGCCTCATGTGATATTTTGGCTAAGAATGTGAGTGAAGTTGAATTTGAAGATAGTAGACAAATTGATACAGGAAATTTCAGGAGAGCATTAAGACTGGTCAGAGCAAGCAGCTGTAATTGTTAAGAAGATCAGCACCATTAAAGAGGAACCTGTACAGCTTTGGGATAATAGGAAAGGTGATCCGAGGACAACCCCCTGCTCTCCCAAGGGGCTCCATCTTGTGAACATTCAAATTTATTTAAAGGAAGAAAAACCCAAGCTTAAGGGGTTCTCTGTTTCTCAAAAGCAATTTCCTGGGTGAGTGTTTCTCCAGAGTACACAGAAGCTGATATAGTTGTGATTCAGTTGGGCCAGTCTTCATGCTGAGCTGGTGGCAGAGGTTGGCATTGTTGTCTACATGGTACTGGTATTGAAGACATGAAGGATGCAATATTGAGGGGATCATGGGAGGCAGCATAGGACAATCAATGTGTGGCAGGTTCAGAGTCTCTATAGAGAGGCCCTGAGAGTCCATTATGTGAAGTTTTGAATCTGAAGCCCGAGTTGCAATCAGGAACTCTAGGATATTGGAAATGCCAGGGCTCTGGGACATCTGCCAAAGAGAGCTGTGGGCATGGAGCAGAGCCAGCCTAGGAGAGAATCTGTGTGTGCTGTAGGTGGCAGAGCTGGAGGGGTGAGGCTGCTTAAGCCATTTGGAACCCAACCAATTTCATCATTGAGTCCCAGATGGATCTATGGGACTTAGTGTTTTCCCTGCTGGGTTTTGGTTTTGTTTTGGTGTAATTGTTCCTTGCTATGCCCCAGTTTTTCTGTTTTGTAAAAGGAATGTTTACTTTGTGTCATTATATGTTAGAAGTATGCTACTTGATTTTAACTTTTTGTAAGAGCTCATAGTTTAAAAAAACCAAGGACTTCAAAAAATATTTTATTATTTTTATCTTATGTGTATGAGTGCATTGCCTACATGCATGTAAGTGCACCTGTGTAGTGCAATGCTTGTGGGGGTGGAAAGAGGGAACTGGAGTTACATATTTTAGTCACCATATGTGTGCTAGGAATTGAACTTGGGTTTTCAGCCCCCAAAGTGAGGACTTTTAAAGTTGAACTGTATTTTACATTATAAGATGAACATGAGACTTTGGGAATAAGGGGTGGAACATTATGGTTTAAAAGTGATGTGTTTGGGTATCATATTAACAAGGAGGAGAGGGGCTCAGAGGTTAAGAGCGCCGACTGCTGTTGCAGAGGACCCGGGGTTCCCAGCACCCACATCATGGCTAACAACCATCTGTTATTCTACTTTTATGGGATCCAGTGCCCTCTTTTGGCCTACACAGGCATTGCACAAATGTGGTACACTGACATACATGCAAGCAGAGCACTTATATACATTAAAAAAATCAGTTAGCTGGGAATGGTGGTGCACAGCTTTGATCCCAGTGCTCAGGAGGCAGAGGCAGGTGGATCTCTGTGAGTTTAAGTCCAACCTTGTCTACATAGTGAATCCCTGGCCATCTGGGGCTACAGGGAGACCCTGTCTCAAAAAGACCAAAAAAAAAAATCAATTAAAAATAAAAAATCTGAAAAACCCCACATAAAAAGGAAAGAGTAGAGATGTGATAGTGTTGTCCGCTTGACAAAATCTGGAGATGGGCCTCTGAGTATGCCTGTGGGGAGATTATCTTTTTTGTTTATTTGTTATTAATATGTGTATATGTGTGTGCATGATGTATGTGGGGGGTGTATGCCATGGTTTTGTGTGTGTGTGTGTGTGTGTGTGCATGTGTATGTGTGTGTGTGTGTGTGTAGGTCAGAGGACAATTTTGTGGAGTGTGTTCTCTTCTTCTGCATTTACATGGGTTCTGGAGATTGAACTCACGTTGCTAGGCTTGCATGGCAAGCACTTTTACCTACTGAGCTATCCTACAAGCCTACATTTTAATTACAGGTGGGCCCATTCCCTGGGTAGGGGACTGGACTGTATAAGTGGAGAAACGGAACTAAAAATGCATTAATTCGTTGCTCTTCTAACAGTGAACACAATGTGAACAACTGCTTTAAGCTTCTGCTGCTTTGACTTCCTCAACATGATAGACTGTGGTTTGAACTTTGGGCTAGAGTAAGCCCTTTCTCCTTTAAGTTGCTTTGGTTAGAATAGTTTATCACAGCAACAGAAAGGAAATTAAGACAGAGTACAAAAAAAATCTTTAGAGGAAATAATGTTGGATTAAGTGTGGTCTTGAAATCCAATGACTTTTATCTTTACAAAAGAAAGAAGGAGACTGGAATCCAGGGATATATAGAGAGAAAACGATCATGTGACTAAGGAGGCGGAGAGTGGAGGATGGGTCGGCAAGTCATGGAGTACCAAAAAACTAGGAATGGGGGGCCTGGAACAATTTTTCTCTCTGAGATTCTAGGAGGAACCATATCTGTCCATCCCACGACAGTGCAAGCCTGTAATTCCAACATTCAGGAAGTAGAGGAAGGAGGATCAGAGGTTCAAGTTCATTCTCAGTAACAGAGTGAGTTTGAGGCCAGCCTGGATTACATAAAACCCTGCCTATCTAAAAAGAGAAAGTCTTGCTTTTCGGTTGGAGCAGTCATCGTCCAGTGATTCACCAAGAGGAAGAGGAAAGGCCCCTGCTGTATGTCCCTAGCCTTATAGAAAACATGGAGTTATTCCTTCAGCTACATCTATGCAAATCTACAAGAAGGGTGACATTGTAGAAATTAAGGGAATGGGTGCTGTTCAAAAAGGAATGCCCCATAAATGTTACCATGGCAAAACTGGGACAGTCTAAAATGTCATGCAGTGTGCTGTTGGCATTGTTGTAAACAAGCAAGTTTAGGACAAGATTCTTGCCAAGAGGATTGATGTGCGTTTGAGCATATTAAACAATCTAAGAGTCAAGACAGCTTCCTCAAATGGGTGAGGGAAAATGATCAGGAAAAAAGGAAGCCAAAGAGAAAAGAACCTGGGTTCAACTGAAGTGCCAGTCTGCTCCACCCAGAGAAGCACACGGTGAGAACTCACAGAAAGGAACCCGAACGGCTGGAGTCCATTCCCTGTGAATTCTGTGAATTCATGACTTAATGTACAAAAAGAAATAGAAGGCATAGACTATTTAACAAAAGTCATATAAAATATACATGGTATGTAAAAGTTATTTCCCAGCTCTTGCTGTTTAGAGTAATAGGCAATAAAAGGGGCATTGATTAAAAATCTAAGGAAATAATCCCACAGAGGTAGGAAGATGTTAAATATATGTATGTGGTTGGGAAACCTTGCTGTTTGTAGTCTTCAGGCTGCTTCAACACTGGCAGCATTGCAGATCTGGGTCAGTTCTTATCTCCATCCTTAACTCTGTGACTGTGGGTGAAATATGAATAACTCCATCTTTCTTAGCAATGTGATAAAGACCTTGCAGAATTTATGGAGGAATTGATCTACTGGCTATTTCTTCAGGTTTGAAATATCAAAATCTTACTTATCTACATTGACTTTGACGAGTATAGTAGTGAAAGGGCTCTTGGCAGCTGGATTGATGCACAGAAAGGTATTTTATAATCAGTGCCCTCAAATGTGGGTTGAGGATGATGAACAGTATGGAAGGCGAGTTGTGGTAAAGCAGCAGGAAGTGGTGCAGAGCCCTTGTGAATCACAGATGAAGTCAACTTCCTATTATTTCTGAATCTCATACCACATTTTGATTTACAGTGGTTTTTATTTCTTGTTTTACAACACTATCATCTCAGAGTTCTGAATCTTCAAAAAGTTTTCTTTATTCTTTTTTTTTAACAGAAAAATTCGTTTTTAATGCAACTGACATTAAGATGTTTGCACATGCATTTCTAATCTCTATATATCAGATTATTACTAGTCACAGTTGGTTACTTTCTGAGCTCCTTGGCATCTGAGCATGGATGTAAAGTCGTCAGGTAGATTTCAATAGTAATATTTTTCACAACTACTAATTATTAAGGAGAAAATTTTTATGCTTTGAGGGATTATTATCTTTTTAATCATTATATTTAAAAAATTTTTAATAACTACATGATAGGAAGAAGCATTTCACTACAGCTTTAACATATTCAGTAACACACTCCAGAGGAAGAGTACATCTCTTTCACAAGTGGGTGCAAGTTTCTAGGTTCACAGTTGAATTAATACAGTTATATATTATTGAACTCAATATAAGCCCTGTAAGACATAAAATTGGATGAGTTTTTAACCTTTAAAAAATATCTCCATTTCATTTTAGAATATATTGTTCCTTGCAGAAAGACTCATTGTTTTTGCTACTAACACTGAGATGTTGGTGCTTGCATCTCTAACCTGTATGTATCTGATTATTACTAGACATAATCGGTTGCACTTGGATCCCTGGTGCCTGTGCATGCCTATAAAGTCATTGGGTAGGTTTCAGTGGTATTGTTTATTACCCCTACTAATTAGCATGATGTAAATTTCCATGGTTCCTCCTCAAATATAATACATTCAAAAAAATTTGTTGATTTTTTTTGTGTGTGCATATCACACAGAACATCCCAAACCATCTCATTCGACTATACACCCATTTCCCAGATGGCACCCTCCCATAGCCTCCCTCCCCTCACTAGAGCCCTTATACTCTGATATCCCTGCTACTGTCTGCTGTGTTGTCGGTACCCCCAGCCATTCCCCACTGCTTGTCTGTCTGGTGAATCTAGTCAGCCTATCTAGAGGTCATTGTTTTAGGAGGGTCAACTGTTCCTCATCTAGGAGTAATCTGTTGCTAATATTCCTTTAGATAAGATTGGGGTCTGCTGTTCATTTTCTGAGTTCTATGTTGGGCTACTATCTGGGAGTCCCTTGGCCACCCTGGCCAACAACTCAAAAGAAGGTATCGCTTATCTGGCATTGTTGCTTGTTATATAGCCTTTAGTTATGCATATGGACTCTTAAGAAATTATATTAGCCCCTTTAACC
>NW_008337073.1:788901-790173 GCF_000622305.1 Nannospalax galili
TGTATCTTTACCAGGCTTTGGTATGAGAGTGATGCTGGCTTCATAGAAGGAATTTGGGTGTTCTCCCTCCTTTTCTATCTTTTTGAATAAATTAAGCAGTATTGGATGCAGATCTTCTTTAAATGTCTGATAGAATTCTGCTGTAAATCCATCTGGTCCTGGGATTTTTTTAGTAAGGAGGTTTTGTATTACTGTTTCAATTTCATTTTGTGTTATAGGTCTGTTTAAGCTGTTAATCTCTTCTTGGTTTAGTTTTGGTGGTTCCCATGCCATTAGATATCCATCCATTTCTTTTAGGTTTTCAAATTTAGTAGCATATAGATTTTTAAAGTATTCCCTTATAATGTTCTGCATCTTTCTGGTGTCTGTTGTGATGTTTCCCCTTTCATCTCTGATTTTGTTGATTTAGAGGTGCTCTTTCTTTCTTTTGGTTTACCAGGGTAGTGGTCTGTCAATCTTGTTTACCTTTTCAAAGAACCAGCTCTTGGATTTGTTGATTGTTTGTATTGTTTTCTTTGTTTCAATTTCATTAATTTATGCCCTGATTTTTGTTATTTCTTCTTGTCTGCTGGATTTTGGTTTCATTTGCTATTTCTTTTCAAGTGTGTTGGGTTGCAACTTTAAGTCAATTATTTGTGTTCTTTGTGATTTTTTGATGTGTAGGCACTTAGAGCTATAAACTTCCCTTTAAGGTCCACTTTAAGCATGTCCCAGAGGTTTTGTTGGTTGTATTGTCCTTTTCATTTAGTTCCAGTAATACTTTTATTTCTTAATTTCTCTTTTGACCCATTCATCATTCAGGAGTGTGTTGTTTAATCTCCATGTGTTCATGTGGTGATTAGGGCTTCTTCTGGTGTCAATTGTAAGCTTTATTGCACTGTGGCCTGATAGAATGTATGGAATTATTTCAGTCTCCCTGTATCTGTTGAGATTTGTTTTGTGCCCCAGTATATGGTTGATTTTGGAGTATATGGTTGATTTGGAATCATATGGTATATGATTCCATGGGGTGCTGAGTAGAAAGTATGTCATTTGGTGCTTGGGTGGAATACTCGGTAGATGTCTGTTATGTCCATTTGATATATGGTATTGTTTAATTCAGATGTCTCTCTGTTAACTCTCTGCCCTGTTGACCTATCTAATGGAGACAGTGGGGTATTGAAGTCCCCTACTGTTAATGAGTTGGGATTAATCTGGGTCTTAAAGTCCTGAAGTATTGTGTTTATGAAGTTGGGTGCACCAGAGTTTGCTGAATATATGTTCATGATTGTA
>NW_008337073.1:790653-792981 GCF_000622305.1 Nannospalax galili
TTGTGAACATGAATTCTTTCAGCCTATTTATGTCATGGGATATTTTTCTTTTCCTTTTACCTATGATAGACAGTTGTGTTAGGTAAAGTACTCTGGGTTGGCATCTGTGGTCATTTAAAACTGGGAATGCTTTGGTCCAGTCTCTTCTTGCTTTCATAGTTTGCACTGAAAAGTCAGCTTTAATCCTAACGGGTTTTCCTTTATATGTGACTCGTGTCTCTTTTGCAGCTTTCAGTATTGGCTTTTGTTTTGTATGTTTAGTGTTTTTACTATGATGTGCCGTGGAGAGTTTCTTTTCTGGTCCTGTCTGTTTGGTGTTCTATATGCTTCTTGTATTTGTATGGGTATGTCTTTCTTTAATTTTGGGAAATTTTCTTCCACGATTCTGTTGAAGATCTGGTCCATGCCATTATCTTGGGATTCTTCTCCTTCCTGTATGCCTATGATTCACAAGTTTGGTCTTTTTATGGTGTCACACAATTCCTGAGTATTCCTTCTTGCGATTTCTTAAATTTTTCATAATCTTTGCTTGAGTGGTCTAGTTCATCCATTTTATCTTCTAGTCTTGATACTCCGTTTTCCATTTCATTCATCCTATTGGTAAGGCTTTCTCCTGTTTTTTCTGATTGGCTTACTGAGAGTTTTACTTCCTTCTTCATTTCAGCCTGAGTGTTCTTCAATATTTCTAGCTCTTTTCTGAATTCATTCAGAAGTTTATCCCTATCTTCCTTCAGTTCTTTGATTTCTCTGTTTGTGTGTTTAAATTCACTGAATTCTTTCATTATGTTTGTAATTGTTCTTTTGAGTTCCATGTCCTGCATTATCTCTAGGGGGTTCTCATTGTACTCCTCTAGAGGACTATGGGTATTTGGTGGGGATATATTGTTTTGGTTTTTCATGTTATTATTTTTTCTGTGTGATTTTGACATGTGAATTTCTTTTGTAGTTTCTCATTCCTGTGTGAGATTCAAGCCTTCAAGTTTAGGTCTGCTTCTTTTTGTGAACTTTATGTGTCTTTGTGGTTTACTTTTTTGGGCATGAAAAGCTGGTTTGTCTAAGCTTCTGGTTCTCTCTTTTGATTTATATATCGGAGTGGCCAGATTGCTTTGTGTTCAAGAGTTCCCACAGAGGCCCAAGTCAGATGAGGATCAGATGCTCTCAGTGTTTCTCCTAAGGTTGGATCCTTCCAAGAAAGATTTTGGCCTCAGGAATCTAGGGGTTGGACTGGCCTGGGAGCCGGTCCCATTAAAGATGCTGGTCTAGGGCAGCTGGTGGCCATGCCACCTAGAGATGCAAAGGCAGATGGAGGTTGGAAGTGGTCCCAAGGGTTCCTGGGGACTGCACTGAGCAGCTGGGTTGGTCTGGATGCAAAGGATCAGGAAGAGGAAAGATCAGCCCTGGCATCCAGGAAAGAGGCTGGTGGGTAGTGCAGGCCCAGGGAAGTAGAGGGAGGTGAGGGTGGGACCAGGTCCAGAGTGCTCCTGGGGACCTGAGAAGGCACTGAGTTGGTCTGGATTCAAAGGATCAGGCAGCTGTGGTGGTTCTCCAGGTGTCTGGTGCACCAGACCCAGTCTAGGAGGAGAGACCAGCAGGGGAGATTGGAGGGTGAATGAGGCTGGGGGAGTCAGGTCGTGGAGGGTGCGATAGACTTATCCTAGAGAGGGAGCCCTGTGGGTCGGAGAGAAGCCTGCAGGTTGTGCAGGCCTAGGGAAGCAGAGGGAGGTGAGCTTCTTTATTCTTCTCTCTCTCTCTCTCTCTCTCTCTCTCTCTCTCCCCTTTCTTCCTTTCTTTTGTGAATATGTGGGGTGAGAGCGTACCATGGTATGCATGTGGAGGTCAGAATACAACTTGTGGCAGTCAGTTCTCTCCTTCCATGTGGGTACTGGGGGTCAAATTCAGGTTGTCAGCCTTTACCCACTGAGCCATCTTGCCAGTCCTCCTTCCACAGGGGTCATAGTGTCAAGTGATGGGTACTTGTTTAGCCTGAAGCCACATCTGGACCTGTCTTAACAGTCATACTGTTTTGGCAGTTGTATAAAGACTGGACATCAAATGCTTCATCAAACCTTGTAACATGTTCACTAATAATAATATCAATAGTTAGGACATCAGTTGTATATTCCTTATGCTGGTAGAATATTTACATTTTCTCTTTTATTTAGGATAATTGAAGAATCATGGATGAAGGGGATTGATTTGGGTTTGCTAACAGTGACCTTTGGTATAAGTGAATAACATTTTTGGTGTAAGTGAAGTACATTTTTCTTTATTTAGACACATACATCAGGTAAATTTATTATTATTATTATTATTATTATTATTATTATT
>NW_008337073.1:793134-802950 GCF_000622305.1 Nannospalax galili
ACATATATATATATATATATATGTGTGTGTGTGTGTGTGTGTTTTACTTAAATGTATGCAAGTGCACTATGTATGTGCAGTGCTTCCAGATATCAGAAGAAGGCATCAGATCCCCAGAAACTGAAATTATGGATGGTTGTTAGCGGCCATGTTGGTGCTGGGAATGGAAACTGGGTCCTCTGCAAGAGCAGCCAGTGCTCTTAACTGCTGAGCCATCTCTCCAGGCCTATAGGGAAATTTATAAAATTACTTGAACATTGTTTTTTCTTAGAACTGAGCTATTTGTATCAAGTGAATGTCACATATGTTTTATGCAGAAGAGCTAAATATTGTAGTTAAAAGGCGGCCATGTTGGTGCTGGGAATGGAAACTGGGTCCTCTGCAAGAGCAGCCAGTGCTCTTAACTGCTGAGCCATCTCTCCAGGCCTATAGGGAAATTTATAAAATTACTTGAACATTGTTTTTTCTTAGAACTGAGCTATTTGTATCAAGTGAATGTCACATATGTTTTATGCAGAAGAGCTAAATATTGTAGTTAAAAGGCATATCAAGGGGCTGGAGAGATGACTCAGCTGTTAAGAGCATTGGCTGCTCTTGCAGAGGACTAAGGTTCAGTTTTCAGCACCCACATGGCAGCTGACAACCAGCTGTAACTCCAGCTCCAGGGCATCTGATGTCCTCTTCTGGCATCTGTGAATACTTACATGCAGGTAAAACACTCACACAAATAAAATAAAAATAAATAAATTAAAAAAATGCAAACAAAACTCACATGAGAAGAGAAAGGCAGAAGACCAGACCACTAATTTTTTCCTCCTTATTTACATTTCCTTGAGAATGAATGCCATACCTTCAATCAAGTTGCAGAGTTCTAATGGACAAATACTTGAAATTGATGTAGAACTTCTGTGACCATCAAAATCATGTTGGAAGATTTGGGAATTGATGATGAAGGGGGTGATGACCCACTTCGTCTACCCAATGTTAATGTATTAGTATTTAAAAAGGTCATTCAAGGACTGGGGGATATACCTCTGTTGGTAGAGTGCTTGCCTAGCATAGATACAGCCCTGGATTTGACACCCAGCATTGTGTAAATCTGAGTGTGATTGTGTACATTTATAGTTCAGTACTCAGGAGTGGAAACAGGAGAATTAGAAATTCAATGTCTTCCTTGGCAATGTAGAGAATTCAAGGCCAGCATGGGCCACATAAGACTGTCTAAAAACCAAACCAAACCAAAAAAAAAAACAACAACAACAAAAAAAAAAACAAAATAAAGGGAAGTCATTCAGTGATCCATTGACCACAGGACAACCCTCTTTCACTTGAGGATGATAAAAATTAAAAAAAAGCCAACAGATGACATTGTTCTTTGCGGTCAAGAATTCCCAAGGGTTTGCCAAGATATGCTCTTCTTTTTTAATATTTAACTTATTATTTTATGTGTGTGAGCATATTGCTTGCATGTATGTAGGTGCACCCATGTTGTGCAATGCCTACAGAGGTCAGAAGAGGGCATTGGATCCCCTGAAACTGGAGTTAAGGACGGTTCGTGGCCACCATGTGGGTCCTGGGACTTGAACTCTGGTCCTCTGCATGAGCAGTCTGTGCTGTTATCCACTGAGCCATCTCTCCAGTCCGGGATACACTTATCTAACTTATTCTGGATGTAAAGTGCTTAGACATCAAAGGTTGGCTTTACATTCCATGCAACTCTCTTGTCAGGATGATGAAGAGAAACAAGGGAGGAGATTGGCAAAACTTTCAACATCAAAAATGGCTTTAGTGAAGAGGAAGGAAGGCCGGTTAGGTTAAGAGAACCTGTGATGTAATGAGAAGTGAAATGCTGGGCCTGAACAGTGACACTCTAAGGATCGTTTCAAATAGTGTCATACTGCTCTGTCTATAGTCATCATCACTGGCCAAACAGCAGACAGATGTAGCAGCAGGTCACTTGTACTAACAATATTGCCGTTGTTACATGTGGAGTTTGAGTACAGACTCTAAGTGTATGGCTGAGTTTTTTCCAGAATGAGTGAAAGTTTCTTATTTCTTTACTCTGATTAACTGAATTATGGTTCTCCATAGAAAATGACATTTTGGACTGTCCTTTTTGTAGACTGATTTCTACCTCATTTTATTCATATGTTTCATACATTTTTATTATTTATGTGTGTGTGTGTGCCCATATGACTGTACGTGCACATGTATGTGCAGGTGCCCATGGAGGCCAGAACAGACCCTCAGATCCCCTAGAACTGGAGTTATATGTGGTTGTGAGCCACCTGATATGGGTGTTGGGAACAGAACTCAGGTCTTTTGCAAGCACAAATACTTTTCCAACCATTGCCCTTCTTTTTAAAACAAGTCCACCCTACAGAAAAACCTGAACCAATAATGTGTATTATACTTCAACACTCACAAGGCAGACACTTTCTCTCTTCAAGATTAGCAAGTGAAGACATGATGGAAATAGGACTTTGTTGTGTGACTCACAAACTTGCATGAACTTAATTAAAAAATTTTTTTGAGACAGGGTCTTGTGATATATTTCAGGTTGGCTTCAAACCTGTGATTCCTATGTCTTAGTCTCCCAAATGCTGAGAGAGCAGGTGTGTGTCACCACACTGTTTCTCGATGAACTTCAGAATCTTACAGAAAGTTTTTATAGTTTGATGGTAAGGTTTTCCTTCTTTCACCCTTCCACATTATTTATTACATACTTGTTGGAAGCTAGCATTTAAAATACCTCAGGCAATTCTAAGATGCGGCAAGGATTCAGATTCAGTGTTTTATCATCATCATTATTATTTTTATGTGTATGCATGTATGTAAGTGCACCCATGTCATGCAATGCCCATAGAGGACAGAAGAGGGCATTGGATCCTCTGGACCTGGAGTTAGGGACAGTTGTTAGCTGCCATGTGGATGCTGGGATTTGAGTCCTGGTCCTCTGCAAGAACAGTCAGTGTTCTTAACTGCTGAGCCATCTCTCCAGCCTGGAGATCCAGTGTTTTAATGGAAGCTTCTTTATGAGAATGCAGTTCCTGTGAAATGGAGATGGCATTTTTAAAACCAAGAGACCATGTCTTTGATGAAAAAAATTAAGACTATGATAAAATAGGTGATATCTTTCATTTTATAAGACTAATAATACTTTGGGCTCTCTCTCTCTATATATATATATTTAATTTAAATTTTTTTATTTTTAAAATTTTATTTATTATTTTTATTTTATGTGATGTGTGTTAGAGTGGCACTTGTGTGTGTAATGCCTGTTGAGGTGAGATGGAATTGGAGTTATAGACAGTTGTTAGCTGCCATGTGGGTGCTGGGATTTGAACCTGGGTCTTCTGCAAGAACAGCTAGTGTTCTTAACCACTGAGCCATCTCTCTAGCCCCCTAAATGTGTTTTTTAAATGTAACATCTTGACTGAATTTTTTAAGGATATGGAAATTGGGGGACTGCAGTTCTGAATTACTTAGGCCAATTAAAATCCAACTTAAAATATTGTGTGTTTTCATTTAAAAACCTTGGCTCAGCTACTTCTTTTTCAATATTAAATGTAAAGAAAGATTTGTTGCTAATTGCTTAATTTCACAAGGATGCTGCCTTTCCTGAGTGGCTGACTGTAGTGTTTTATAACAGATATTTCTATTTAAAGTGGTACAATTCATATGACAAATTTGAAGCCAATTTTAGAATATGACTCACAAAACAAATTATTGTTTAGTATGTTTTTTTTTTTGGGTGCAGTGAGTGTGTGTGTGTATGTGTGTGTGTGTGTGTGTGAGCACATGTACATGTGCCTGGGTGGAGGTGAGCAGACATCTTGGATGTTATTCCTCAGGAGTTGTCTACCTTAGTTTCTGAGACAGGGTGTCTCATAGGCCTGGAGCTCACCAACTAGTCTAGGTTGACTGGCTGATGAGCCCCAGACATCCTCTTGTCTCCATTTCCCTAATGCTGGATTACAAGTATGTGCCACCACAGTTGACATTTTCACGTAGGTTTTGGGGATTGAACTCAGGTCCTTGTGTGAAAACAAGTGCTTTACTGACTGAGACCCCTCCTACCCCTCACCAGCCCATTTAGGATGTTTTATTTGATTTGAAAAGAATACTTTAAAATTATTTATTTATTATTTCTTTTGTGTATGAGTATAGTGTCTGCATGTATGTAAGTGCACCTGTGTTGTGCAATGCCCACGGAGGTCAGAAGAGGATGTCAGAGTCCCCTGGAACTGGAGTTACAGACAATTGTTAGCCTCCATGTGGGTGCTGGGAAATCAAACCTGGGTCCTCTGCAAGAGCAGCCAATGATCTTAACCACTGAGCCATCTCTCTAGTTCCTGAAAAGAATACTTTTTAGAACAGCTTTACATAATTCACAACCTGTTTTTTGGCTGCACAGCATACACAGTGAACATATTTTCATATCAGTTCTGCATCTCTCCATCATTTCAGAGTGCTGTTTCTAAAATCCAAATCTGTATGCCATTCCTCTATTAAATTAGTAAATCCCTTCAGTGGCTTTTTTAGCCTAGAGTTGTGGTTTCCAAACTTTGGAATTACATTGTTGAGTCATCTGGGATTTTAAAACATGAGCCACCTGGTTCCCATGGCTAGAATCCAGGAACAGCTTGTGTTCAATGGAATTTGACCATGGCGAGTTTAAGGAACTTTCCAGGCAATTCTAATGTGCAGTAAGGTTTGGGAATCACTGGCCCAGAGTAAAAGTCTGCAAACTTTAGCTTGTTGGTCAAATCCAGCCTGCTGTCTGTTTTCATATGACTCCATGTATTTTACATTTTTAAGGGTTAAAAAAAATCAAAAGAATATTTTATGACACATGAAAATCACACAAACCTTAAGTGCCTATAAATAACCTATTGTTGGAACACAGCCACATTCGTTCACTTACATACTGTCTGTTTTTGTGCTACAAGGGCAGAATGCAAGTGATGTAGGCAGAGACCATATGGTCTGCAAAGCCCAATTGCTGTCTGGTCTTTTGCAGAAAGTAATTGCTAACCCCTGGCCTACAGCATAAACTCTTTAGTGTTGTACATGAAACATTTTATGCTGCGGGTCATCTTGAACCCCTCAAAGCCACCTCTTGGTGTCTTCACATGTGGTGGTCTTTGGACCTGAAGAAGCAGAGTTGTATTCAGATCCCATGTTTAAGGAACTTCTCTTTTGCTCCTGGTTGCCAGTTCTCTTTTTGTCTACCTATAGCTGGCACAGTAATGAAGTTCTCCTCACAGGATGGTAGTGTATTTCATCTCCTTCAGGAGCTTTCAGAGGGAGGGCCTGCATTTTACTAATTGGTGTATTCCTAGCTCCTAGCACAGGGTCTACATGATTTATACATGTTATCAAATGCCCAAACAAATGAATCATCTGGTAGATAATTGTTGCAGTTGAAGAGGGGTTTGGCAGAATAAAGTATAGGATCAAAGCTTTAATATAACAGAAACAGATACAGAAGAACATGAAGTTATATGCCTGGTAAATAATCTAGACTCCATCTCTCTTATGGGAAGTTTCTCCTGAGGGTATCTGGTCATTTCCCATCAATTGTCTTGTATCACATGTATGCATTCTAACTACGGCTAGAATTACATGCGTTAACTTTTGTTATTTGATAATAATGGTGATCATCACTATTTTAATCAAGCATCCATTATCTAAAATGGCCCAGAGGCACTTTAGAGCATACTTAGAGTGGGGCAACCCCCAGAATGGGCCATTTTAGAGAACCTAGTAAGCTTTAATTTAGCTTGGCAAAAATCCGCACCTGAATGCATTCTTTTTTTTTTTTTTTTTCTGAGACAGGGTCTCCCTATAGCTCTTGCTGGCCTGGAATTCACTATGTAGACTAGGCTGGACTTGATCTCATAGAGATCTGCCTGCCTCTGCCTCATGAGTGCCGGGATTAAAGGAATGTGCCACTATACCTGTATTAGTCACTTTTCTGTTGCTGTGATAGAAACACTGACCCAAGCAATTTATAGAAGGAAGAGTTTATTTGAGCTTATGGTTTTGGGGGAATTACAGTCCATCATGGTGGGGAAGCATGGTGGCTGGAGGCGGCTGGAGCAGGAGCAGCAAAAGTGAAGCTCTCACATCATCACGCAGGCACAGGACGCCACAGAGCAACTGGAGATCCGGCAAGGCTTAAGAACTCTCTAAGTCCACCCCCAGTGACATGCTTCCTCCAGGATAGCCACACCTTCTAAAACCTTCCAAAACAGCACCACCGTCTGGGGACAAAATGTCCAGATGCTTGGGGCCTATGGGGGGCATTTTCATTCAAACCATCACAATACCCCACCTGAATGTATTATAATGCCCTTTGTTTTAAAGTACTTGAAGATTGCTAAGAAGGAAGTGGGGAGATTGGCTTGGGAGCTAAGATGTCTTCTGCCCTTCCCGAAGACTTGAACCTTTCTCTTTTGGGTTAAAAGTCTTGAGAGACTGTTACTTGAGATGCAAGATAACTGATGCGAAAAGACTAGATGCCCTCAGGAGATGCTTCTCATAAGAGAGATGGAGTCTGGATTCTTGACGAAGAATGAATACCAGAATACTATAGTCTGGACTGCTGGGGGTGGGGGGCTGTTTATTATATTAGATCACTTAACACAATGTTCATACATTTATAAATTCTTCACAGACCTCGTCTTTCCTTTTTCAAGAGTAAATATCCATGGCAGACTTTGGTCTAAGAAAGCACACCTCAAGTTCTGGCCTATGTAGAGGAGATGGAAAAATAGAACAACATTCTGGTTAAAGGCAGGTGGGAGGCTGGAATTCATTTGGACATTAAAATGAGTAAGGCCTTATTCTGTACTCCAAGTTGCTGGTTAGATATGTAGACTGTGTCTGTGTGGGGGAAGAGAAGAATAGTGTTTGAGAAAAATACACCAAAATGAAAGAAAAGCCAGCCATGCTTGTAATCTCAACACTTGAGAGATAGAGGCAGGAGGATCAGGAGTTCAAGACCAGCTAGGCTACATGAGTTCAAGGTCAGCCTAGACTGTATAAGACCCTCCCCATCAAGAAAACCAAGAAGAAAAAAACATCACCCAAACCACATTGTGGAAGGTATTATTAAGAAAGAGAATAGTAGTATTAAAGTAGTTGCATGTTAATATTTTCTCTTCATGTGGTTATGCCTTTATTAAAAGATGAGAAAATGTTATATTTGTATTGTAATTAACTTCACATTATAAATAAATCCTCAAGAACTGTTTTACTGTCCATTATGTTTTTCCTTTTAGTTATACTTTGTCCATATTTAAAGCTTTTCTTGTGTGATCCTTCTCTTTAGCATTGTTTTCTTTTTCTCCATGTGCATAATTTTGAAGATTGCTCTTTCTAGTGGTAAATATGGCAGGCTGGCACCAACTCCTGATTTGATAGCAGCTGGAGGCTTTCTTTGTGTGAAAGAAGACTCATTTTAAAAAACAGTTATTATGCAAATCTTTGTAACAGGAAATTATGGTACTGTTCCGACCGCATTGTCAGTCTAGGAATATG
Organism: Nannospalax galili; assembly: GCF_000622305.1. NCBI lineage: Eukaryota > Metazoa > Chordata > Mammalia > Rodentia > Spalacidae > Nannospalax > Nannospalax galili. The sequence goes on from NW_008337073.1 coordinate 800,683, forward strand.
GATGCATTCATTTTCTCAGACAATTAAAGAATTAAAAGGCAGGAAAAAATCTCAGACCAGCAGAGGATAACAAGTAAACAAGCTTTCATTGGAAGATGAAGATTCACACGTATACATGCACTCACACAGACAAAAGCTGTCCTCAAGTGTAGAGAGGACCAGGAAACCAAAAATCCAGTTTTCCAGAGAAATGTGGAGGAATAGTTGTGTTACTACAGGTAATCATGTAATGTTAAGTGTGTGAACTTGTGTGAGGGAGAGAACGAAGGGGGGGAGGGAGCAGAGGAGGGAGAGGGAGGAAAGAGGAAATGAGAAAGAGCTAGAGAGAGAGAGATAGAGAAATCTTCTCGTGGAAGAATTATCCGGATTGTCCCGAGAATTGTTACTCTCTTTGGTATGCCTGGAACCAATGAGACCCAACTGTGCCGTGGGGAATGGAGTGGAGACTGTTCGCATTATAGGTGAATAAAGATCAGAGAGTTGACCAGCTAATTTATTCACATTCAAAATGATGTTTTGCTTTTTTTTTTCTCTTTCTTGTTGTGAATTAGTTGCAAATCTAAATAAAACACAACTCCATACCCAGAAGTTGTAATTGATAAAAAAAAAACCATGGATTTTCTATAAGATTTTACTGAGCAACTAACTTGTCTTAGCTATATCTTGATAAGAGATGCCATAAATGGTTCTGCTGTGAGAAAAAAAAAACCCCAAAAAACCCCAAACCCCACAACTCCAGCAAAGAAGAAGATCCCACAGTGGTACAACTGTTGCTTAATCATTTCCTGCTAGCTCCCAAATTGACCAATTTTAGAAGGACTGGAGAGGTTTCATCTTACAACATGGCCTCATTGTCCTGGGCCGCTGAACTTGCCATAACTAAAGATTTTCTGGGTCATCCTCAGTCCAACCATAGTTGACCCTTGAAGAGTAGGAGTGTTAAGGGGTGCTGACAGCCACGCAACTCTGTACAACTGTTGACCCCTCCAAAACTTTACTATTACCTGCTGTTGAGCCTTGTGAGGTGGGTTAGGTTGTTGGTGGGACCCTGGTTAGTTCTTAGGAGAAGGTTGTTATGAAAGAACAAGCCTTGTTCTCTCCAGAACCTGCTGACTTCCTGTTTTACCATGTGATTGCCTTGAATGTGCTCCCACTATGATGCCACCTGCTACTAAGTTCTTACCAGTGCCCGTGCTGTGCTATATGGACTTTCAGCTTCCAAAACTGTGAGCTAAATAAATCTCTTTTCTTTATAAGTTTCCTAGCCTCAAGTATTTGCTTCAGCCTTGGAGAATGGACTAAGATGTGCCAGGGCTTCATTATAGAAAATTTGGTAGTTGTTTATCACACATTGCAGCAAGCTCAGCCTTCTTTACCCAGTTTTAAAGCCTGTATTCAAATTAAGCAGCTTTCTTTCTTTTGCCTCTCAGGTGCTCATGTTTTGGTGCAGTTGGGTAATTCTGGTCTCGTTCTTCTGCGATTGCCGCCGTGTTCATTCTCGCCTATTTTGCCTTCAACCCTTCCTAAGCATAGTGCTTTTCCCTTGGGACACGCTCTCTCATTTTCTCACTTACTAAATCCAGACTCATCGAGTCTCAGCTCAAGTCTGACAACAGACAAGACAAATTAGGGGACTTTGTGGGCTCTTAGGAGACTTCCTGTTGGACACCTCTGATATCTCAAAATTTCCTGACATGGGAGGCTTGCTCTTACTGCGTTATGTATGGCATGGCCTCATCCCTACTCCAGAGTTTCCCCCAAGTGGCCTAGAAAACTTCTCTTGAGGTATTCTGAGCTCCAGTAGGCATCCTTTTTGGGTTGGAGTCCTTCTAAGAAAGCTCTGGCCAGGCTGCCCTCTGCAGCATTCGTTAGTCCACAGGTAAGGTGGCATTTTCTCCCACTGAACTCTGGACACGAATTGTTCTGTCTTCGCTGTTTGTGATAAATAGCACCGGTTAGCCTCTATCCTTTGGGATTTTTTGGTGAGAATCACGCACTCATTTCTGTACTTCCTAAACTCTAGGGAACACAGATAAAACTGTCACGCCACCTCCAGTGGAGCCCGCGTGAGGGACTCTCCTCCCTCTCCATGGGTCGAGGCTGAGAAAACTTCAAAGGAAGAATGCTTCCTGGAGAATGGCTGTGTTAAAAAAGTATGCTGTGTCCTTGGCTGTTCTGCTTTAGTTCTTGTCTTCATTGCTGTCTTCATTCCTGTTCTTTCCTCATAGAGGAACTGCTTTGTACCTACTCAGGTCATTAGGCCCACCT
>NW_008337073.1:803165-807782 GCF_000622305.1 Nannospalax galili
CTACAGTTAAGATAGACTTAGAAATTGTCTACGAGTAAGGGAGAGGTAAGCTATGGCATCGCCTTGAGGGAAAGGAGAGCATATTTAAAATCCCAGAGCCCATAGATGAACCACTTCCTCATACAAGAGTTTATAAAGGAAATAATAGATGGGTAAATATTTAAGGATGGAAAGTTTCATGGTATTTATAGTTTATGGATAGGTTAGCCAGATCCAGACGACCTTGATGCCTTTACTACAAGACAGCAGCAAAGTATATTTAAACGATTTCAGGCAGTATAAGAAACATGGATAGAAAGAATAGGAAAATAAGGGTTAGAGAAACAAGCCTTTAAAGTTATATGGAGTTATTATAACTTCACTGACCTAGTCATTGGCCTCAACCACCAAAACCTCAGAAGTAAAATAAAATTGAGAAATCAAAACCATAAAATTACCAACCATGAAATTTATAAGTAGCTGATGTGGCCAAACCACTAAAGGAAAAGGACAAATAGTCTAAGCACCTGATTAGTTAGATAAGAACACTGTACACTGTACTGTATTGCTTTGATTTTGAATTGTATTTCTAAGAAAATGATTAACCATGAAATCAACCTGATGCTTGCACAATCTTGTTCTGTAACTTGTATAAAATCTGATGCTCCACTTTAAAAAATTACATTCAGATCATCAACCATCTCTTGTGTTGTGTCTGTTTGTCACTCACTGAATCCTTGTCCACCCTTTCGGGGACCCTGCTCCCGTCGGACTGAACTGCTCCGGTCTGGGCTGGTCCATCGCAAAAACCCTCAGGCAGAATAAGGATACTTGATGTCCTAATCCTTGGAGTTTGTAAATTTGTTACCTGTCTTTGTTTTCTGTTGATGTAACAGAATGCCTGAGCATGGTTAGTTTATGAGCATGGGTAGTTTATAGATGTTTATTAGCTCATGGTTCTGGAGGATGGGATGCAAGGTGCAAAGCTGTGTGGTTGCATCTGGCGAGGGTCTTGTGCTGTGCCTCACCTTGATGGAAGAATGGAGAGCAAACGGGCTCATTTGGAGAAGAAACACAAAGGGACCTTGCTCTACTGCAACTTGCTGTCTTGGTAGCTAACTAATCCAGTTCAACAAGAGTGAGAACTCACTCCTGAGAGAATTAATTCAGACCTATAAGAAAGCTATTGTATCAGTTACATTTCTGTTGCTGTGATGAAATGCCATGATCAAAAAGAACTTAAGGAAAAGTTTATTTTGTTATGGTTCTAGAGGGCTAGATGCCCATAATGGCAGGGAAAACACGGTGACAGAAGCAGGGAGCTGAGAGATCACATCTCAGCTGCACACAAGGAGCAGAGAGAGTGAACTGGAGGTGGGGCAAAACTATAAACTCTCATAGCCTGTCCCCAGTGCAAGGCTGTACCTTTTAAAGGTTCCCATAACCTCCCTAAACAGGGCCACCAATAGAGGACCAAGTATTTGAATACAGGAGACTATGGGGGGACATTTCTCATTCAAACCACCACAGCTGTTATGGTCTTTTAGCATGACCTAATCCCATCTTCAGTCCCCACCCCCACCCCCCAGCTAACACTGTCATAATGATTAGTCTCAGAACAAACTATAGCATTACCTGGAAAAGCAACTTTACAGATGTGTCTGAAGTTATGAGCCTTGAGTTGAGAATTAGGTGGTCCAGGGTTTTTACATGAGCTCTGTCAAATCCTTTAACCACAGGAGTCTTTGAATGTGGGGAATTCATCCTAACTGTCATCAGGGAAAAGGAGCCAGAGACATGTGACAAGAGAACATCCCACCTCTGCTGACTTGAACATGAAGAAGGATGCAGGCTAGGGGATGCAGTGAGCTCCTGAAGCTGGGCGTAGTCTTCAGCAGCAATCCACACAACCATGAAGACCTCAGGGCTTGAAAGATGGCTTAGTCTGTAAAGTGCTTGCTTTGTAGATCTGAGGACCTGAATTCTAACCCCAGAACACACATAAACATCTGGGTGTGACATGTACACCTATAATCCCAGAACCAGAGAGATGAAGACAGAATCCCTGAGTCTGGCTGGACAGCCAGTATAGCCTAATTGGTGGGCTGTAGGCCTACTATGAGATGCTGCCTCAACAAAATGATGAGGTCAGTCATATCGCTCAGTGGGTAAGGCTGCTTGCTGCCAAGACTGACAACCTGACTTAGATTTCCAGAACCACATGGTGAAGAGAAACAATTGACTGTTACAAATTGTGCATTGACCTCTACACATGTGTTGTGCTCCCCCGCCAACAAGTATAAAAAAATCAGGGTGGATGGCTCCTGAGGAACCTCCACACATACACGCAGACACACCCCTATTTGTACACTTCCCCATACCCCCCTAGGAAAGAAAGTGAGAACCTTAGTCTCATAACTGTAAGTCACTGAATTTTGTTACAATCTGCATGTGGGGGAAACGGATTATTTCTCAGTGCTTCCAGCAGCTAACACCTTGATTTTAACGTGGGGAGGCCCCTACTGGACATATCCCCCACAGACTATAAGATAATACTTTTGAGCTGCTTTAAGCCACTAAATTTGTGGTAGCAACAAATAGAAATTTAATATAATGGCCTCAGGATTTTCTTTCTGGGTCTACTGGTTTTTCCTCTTAGTAAGCATGGTGGCATAAGGGTTACAGATGACGCCCTTCCCTGGCCAGGGACTCTGCCTCCCTTCTCTACCACTGCTTCTCTTGCAGTTGCTTCCACAGCTCTACACAAGGCAGATGACTGACTTCACTTTTTTTTTTTAAACTTAAAAATTACTTTATTTGTGTGAATGTATATGCATGTGGGTATATACATGCCCTGGCATGCATGTGGAGGTCAGAGAACAACTTGTGGGAGTTAGTTTTCTCTTCCCACTACATAGGTCCTGGGGATTGAATTCAAGTCATCAGGCTTGGTGGCAAGCATCCCTACCCACTGAGCAAGCTCGCTGGCCTTTTCTTTCTTATATATAGGTTATAGGTTGGAAGTAGATTTTTTTTTTTCGGTCTTTTGAGACAGGGTCCCTCTGTAGCCCCGACCAGTCTAGAACTCACTATGTAGACCAGGCTGGCCTTGAATTCACAGAGATCAGCCTGCCTATGCCTCTTGAGTGATGTGATTAAAGGTGTGTGCTACTACACCCAGTGGAAGTGGATTTTTTGGTGAATTCTGCACATTACTTAAGCACCCTTATTCCCTCAGTCACAGTGTAGAGGCAGGGATCGTCCCAGCTTTGTTGGACATATTCAACAAACATGTTCTGTGCACTTGGGTGTGAGCACATGTAGGTGACTTATGTGCATTTCCACTCACTACCTCCCTGAGTTGCCTCTGGCATGATGAGGTCTACTTGAGGAAAACTTGTGACTGTCTTCTGCACTCCACCTACATATTGGGATCCATGCACTTATGGTTCTGTTCCGTGTTTGAAATGAATTTCTGTCAGTTCCACCAGCTTTTCATTCTAATTTGATACATTTTGCCAGCAGGACAGCATGTCTTATGCCTGAGCTTTCCAAGCAGTGCTTCAGGTTTGGAGGAGTAAAACGGACCCTCGAAACCAGCTGTTTATTGCTTCCCTCCTCCCGCTTCCTCATCTTGAACCCTGCCCTCACACTTGCTATCCAGGATATGCATGTGTGAGATCCATGGGTGAAAGATCCACTCTGCAAGTGACTTATTCCACTACGAGAATTTTCTATGAACTCCTAGTGGGAACACCAGCTCTGATGCAGAGCCTGAAGCCTACTGGCAGCCCAATGAATGAAACAATGCATGACTATCAAGTCCCAAACTGGCTTCTGTAAAGCAGTCTTTGGGGCAAGCCAGGGGGATTTAGATCCTCTTTCTACACTCTGGCCTTTAACTATATAATGCTGCACTGCACTAATGAAGTCTTACTTTCTCCTTTGATAAGGTTTCAGAGCTTCAAAGGTATTTCTACACATCAATTACAACTCTTTCTCTTTGAGTTACAAAATAGCTTCTCTGAGGAATGGCCAGTTTTCTGGAATGCATTTGGCACCAGGGTGGGCCAGAAGCAATTGTGTAACTATTGTAAGAATCTGTAGTTTGAATCTTTCCGAAAGTGTTATCTCAGCAACCCAGACATGGGACTACGCCAACATTCACAGTTTCCTTGTTTCCCACATTGTATGAAGTCTGAAAACAGCCCTGTGAGGACCAAGGCTCACACAGAAGGTGTTGTGGTCTCAAAGGTATTTCTACACATCAATTACAACTCTTTCTCTTTGAGTTACATAATAGCTTCTCTGAGGAATGGCCAGTTTTCTGGAATGCATTTGGCACCAGGGTGGGCCAGAAGCAATTGTGTAACTATTGTAAGAATCTGTAGTTTGAATCTTTCCGAAAGTGTTATCTCAGCAACCCAGACATGGGACTACGCCAACATTCACAGTTTCCTTGTTTCCCACATTGTATGAAGTCTGAAAACAGCCCTGTGAGGACCAAGGCTCACACAGAAGGTGTTGTGGTGTGCCTTTAACAGGATAGCCAGTGGGATTTTTCATGGTGTCTTGAAATCTCATCTGAAGTCCCAGGGCCCAGAACACGAGGTGATAAATATCTCCAGATTTCTGAAT
>NW_008337073.1:808208-822808 GCF_000622305.1 Nannospalax galili
GGCTGGAGAGATGGTTCAGTGGTTAAGAGCACTGGCTGTTCTTACAGAAGACCTGGGTTTGAATCCCAGTACCCACATGGTGGCTAACAATGGTCCGTAGCTCCAGTTCCAGAGGATCTGACACCTTCTTAGAGAATTCGACACCTTCTTCTGTATGCACTTACATACACGCAGGCATAACACTCATATATATAAAAAAATAAAACTGGGTGTAGTGGTATGTGCCTGCATTCCCAGCACTGGGGAGGCAGAGACAAATGGGTTCCTGGGGTCAACTGGTGACTTCCAGGTTCAATGAGAAACCCTGTCTCAAAAAACAAAGTGGATAGCAACTGTAGAAGACACCTGAGATGGGCTTCTGCCCCCCCATATGCATTTGCACCTGCATACACATGCACACCCATACACATACGAATATGTGTACACATATGAATATGTACACACACATGAATATGTACACACACATATATGAACATGTACACACATGGAATGTACACAGACACACACAAAACATCACATTGGAGGGTACCAGCTTATGGGTCCCTTCTACATTAAGGTCATGGCCTACTGTATTCCAAAAGTATCACTATAAAAACACACACAAAAAAATCAAGCTGGGCATGGTGGCACATGCCTGTAGTACCAGCACTTGGGAGGCAGAGACAGAAGGATCTCTGTCAGTTCAAGGCCAGACTGGTCTACATAGCAAGTTCCAGGCCAGCTGGGGCTACAGGGAGACCCTGTCTCAAAAAGTCAAAAAACAAATTTACTAATTGAGAATTTCATGCAATGTATTTTGATCATATTCACCCCCTTCCCTTCCCCAAAGTCCTCCATAGCCACCTACCCCTTCCTACATCCCCAATTTCATGTTCTTTCTTTTTCTCTTTTTAAATAACTCTTTGAGTTGAATTTGTGCTGGCCATATATTCATGGATGTGGGGCCATCCACTGGAGTATGGTCAACCTGCCAGGACTGCACCCATAAAGAAAACTGACTCTCCCTCTACCAGAAGTCATCATAGCTCCTCAGTTAGGGGTGGGGCTCATGAATCCCTCCCTGCTCCATGCTGGACTATTGACTGGCTTAATCTTGTGCAGGTCTTATGCCTACAACCACAGCTGCTGTGAGTTAATGAATGCGGTCCTCCCGTCATGTCCAGAAGACATTCTTTTTCTCAGGTCCCCTCTGACCTCTGGCTCTTACAATCTTTCTGCCACTTCCCTTCTTGTGATGGTCCCTGTACCTTTAGAGGGGAGGGTATGATATGGATGTCCCATTTGTGGCTGAGCATTTCATTGACACTTATTTTCTGCACTTTGATCAGTTGTGAATTTCTGAATTAATCACCATCCACTGCATAAGGAAACTTCTCTGATGCGGTCTGAGAGCTGCACTAATCTATGTATGGAGAGAATTTAGAGCACAGTTTGATATTATTTCCACTTAGTAGAATAACAGTAGTAGGTTCACCCCTGAGGCCTGTGAGCTCTTCAATCATTGTGTCTTGGCCAGATTTATAGTACCAGGCATGTGTTTCCTCCCATGGGTCCTGCCTTAAATCCAATCAGAAAGTGGCTGGTCATCCCCATAATATTTGCTCTAGTACTGCGCCCGCCCATGGGTACATATTGCCAGGCTGGTCTTTATTGTATCTTACAGGGTTCACACCTGAGTAAAACTGTTGATGATTTTTTTTTTCCCTGAGGAGCCTACATAGTACGTTCTGATACTATGAAAGTTTGCCAGCAGGGAAGAAGCTTCTTGGTCAGCACCAACTTGATATGTCCAAGTCCTGTTACCAAAATGCACCAGTATGTACTTTACCCACAAAGTTATCTTTCTAGTCCTTCTTTTCTTAAAAAATTTAAAATTATATTCATTTATTGATTTGTGTGTGTGTGTGTGTGTGTGTGTGTGTGTGTGTGTGTGTTTTTAAGACAAATAACTTATAGGGGTTGGTTCTCTCCTTGAATTATGTGGATACTGGGAATAGAACTCAGGTTGTCAGGCTTGGTGGCAAGAGTATTTACCAACTCAGCCGTCCTGGTGGCCCTCCCCAGTACGTCCTAGAACTTGCAATTCTCTTACTTCAGTCTCCTGAGTATTAGGATTACAAGTGTGCACCATTATGGTTAGCTTTTTGTATGATTAATTAGAAAATTATTATATTTTATTATACTTATTTTATGTATATGAGTGTATTGCCTGCATGTGTGTAAGTGCACCCATGTCATGCAATGCCTGCAGAGGCCAGAAGAGGACATCAGATCCCCTAGAACTGGAGTTATGGATGGTTGTTAGCAGCCATGTGGATACTGGGAATTGAACCTGGGTCTTCTGCAAGATTAGTCAGTGCTCTTAACCTCTGAGCCATCTCTCTAGCCCCTGTATGATTAAATTTTAAGGTTGGAGAGGACATTAAAAGTCTTGTAGATGAATAAATCTATGAATTCTTGAACTCCCTCTATTAACATTCTTGTTAGTCTAGTTTTTGCATTAATACACCTCCAATGGCAGCCTGCTCTAAATGTGGACCAGCTTCAATGCTTACAGCCATGATTTCCTAAGGCTTCCACCTGTTGATTCAGCCTCTTTCCTCTTCCTTTTCATTTAGAACCAAACCAATTTCTCTTCTACATGATAGCGTTCAGACATTTGAAGATGATTATATTCCTACTTCCTCAGGAACCCCACTCTCCACTTCTGACACCAAATCCTTTCTCCTTTGGGATAGGCATCTTCAGTGTCAACAGCTGTGCCTCATGATGTGGGTTTAAGTAGAATAACTTGAGATTATGGGCTTTTTATTTTTTTAAAACAACTCTGCCAAGTTTTTATTAAAGAAAAACTTTCCAGGTTTACTTTTCACCAGTCTGCTCCAGGCATGCTTCTAATAATATCAGAATCACCTCGATCAGTGATAGCCAGTGTGCAGAATTGGTAGTATTTTCTCCATGCTGTGCCCAATTCAATATTATTGCCACTGTAGTGATGGACACCAGTTTTGGCCAACGTGGCATAGTATTCTACTTCACATTTCCTTAAAGCTGGGTAGTTGTTGATGAGGATGAAAAACTGGGCCTTGCCCTGGCTCATCATCTTCAGAGTCCGTGTGTACCCCAGCATATACTTTTCACTTTTCATAGCAAGCTGGAGCCTAGAATTGATTCCAGAGACTTTTTCATCTTCTTTGTGACCACCATCTTCCTGCCTTAGGTGCAGATGGCCCCCAACTAAGAGCAGTCTCAAAGAAGACTGGAGAGCAAGAAAGGGAGGAACTCCCCATGATTATAGGCTTTTTTTAACTCAGACTAGTGCCAAACTACTTTGGGTCATTTTACCCTAAAATAGCTTCAATAATTGTATTCTAGACTAGGCCCAGTGCCTGTGCCCCTCTCCCTGTCTCTGTCTCTCCCTCTCCCTCTTTCTGTCATACCTGAATCTAGATCTAACTATATGTATATACATATATGTATATATTTACATATATAAATACATATATTTATATTTATATATACTTATATATGAGACTGAAGAGATGACTCAGTGAGTACAGATGCTTGCTCTGTAAGCCTATTGACCTCAGTTTGATCCCTGGAATAACCCAGGTAAAGGTGGAAGCAGAGAACCAACTCCATAAAGTTGTCCTCTGATGTCCACACTTGCACTGTGGCACATGTGCATGAGTGTGCATTCACATGTGCAAGAACACACATACAAAAATCAAAAATGAAATAAAATATTTTACAAATCAGTTATCAAGCTCTATATTCTATATTCCTGTCTTTGTAGACCAAGACTACATTAGTATTTGTTTCATTTTTATACAGGTAGATAGGCTCCATTTTGGATATTGTATTAGTTATTTTTCTGTTGCTATGATGGAAACACTGATCAATTTATATAAGGAAGAGTTTATTTGAGCTTACAGTTCCAGGGGAATTACAATCTGTTTTGGAAGGGAGGCTTGGTGGCAGAGGTGGCTGGAGGAGGAGCCAAAGTGATGCTCTCACATCTTCAAGCAGGCACAAGAAGCAAGACGACTCAAGATCTGGCAAAATTTAAGAACTCCCTAAGCTCACCCCCAGTGATGTGTTTCCTCCAGGATAACCACACCTTCTAAGACCTCCCAAAATGGGTCCACCAACTGGGGACAAAATGTCCAAATACTTGGAGCCTGTGGAGAACATTTTCATTCAAACCACCACATTCCATCCCCTGGCCCCCATAGGCTCATGACCATATAAAATGCAGAATGCATTTAGTCCAACCTTAAAGGTCCCCATAGTCATTACCAGTCACAATACTATTCAAAAATCCAGAGTCCAAAGTCTCTTCTGAGACTCAGGGAAATCTCTTAACTGTAAGCCCCTGTAAAATCGAAAGACAAATTACATACTCCCAACATACAGTGGAACTGGATACACATTCCCATTCTAAAAGGGAGGAACAGAAGCATAGCGAGGGAATACTGGACCAAAACATGACTGAAAACCAGCAGGGCAAACACCAAATCCAGTAGCTCCAAGTTTGACTTCTGGGACTTTATTTTCAAAGGGCTTAGATGGTTCAGCCTCTCCAGCTTTGCTGTGTGCAACACACATCTCTCTCTTGTGCTGGTACCACTCTCTGTATGCATCTCCTCTTGGCAGATGCCTCACAGCTCTGGAATCATGAACATCTTCTTGGGGTCTCCAATGCCAACCAGGCTTCACCTTCACAGCTTCAGGCAATGGCCCATTAGGGCCTTCTGTATGCAGAAGAACCCCTGCTCCATGCTGCCTGGCTGCAGCAGCTCTCTGGAACCCCAGAAGAAGAACTGATGACCTCTTGGAGGAAGCACTGATGCTTCTTTCATGCCTCTAAAGCCAGTTCCAGGTGAATGACACTGCCAAGTTTGGTTGCAATTTTGGGGTGGACCCCAGCCTGCTTTATCCATTTTAGAAGCTTTTCTCTTCAATGGTCCTGAAGCATTTTCCTTTTACAAGTTGGAGGCTTAACTGGGTGTGGTCTTGCCCTGGAGGCACTCTCTCCATTGTTTAAGTGAAACTCTCTAGGCCTCCCTCTACTCACTTTAATCTCCTTATCAAAGGGATCCTCTTCAGCATATGCCTCAACACTCCAACATTAATCTTCCTAGTGCTCTTTTTCAATCCAAACTGTACATTCTGTATTTCTTTTGGCCCATTTGCCCTCTTTCACTGTAGATCTGCATAATATTTACCATTAATAGCCACACCACCATTTCTATGTTAGGCTGTCTTGAAATTTCTTCCACCAGAGAAATTAGTCCATTGATTTTCAACTTAGCCACAGACAAGCTTTTTGGCTGTGGGCAGACTCTAGCCAGACTCTGCCAAAATATCCCAATTGCTGCTTAAGTCCTTATTTCTCTCTGAAACTACATTGTTCGCAGCACTACTTTCTTCCAGGCACCTAATAGAATGGCCTTTTAAGCTCTGCTTACAACAACCAACTGATTTTCTAGTTCAAACTTCCAAAGTCTTCCACATTCTTCCAAAACCCCACATGGTCAGGTTCTTCACAGCCAACACCCCACTCCTGGTACCAATTACTGTATTAGTTACTTTTCTGTTGCTGTGATAGAAACACTGACCAATTTATAGAAGGAAGAGTTTATTTGGGCTTATGGTTCCAGGGAAATTAAGTCTGTCTTGGCAGGGAGGCTTGGTGGCAGAGGTGGCTGGAGGAGGAGCCAAAGCTAAGCTCTCATATCATCATGCAGGCACAGGAAACAAGAGAGCAACTCAAGATCTGGCAAGGCTTAAGAATGCTCTAAGCCCACCCCCAGTGATGTGCTTCCTCCAGGATAGGCACACATTCTAAGACCTCCCAAAATAGCACCACCAACTGAGGACAAAATGTCCAAATACTTGGAACCTATGGGGGACATTTCCATTCAAACCACCACAGATATGATAATTAAATAGTGATTTTCAGTGGGTCATCTAGGCTCTTGTATGATTTCCTTAAAGAAGTTTGGCATATTTCATAGATAAAACTTCTGGGGCGGGAAGCAAGACAGGGCATATCTGTTTCAATACAAGACTGGATTGGTGCGATTCCAATTAAAAACAATGCAAAAAAACTAATCAGTCAATCACCCCTAACAAAAAGCCAAGCATGGTAGTGCACACCTATAATCACAACACTGAGGAGAATTTCTGTGAATTTGATACCAGCTTGGGTTGCATAGTGGGTACCAGGCATCCAGAGCTATGTAACAAGATTGACTTAAAAAAATTCCACCCCAAACAAACAAACAAACAAACCAAAAAAACCAAATAAACAAGATAACTGTTGAGAAGTTCTTAGTAGATGCTCTCTGAAAAATGAAAAGACAGTATATTTAAAAAATTACAATTAAAAAAAATTTTATTATTTTTATTTCATGTGCATGAGTGTATTGCTTGCATGTATATAAGTGCACCCATGTCATGCAATGCCCGAGGAGGTCAGAAGAGGGCATCAGATCTCATGGAACTGGAGTTACAGGTGGTTGTTAGCTACCATGTAGGTGCTCGGAACTGAACCCAGGTCCTCTGGAAGAGCAGTCAGTGCTCTTAACCGCTGAGCCATCTCTCCAGCCCATAAAAAGTTACAACAATAATTGATTGACTGGCAGAGTTCAGGAGAGCTTCTACTGAGAACTCCATGGAAATGGGCTGAGAAATACAATGTGCCCTGAAAAAGAATAATATTTTTGCAATTTTTAATAACTGGATAGCAAAAAATGTTCTCAACACATTTTTCAAAACCAGCCTACCTGTATACAGTGACTCAAAAAGCAGGCAATGTTTACTCTTACCTCTGCTGTGTGGGTATGCCTATGGAAGGCCTGGAGTATGCTTCTCAGAATATCATGAATAGTTCCAGAGAGGAATGGCAGGGAGCAAGAAGGGAGTGGAGGTGATGCATTTTGTCTTGGAGCTAAGCCATAGTGTGAGTTTAAACTAGAACACATTACATCTGTTCAGACTCAATGTGAATGTGTGATGGATCCTGGGAGGTGAGCCAAAGAAGGGTCTACACTGCTTTTCCTTCAGCAGAGCCTTTCAGAGTGGAGTTATACCAGTACCTGAGTGGAGAGAAAGAGAAAGGCAGTTCCTGACATGGTATTATGAACAGTAAGGTCCTGATGTGTTCTTGATGGATGTAAACATCTTTACCAAACATGAATACCAGTTAAGACCATCCATGACTTCCATGCTTCAAAACAGAAATGGGAGCACTCCATAGTCATGCCTGAACAAGGACAGCATAAGTGTTGCCTGAGCCACAAAATAACAAATGTCTTCTTCTGTCAAGATAAAACGAGTGACAGTTACTTCCCTACCCACTACAGCTCTAGCATTGCTCTGGCCTGCCTTCCTTATAAACAAGACACATGTGGATCTCTAACTAGAAAGTTGCCCCTGCTTTCTGGCAGTGCTGAACCCATAGAGAATTCTTGCTTTCTTGGGCCCACCCTCAACTTACTCAACCAAAGTTCAAATCTTATGTAAGCCCTTTGAGGCAACCTCATATTGAGATGTCTCCATGTGTGCATTTTGTCTCACTGTGACTAGTTATACATTCAGTGTGATACAGGTGTTCTTTTGTGAACATCAGCAATGAGAAGAGAGTGGGATACTAGATATTTGGAAAATGCCAAAAAGGATAATCTTTCTTTTTTTAAAAAATATTTTATTTATTATTTTTATTTTATGTGTATGAGTGTATTGCTTGCATGTATGTAAGTGCATTCATGTTGTGCAATGCCTGTAGATGTCAGAAGACAGCAGATGAGTTATAGACAATCGTTAGCTGCCTGTGGGTGCTGGGAATTGAACCCAGGTCGTCTGTAAGAGTAGTCAGTGCTCCAGCCCCAAGGATAATCTGTCTTCTTTTAAACATAAAAGCAAATAATGAAATGAAATAAAATATGGTCTAGAGGAAAATATACTGTTGAATAAGAAGTTCTATTCCTAGATTTGGATAGGATCATTAGCTATATGTTTTTTGCAACTTCCATTTTTGTGTCATTCATCACAGAATTTCAGGGAAACTAAAATTAGTTAGAGAATTAAAATCCTAATTGGAACTATTAAGGAGTCAGACTGATACATAGTAAATGGAAGCCATAATATTTAAAGAAAACTTTTGAGGTTTTTCTGAATGTAGAAAGAAGGGGAGGGGGCTGGGGAGCTGGCTCAGCATGCAAAGTGCTTGCTGTGTAAGCATGAAGAGCTGATTTTGGATCCTCAGTACCCATGTAAAAGGTGCACATAGTAGACATGTGTCTGTAACTCCAGCAATGGAAGATGAAGCCAGGTAGATCTTGGGGCCAGCTAGGCTACTGGTGAAATGGTTTGATGAGAGACTCTATCTCAAAAATAATAAATACATAAATAAGAAAGAAAGAAAGGCAGAAAGGCTGGCGATATGGTCAGTGTGCAAAGGACTTGCTGCCAAGCCTGATGACCTGAGTTCAATCTTATATGGTAGGAGAGAAAGAATTCCTACAAGTTGTTCTCTAATCTCCACACACACATCATGGCATGAGCATACCCACTTACCCAGCTACCCACAATATAAATAACTCAATGTAATAAAAATTAAAAAGAAAATGTGGGAATGATAGAGGAAGATACTAAACATTCAATGCCTTATGATGCACAAAAAGACATAAAAAAGAAAAAAAAGAGAATGGGTAAGCCTATAATAGACATAAAATGATTTGCTGTAGGAGCTGTGTATGCAACAGAGAAACAAGCCTGTTGTAGTAGAAACTGTACATTGACTTGCCCAGTGTGCTGTGTTCCAGCCCTTTTCTAGAGTGCAGAGGTGGGAAAGATAAAATTGGCTCTTCCTAGAATTGTTCGCAGTTACCTATGTGATTTAGACTCTGCCAAGGTGATACATTCAAGTGAGACTGGATTTAGAGCTGAATCACCTGGGAGAGAGGAATGCCATGGACATCTATTTTGCTGGCTCTAAAAGTGGCAGAGGAGGCTTCCTAACTGAGCAGTCAGCTTTCTTTTGGGGAAGTGTCTGATTCTGTGAGGTAGCAGCAGGGGCTCCATTGATGTCTCAGTTCTTGCATGAGCTTTAGGCAGTGGCTCACAGAAGCTCAGACTACCGCAGCGCTGTCCTATAGAAGTTAACATGACATGCAAATGAACATAAGCATTTCTAGCAACATCAGTTTTAAACAAGTACAAGGAACAGGTCACATTTTGATAATAAATTTTATTTAACCCAACATATAAAATAAATTAATAATCAGTTTCACAAATAGTCACTCTAAAGTTTTATTTAGTACAAGGAACAGGTCACATTTTGATAATATATTTTATTTAACCCAACATATAAAATAAATTAATAATCAGTTTCACAAATAGTCACTCTAAAGTTTTATTTCAATATGTCACTTTTTTGGTTTGTTGTGCTTTGTACTGTAACCAGAATATCAGTGTTTGTGCATTACTACAGATGTCAATGAATACAGACAGGAATTAATCCTTAAACCGTGCTTTATTCAGAGATCTGCCAGTAATCTTGGAAGCCAGTACTCTCAACTGCTATGCCACCTCTTCAGCTCCTATTATTAGTTTTTTAAAAGATTTATTTTAGGCTGGGCATGGTGGCACACATATTTAAATCACAGTACTCTGGAAGTAAAGGCAGGAGGATATCTATGAGTTCAAGGCCAGTTTGGTCTATATAGCAGGTTCCAGACCAGCCAGAGTTATACGGTAAGATCCTGTCTCAGGAAAAAAAAATATTTTAGTTATTAATGTGTGTATGCATGTGTGTGTCTTCATATGTGTGTGTATGGATGTGCACACCATTTTTTGAGGCCAGAAGCAGGTGTCAGCTGGGGTTATAGGTTGCAGTGTTTCTATGTCACACTACGGTTATGCCTTAATAAAGAAACAGCCTAACTCTTGGCATCCACTTTAAGGCCAAGAGCAGACCTGAACTGCTCAGAACCTGTTCTTGTTCCAAAGCAAAGGTTTTATTCATTCTTTATTGGAACAGTATCTCCGGCATGAAATGGGGAAGTAAAAGATCCACCCTTATCTTAACAGAGAATATTGCCTTTTGATTCCTAGACCATATATACACACACAACTACAGTTGGTTTTCGATTTCTGTCATTGTTTGCAATGAGAAAAGCATGCTGTTTGTAAAACTCGATGTGTGTGCACAACATACACACGTTCATACACTATCTTATGTGGAGGGTAAGGAAGGGTGCTGAGGGATTAAGGTCATATGCCCAGGGCACAAGAGGAGAATATGGTTCAGGGAAGTTGTTTACATTATAAACAGTAACTTTTTGGTTTCAAAGTTAGGAAAAGTCTTTGTCTAGTGTATGTCCATATTGTAAATTCATTCCCACAACAGGTGTCTGTGGGTCACCTGGTTTGTTACATGAACTCTGGTCCTTATAATTGCTCAGAAAGCACTCCTAGCCACCGACCCATTTCTCCAGTCTTCTATTATTGATTTTTTGAGATAAGGGCTCATGTAGTTCAGGCTGGTCTTGAACTTGGTGTGTAGCTGAGGATAACTTTGAAGTTTTGCTCCTCCTGATTCTGCCTTCTGTCTTTTTGAGACAGGATCTCCCTGTAGCCCCAGCTGGCCTGGAACTTGCTATGTAGATTAGGCTGGCCTTGAATTTACAGAGATCCACCTACCTCTGCCTCCCCAGTGCTGGAATTAAAGGCATGTCCCACCATGTCTACCTTCTGAGTACGGGATTATAAGCATCAGCCACTAGGTCTAGTTTAGGCAGTGTTGGGGATCAAACTCAAGGCCTCCTGCATGCCGAGCAAGCATTCAACCAACTGAGCTAAATTCCTAGTCCCAGCATGAGTTTAAAAAATTTTTATTTTATTTTTAATTATGTGGATGTATATGTGTCTGTGGATATGCACACATGAATGAAGGTGCCTTCAGACACCAGAAGTGTTAGATCCCCCTGGAGGCGGACTTACAAACAGTTGTTAGCTACCTGGTGTAGGTACTGGGAACCGAACTCCAGTCCTCTGGAAAAGCAGCATGCTCTCTTAACTACTGAACCATTTCTTCAGTCCCCTTGGATGAATATTCTGAATTTCAAAAGTAAAGAACTTCAGGAACAACTGGACACTTGCTCTGTTCACCCCTGGCCCCCAATCTATAAAAGAACAGCAGGTCAGCTTCAGCTCCTTCCTTGCCGTGGAAGGAAGAATGTAATGATGGAGTTGATTTTTGGTATAAAAGGTGCAACGTGAGAACTTTCTACTCAGTCGTTTCTCAGGTGTAAATACAGAAAAATGACAGATACCCAAGGTTCATGAAATACCCCATGCACAGAATGTTCTTGAAAAAACTATTTGGTATGGTTTCCCATTGACCAACATTTTATTG
The DNA here is from genome assembly GCF_000622305.1 of Nannospalax galili. NCBI lineage: Eukaryota > Metazoa > Chordata > Mammalia > Rodentia > Spalacidae > Nannospalax > Nannospalax galili. The sequence continues at coordinate 819,634 of NW_008337073.1, forward strand.
TTTTACTTTTGCTTCTTTTTTGTTTCTTAATTTTTTTTTCTGGGCATTTTTATTTAATTTGTTGCTTAGAGGACACTAAAATAATTACTTAAAAATTAAAGTTCAACTGGGCGTGGTGGCACACGCCTTTAATACCAACACTTAGGAGGTGGAGGTGGGCTGATCTCTGTGAGTTCAAGGCCAGCCTGGTCTCCATAGTGAATCCAGGCTAGCTTCAGCTACAAGGGAGACCCTGTCTCTAAAAAAAGACCAAAAAAAAAAATTTTTTTTTTAAAGTTTGAACCTCTGAGTGCACAGTGGTCTTAGCCTGTTGGCAGCCTTGCACGGGCCCTCAAGCCTTCCAGGCGACTTCTAGGGAAGATGAGCGATAAGCCAGACTTGTAGGAAGTAGAGAAGTTTAACAGATCAAAACTGAAAACTAACATTGAAAGAAATTAGCCAGCTGGAGAAAGACTATGTTCAAAATGAAGACCTCTTTGCAAGAGTGAACTTCAACATTGCCTTAGAGTCTAGGTTTTAGGCTTGTTTTGTAAACTTCTATGTGTATAGAGCATTGAAGCACCTACCGATGGCTTCTCACCTATAGAAGAGGTCAGTAGTAGACAGTGTTTCGTGTGTGTGTGTGTGTGTGTGTGTGAGTGTGGGTGCATGGGGACCCCTTGGGTGCTGGCCTTACCTTCTATCTTGAGACAGGGTCTCTTGAGACAGGGTCATTTGTTATTTAACTGCTGTGTACACTAGGTTAGCTGGCCGGGGGCCTTCTGGGTAGTCTATTTTACCTCCCATATCACTGTAGGGGCACTGATTATGATAGTGACTGTACTAGGGTTGCCCTTTCCTCCCTCCCTCCCTCCCTCCCTCCCTCCCTCCCTGTCTTCCTCAGTCAGTCAGTCAGTCAGTCAGTCAGTCAGTCTGTCTGTCTCTATCATTTGGCTATGTGAACCAGGCTGGCCTTGAACTTGAGATTCTCCTACTTCTACCTTCTGAGTGCTGGGATTATAGGCACGTACCACCATGCCTAACATTATTTTTCTTAATATTAGTTTTTTATTTGTCTTCTGGATTTTAGCTTGCAGGCCCTTAGTGAGGACAATTTAAAAATGAGTATGTTCTCTGACTCCCTGTCTCATTCCTTTCCTCCCAATCTGGCAGTTTTGAGGTTTTTCTGCACCTCATGAACTCCTCCCTCTTAAGAAAAATTTAAGTGTATACATAATATGAAATGTTGAACCCAAGTCTTAAACTGGCAGCTTGGTGCTCCTGTTCCACTGTGATTCTGGGAATTTCTCAGGTACCTGGAGCCCTGGGTAGCTTGCAAGGAACTCAAGTAGAGAGGCTTGGCTTCCTCAGCTTGCAGCCTCCCAGAAGCCCTGAGCCCTCACAGTGATGTGTAGCTGCTGTCTTCAGCGTCCTTTGCTGAGCTAGGGAGCTCCAGAGGAGCCTGGCCTCCTGTGGGGTGTTGCTGTTTCTGTCGCTATGGAGACAGTATGCCTGACGGGACCCTGCTGTTTATTTACATCCAGAATTTGTTCTCCTTGGCGGCAGCATCCATTCTCACTGGCCAGCGCTACTTGATAATACCTGCACCCTGCCTGGTATCCCTCAGCCTGCCAGTCTCCCCAGACTGCTTCTCACCTGGGTTCTAGTAGTCCTCTTGTTTTAACCCCATTTACTTATTTTGATTTCAGTGTGTTCATTTGCTTTTTAGAGTGGCTGGGACTTGAACTGTTGTATTCATAATTAATTAATTATTATTATTTTTTTTGGTCTTTTTGAGACAGGGTCTCCCTGTAGCCACAGTTGGCCTAGAACTCACTGTGTAGACCACACTGGCCTCCATCTCACAGAGATCCTCCTGCCTCTGTCTCCCAAGTACTGAGATTAAAGTCATGTGCCACCACACCTGGTAATACCAGATATCTAAACATTTTGTAGAGTAACTTCTATGTACTTAGAAAATGAGAGGAAAAAATGAAGAAGAAAAAATTTAAATAATTTATGTTTTAAAGTGGCAATTTAAAACTGTAGGTTATAGACTACATAGAAACTGTGGAAAATGCGAAGACCATGAAGGATGAGGCCAAAGTTGTGTTCTGCAGCAAACTGATATCCCAAAGGGACTCCATCACTCACTAAGCAAGCATTCAACCTAAGAAAAACAAATGAGCTAATGTGAGAAGTAAGAGTAAAGTATAGCAGGAATCTTTGAATTGAAAAATAGGAACACAGTAGATGTATTAGTTCAGCAATGACTCACTGAAAAACTAATGTCTTTGTTTAGGGAAATCTTTGGAAAATAAACAAAACAAAAAATTTAAAATTAAACACAGAAAATGTTAATTTTTTTATATAGGGAAGCTCTTTTATGTGAGAGGAATTACTGACTTTTATGAGTCTGGGATGACAGGAAGCCTGGGATTTGTTTAAGAATACAGTATTTCACTTTTAAAAGATGATTGGGGAATAGGTAAAAGAATATTGGCAAAAATGTTGATTACTGCAGCCGGTAACAGGTACTTAGGGGCTCATTATGCTATATGTCTGCTCTTACGTGTGCTTAAATTTTTCCATAATTAAAAGTTAAAACATTTCCAAGAAGATGGTGTGCTTTACTCTATGCTAGCATATTTGGAAAAGCTCCCTCATGAAATGGTGGGAGCTAAATGTGACTAAATGTGACTCAAGAAGTGAATAATCTGGGGTCTGGAGAGATGGCTCAGCAAGTAAGAGTACGTGCTGCTCTTGCAGAGGACCTGAGTTCAGTTCCCAGCACCTGTATTAGGTGACTCTCAAGCACTTGCAGCTCCAACTCCAAGGGGCTCCTGATGCCTCTGGCCTCAGTGGGCACTGTATTCAGGTGCACATACCCCCCCCCACATAATTACAAAAAAGGGAAGTGAACAATCTGGGGATGGTGAGGTGACAGGGGTAAAAGTGCTTGCTGCCAAGTCTGATGATTTGAGTTCAATTCCTGGAAACCATGTGGTAGAAGGAGAGAACTGACTCCTGAAAGTTCTCTATCCTCTGCACATGTGTCATGGCATGCATGCACCACATAGCTTAATAAACAAACAAATAACTGAAAAAAGAAAAAGAAGTGAACATTCGGAAGAGAGTAACAACCCTGGGAAAATGATAATCAGTCCCCCAAGAGTCCAGAGTGAGTTTGTTCTTT
>NW_008337073.1:822927-824370 GCF_000622305.1 Nannospalax galili
ATAAAAAATCAAAGAAGAAAGAGTACATGAAGTTATCAGAAAAAAAAAAGTGATGTGGAGATATGGGAGGAGTTGGAGGGGGAGGGAGTGGACATGGATTTGATCAAAACACCTTATATGCATGTATGAAATTCTCAATAAAATATTTATTTTAAAATATTTTATTTATTTATTTGTATTTTATGTATATAAGTGCATTGCCTCATGTATGTAAGTACACCCATGTTGTGCAATGCCCATGGAGGTCAGAAGAGGGCATTGGATTCCCATGGGACTGGAGTTACATATGGTTGTTAGCCACTATGTAGGTGCTGGGTCCTCTACAAGAGTAGGCAGTGCTCCTAACCACTGAGCTATCTCTCCAGCCCCAAGAGTGAGCTTATTCTATTGATGAGTTCCTCAAGAGACATATGGCTCATGTTCTGTAGGTTACATGGAAAGAAGGATGAGAATGTAGCTCAGTGGTAGAGCACTAGCCTGGCATGGACAAGACCCTGCATTTAAGCCCCAGCACTGAGAAAAAAGTGTAGCTGGACATGGTGGCACACATCTATAACCCCAGTGCTTAAGAAGAAGTGGCAGGAAGATTCAAGACCAGCCTTGAATACCTGAGATGCTGCCTCAAAAAACAAGTAAACAGAAAGATGTATGAAAATGATACCATTATATTAATTTGACAAAGTTTGCATAATCCTATCTGTAGGACCTGATATATATAACAAAAATAACAAACTATGGAATACTTTTTTTGATTTATTTTTTAAAATTATTTATTTAATAACTACGTAATTAGAAGAGGCATTTCATGACAACAGCATTGACATATTCAATAACAATTTCCAGGGTTAAGATGCATCTGTTTCAAGATTGGCTGTAAATTTTTAGGTTTACAGTTGAATTAATACAGTGATATAATATTGTACTCAGTGTAAACCCTTTAAGACATAAAATTAAATGAGGTTTTAACCTTTAAAAGAGATCTCCATTTCATTATTAAAATACACAGTTTCATACAGAAAAATTCATTTTTAATGCAATTGACACTAAGATGTTTGTTTTGCACATGCATTTTTAATCTCTATATATCTGATTACTACTAATCATAGTTGGTTACTTTCTGAGCTCCTTGGCATCTGAGCATGGATATAAAGTCATCACGTAGATTTCAATGGTAATGTTTTTCACATCTACTAATTATTATCATTTTATCATCATTTTTTAATTTTTAATAACTACATGATTAGAAGAAGCATTTCGCTACAGATTTAACATATTCAGTAACACACTCCAGAGCACGAGTGCATCTCTTTCACAAGTGGGTGCAAGTTTCTAGGTTCACAGTTGAGTTAATACAGTTACACAATATTGAACTCAGAATAAGCCCTGTAAGACACAAAATTGAATGAGTTTTTTAACCTTTAGAGGGCCCTTCAGGGTTTTAGC
>NW_008337073.1:824486-848693 GCF_000622305.1 Nannospalax galili
AAATGTCCATTTCATTTTAGAATACATTGTTCCTTGCAGAAAGACTCATTGTTTTTGCTGCTAACACAGAGATGTTGGTGCATGCATCTCTAATCTGAATGTATCTGATTATTACTAGTTATAATCGTTTTCACTCAGATACTTGGCGCCTGTGTATGTCTATAAAGTCACCAGGTAGATTTCAATGGTAATGTTCATGAAACCTCTACTAATTAACGTGACACACTTTTATGCTTCCTCCTCAAATATAATACATTTTTAAAAATTTGTTGATTTTGAATTTTTTAATGTGTGTGTATATCACACAGACCATCCCAAAACATCGTATTCGAGTATACACCCAATTCTCAGATGGCACCCTCCCATAGCCTCCCTCCCCCCACTAGAACCCTTATATTCTGTTATCCTTGCTACTGCCTGCTCTGTTGTTGCCACCCCAGCCAGTCCCCACTACTTGCCCTTCTGGTGAATCAAGTCAGCCTATCTAGAGGTCTTTGTTTTAGGAAGGTCAGCTGTTCCTCTTCTAGCAGCAATCTGTTGTCAATATTCCTTCAGATAAGATCGGGGTCTACTGTTTATTTTCCAGTTCTATGCTGGGTTACTATCTGGGAGGCCCTTGGGCCACCCTGGCCAACAACTCAAAAGAAGGTATCTCCTATCTGGCATTGTTGCTTGTTATGTAGCCTTTAGCTATACATATGGACTTTAAAAAAATTATATTTGTCCCTTTAATCTTTGGTAATACTTTCCATTTGGGTGTTTAAGGCCATAGAGTTGGCCCAGATAAACCAATTTATTTTTACTCTTAAGGATCTGTTCCTCAGGGGTCACATGGGCTTGGGCTCCTTTTTCTTTATCAGCTCTGCCTATGTGAAGATAAGTCAAAGCTCCTACTGGACCATGGCTGGCTTCGCTTGGAAGCATGGTGGAAATGTTTCCTCTGTGTTGACCCTCCTCTTTGTAGACTGGACATTGGTTCATGTCCATCTGGTGGGGTCTCCTCAGCCTCCTTGATCAAGAAGACAGGTGACCCACCACAATTACAGGACATTTTGGGAGATGCTCCTAATCCCCTGGAACTAGTCAACCTAGGAGGGCAAGGAGCAAAAACTGTCCTTTATGTCCCTCTGATCAAATTAGTATAGGCCTCAAAGTATGTGTGTTAAACATCCAAGGTTAGTTCCACTAGTCTGGTACTTTTAATTACTAAGTGCCATGTAGATAAATCTTGGGCAAGGACCAATTGTTCTCAGATAAACCTTGTCTAGACATATATTTCTTGATCTGGTATGTATAATTTGTCAGTGGGTTGTTGGGCTAATATGGTTCCTTCTGGTTTTTAAAACTAGCTAGGCATTATCTCTCCCATTGTCTAACCCCTCTCTCATGATTTCCCCCATAAGGTGCCCCCAATTCCTCCCCTTCTCACTTAATAATACTCTTCTCCTATGGTCCTACATCTCTTGAGCTCTTTCTTTCCCTTTATCCCCTAGGTTCCTTGTATACCCTTCCCTCCCCCCTCCCTTAAACTATCCCACTTTTTATCCATATCTCCCTTATTACGACCTGTTTCCTACTGTTCTTCTCTTTCAGGTTCTTTCTTTTCCTTTACCTCCCTGTTTCCTTTTCATTATCCTGGTTCCTGTAGTTATGTCTGGATACATACTCACTTATCAGGGTTTGGTTCTAGGATCCACATATGAGGGAGAACATACATAGATATTTTTTCTGAGTCTGTGTTACTTCACTTAGTATAACAGTTTCTATTTCCATCCATTTACCTGCAAATTTCATGATTTCATCTTTCTTTACTGCTGAGTAAAACTCCATCATATAAATGAACCACATTTTCATTATCCACTCGTCAATTGAGGGACACTCAGGTTGCTTCCATCTATTAGCTATTGTGAAAATAACAGCAACAAACATGGATAGACAAGTGTCTCTGCAATAGGATGAGTTCTTTGGGTATATGCCAAGGAGTGGTGTAACTGGCTCAAATGGTAGGTTCATTTGTAGTTTTTTAAGAGTTCTCCACACTGCTTTCCATAAGGGTTGAACAAGTTTGCAGCCCCACCAGCAGTGGATGAGCGTTCCCCTTTCCCCATATCCTCTCCAATATTTGTTATCATTTGTTCTATTGAGCTTAGCCAGTCTGACTGCGGTAAGATGAAATCTTAAAGTGGATTTGCTTTTAATTTCCCTAATTATTAGTGAGGTTGAACATCCTTTAAGATGCTTCATAGCCATCTTTACTTCTTCTTTCATGAACTCTCTGTTCAGCTCCTTAGCCCATCTTTTAATTGGGTTACTTCTTGCCTTGATTCTCTGTTTTTAGAGTTTGTTAGATATTCTGGATATTAAACCTCTGTCAGATGTGTCTGTGGTGAAGATTTTCTCCCATTCTGTGGGTTTTCTCTTCACTTCCATGGTTGCCTCCTTTGATGTACAGAAGCTTTTTAGTTTAATGAGGTCCCGTTTGTCAATTCTTGACCTTGTTTCCTGAGCAATTGACGCCTGGTTTAGAAAATCCTTTCCTACACCTATATCTTGTAGGTTTTTCCCAATGTTTTCTTCTAACAGTTTCAGAGTTTCAGACTTTACATTGAGGTCTTTGATCCATTTGGAATTGACTTTTGTGCTAGGTGAAAGATAGGGGTTTAATTTCATTCCTCTACAGGTGGAGATCCAGTTTTGTCAGTACCATTTGCTGAACATGCTGTCTTTCCTTCAGTGAATGTTCTTGGCCCCTTTGTCAAATATCAGGTGGCTGAAATTGCATGTACTCATATTTGGGTCTTCAATTTTGTTCCATTGATCTATGGGTCTATTTTTGTGCGTGTACTATGTTATCTTTATAACTATAGCTCTGCAATACAGCTTAAAATCTGGTATAATAATCCTCCTGGCATTGCTCTTAGTGCTCAGGGTTGCTTTGGATATCTGACATCTTTTGTGCTTCCATATGAATCTTAGGATGGTTTTTTCCAATACTGTGAAAAATGTCATGGGGATTTTGATTGGCATTGCATTGAATCTATAAATGACTTTTGGTAGGATGGCCATTTTCACAATATTAATTGTTCCAATCCACGAGAATGGGAGGCCTTTCCGTCTTCTGGAGTCTTCCTCAATCTCTTTCTTTAAGGATTTAAATTTTTCATTATAGAAATCTTTAATGTCTTTTGTCAGGTTTACTCCAAGATTTTGTTTTGAGGCTATTGTGAATTGGGGGAGTTTCCATGTATTCTTCACAGAATTAGTTATTGGTATATAGGAAGGCTACAGACTTTTGTAGGTTAATTTTGTAACCTGTCTCTTTACTGAATGTGTTAATAAATTTTAGAAAATTTTTGGTGGAATTTTTGGCATCTCTTAGATATATCATATCATCTGCAAAAAGGGATAATTTGATCTCTTCTATTCCAATTATTACTCCTTTAATTTCCTGCTCTTGTCTTATTGCTCTTGCAAGTGTTTCAAGCACTATGTTAAAGAGAAGTGGAGATAGTGGACAGCCTTGTCTGGTTCCTGATTTCAGTGGGAATGCTTCCAGATTTTCTCTATTTAGAATTATATTGACTGTGGGTTTGTTATATATGGCTTTAATTATGTTGAGGTATGTTCCCTCCAGTCCAATTCCCTCTAGGACTTTGAACATAAATGCATGTTGAATTTTGTCAAAGGCCTTCTCTGCATCTATTGAGATGACCATGTGGTTATTGCCTTTGAGCCCATTTATATGATTTATGACGTTTATTGACTTATGTATGTCGAACCATCCCTGCATCTGTGGGATAAAGCCGACTTGATCATGGTGGATGATTTTTTTGCTGTGTGTCTGTATGTGGTTTGCAAGTATCTTGTTGAGAATTTTTGCATCTTTGTTCATTAAGGATATGGGTCTATAGTTTTCTTTTTTGGTTGTATCTTTACCTGGCTTTGGTATCAGAGTGATGGTGGCTTCATAGGAGGAATTTGGAAGTTCTCCCTCCATTTCTATCTTTTTGAATAAATTAAGTTGTATTGGACGTAGATCTTCTTTAAATGTCTGATAGAATACTGCCTTAAATCCATCTGGTCCTGGGCTTTTTTCAGTTGGGAGGTTTTGTATTAGTGTTTCAGTTTCTTTTTGTGTTATAGGTCTGTTTAAGCTGTTAATCTCTTCTTGTTTTAGTTTTGGTAGTTCCCATGCCTCCCATGCCTTTTGATATCTGTCTATTTCTTTTAGGTTTTCATATTTAGTAGCATATAGGTTTTTTTTTGCACATTTAAAAAAATTTATTAACCACATACTTAGAAGAAGAATTTCATTACAACAGCATTGACATATTCAATAACATTTCCTAAGCTAAGATGCACCTCTTTCAAAATTGGCTGTACATTTTTAGGTTTACAGTTGAATTATTACAGTTATACAATATTGTACTCAGTATAAACCCTATAAGACATAAAATTAAAGAGGTTTTAACCTTTAAAAAAGATCTCCATTTCATTATTAAAATACACAGTTTCATACAGAAAAATTCATTTTTAATGCAATTGACACTTAGATGTTTGCATATGCTACTAAATTTGAAAACCTAAAAGAAGAGATTAACAGCTTAAACAGACCCATAACACAAAAAGAAGTTGAAACAGTAAAACAAAACCTCCCAACCAAAAAAAGCCCAGGACCAGATGGATTTACAGCAGAATTCTATCAGACATTTAAAGAAGATCTGCATCCAATACTTCTTAATCTATTCAAAAAAATAGAAATGGAGGGAGAACTTCCAAATTCCTTCTATGAAGCCAGCATCCCTCTAATACCAAAGCCAAGTAAAGATACAACCAAAAAAGAAAACTATAGACTCATATCCTTAATGAACACAGATGTAAAAATTCTCAACAAAATATGGCAAACCGCATACAGACACATCAAAAAGATCGTCCACCATGATCAAGTTGGCTTTATTCCAGAGATGCAGGGATGGTTCAATATATGTAAGTCATATAAATAGGCTCAAAGACGATTTCATTAATTTCTTCCCTGATTTTTGTTATCTCTTCTTGTCTGCTGGGTTTGGGTTTCATTTGTTGTTGCTTTCCAAGTGTCTTGAGTTGTAATGCTAAGTCATCTATTCGTGATCCTTCTGATTTTCTGATGTAGGCTTTTAGAGCTATAAACTTCCCTCCAAGGACAGCCCTCAGCATGTCCCAAAGATTTCGCTGTGTTGTGTTGTCCTCTTCATTTAGTTCCAGGAATACTTTTATTTCTTTCTTAATTTCCTCTTTGACCAATTCATCATTCAGGAGTGTGTTGTTTAATCTCCATGTGTTCATGTGGTGACTAGGGCTTCTTCCGCTGTTGATTGTAAGCTTTATTGCACTGTGGTCTGATAGAATGCATGGAATTATTTCAATCTCCCTGTATTTGTTGAGGTTTGTTTGTGCCCCAGTATATAGTTGATTTTGGAGAAGGTCCCATCGGGTGCTGAGTAGAAAGTATGTCCTTTGGTGCTTGGGTGGAATACTCGGTAGATGTTTGTTAGGTCCATTTGATATATGGTATTGTTTAATTCAGATGTCTCTCTGTTAACTCTCTGCCCTGTTGACCTATCTAATGGAGACAGTGGGGTATTGAAGTCCCCTACTATTGAGTTGAGATTAATCTGGGTCCCAAAGTCCTGTAGCATTTTTTTCTATGAAGTTGGGTGCACCAGAGTTCAGTGAATATATGTTCATGATTGTAATATCTTCCTGGTTCATCGTTCCCCTGATCAGAATGAAGTGGCCCTCTTTATCTCTTCTGATTAGTTTTAGTTTAAAGTCAATTTTGTCAGATATTAGAATTGCAATGCCTACTTTTTTCTTAGTACCATTCGCTTGGTATATTTTTTTCTACCCTTTCACCTTAAGATAGTGCCTGTCCTTGAAAGTGATGAGTTTCTTGCAGACAACAAAAAATGGGCTTTGTTTCTTAATCCACTCACCTAGTCTGTGTCTTTTGACTGGGGAGTTCAGTCAATTACTATTTAAAGCTATTAATGAAAGATGTGTATTGAATCCCATCATTTTTATTTCTGTTCACATTCTTGATATAGCTGTCCTTTTCCACAGTTATACCTTCATTGAATTTCTTTCTGCAACCCCTTGGCTATAGTCATTCTTTTCTTCAGCTCTTTGTATTGCTTCCAGAACTCTCTTAAGGGCTGGTCTTGTGGACATGAATTCCTTCAGCCTATTTATGTCATGGAAGATTTTTCTTTCCCCTTCAACTATAATAGACATTTTGGCTGGGTATAGTAATCTGGGTTGGCATCTGTGGTCATTTAAAACTGGGAATACTTTGGTCCAGCCTCTTCTGGCTTTCATAGTTTACACTGAAAAGTCAGCTGTAATCCTAACGGGTTTTCCTTTATACGTGACTTGTTTTTCTTTTGCAGCTTTCAGTATTGTCTTTTTGTTCTGTACGTTTAGTGTTTTTACTATGATGGGCCGTGGAGAGTTTCTTTTCTGGTCCTGTCTGTTTGGTGTTCTATATGCTTCTTGTATTTGTATGGGCATGCCTTTCTTGAATTTTGGGAAATTTTCTTGTATGATTCTGTTGAGGTTCTGGTCCATGCCATTGTCTTGGGATTCTTCTCCTTCCTGTATGCCTATGCTTAGTAAATTTGGTCTTTTTATGGTGTCACACAATTCCTGTATATTCCATTCTTGTGTTTCTTAAATTTTTCATAATCTTTGCTTGAGTGGTCTACCTCACCCACTTTATCCTCCAGTCTTGATATTCTGTTTTCCATTTCATTCATCCTATTGGTGAGGCTTTCTCCTGTTGTTTCTAATTGGCTTACTGAGTGTTTCACTTCCTTCTTCATTTCAGCCTGAGTGTTCTTCAATATTTCTAGCTCTTTTCTGAATTCATTCAGAAGTTTATCCCTATCTTCCTTCAGTTCTTTGATTTCTTTGTGTGTTCTTTAAATTCACTGAATTCTGTGGAAGTGGGTTGGTCTGGATGAGAAGGATCAGGAAGCCCAAAGTTAACCCTGGCATTCAGGAAAGAGGCTGGCAGGTTGTGCAGCCCAGGGAAGCAGAGGGTGGTGAGGGCAGGACCAGGTCCAGAGGGATCCTGAGGACCTCGAGAAGGAACTGGGTCTTTTTGGATGCAAGGGATCATGAAGCAGTGGTGGCCCCAGCCCAAGAGGTAAGCCGCAAGTCCAGGAAAGATCTTGGCCTGCTGTGCAGCCCAGGGAAACAGAGGGAGGTGAGGGCAGGACCAGGCCCAGAGGGCTCCGTGGGACCGTGAGAGGGAACTGGGTTGGTCTGGATGCAAGGAACAGGAAGCAGTGGTGGTTCCCCAGGTGTCTGGGGCGCCAAGACAAGGAATGGGACTGAACCCAGGCTAGGAGGAGTGACAGGCGGGGGAGACAGGAAGGTGAATGAGGCTGGGGGAGTCAAGGCCCAGATGGCGATTGACTTACCCCAGAAGAGGCTATCGGGTTCTGCAGGCCCAGGGAAGCAGAGGGAGGTGAGGGCAGGACCAGGTCCAGAGAGCTCCCGAGGACTTCGAGAAGGAACTGGGTCCGTCTGGATACAAGAGATCAGGAAGCAGTGGTGGCTCCCAGACTGAGGGTTCAGCCCCAGAGTCCAGGAAAGAGGCTGGCAGGGCCATGCAGCCCAGGGAAGCAGAGGTAGGTGTTTGATTTATTTTTAATTATATACATGTGTATGTGTCTGTGTAAGTACGTGTGCATCAGTACAGGTGCCCACGGAGGCCAGAAATGGAGTTATAGGCAATTGTGAGCTGCCTAACATGGGTGCTGGGAACAGAATGAGTCCTCTGCAAGAGCAGTACACACTCTTAACAGCTCAGCCATCTCTTCAGTCTCCTGAAATAATTTTCTGTGCAAAGATATATAAGCAAACTCTAAAGAAAAAGCAAGGAAACTAATCTCAGTTGCATTCCGATAATCAGTCTCCACTAAATCAACTGATTCATCAGTGATGTCACACATACTGACTGATGACCACAGGATGGATGCTCATTGTTAATTGCTCTGGTGTACTCTGGGAGTTTTGCCTCTGCAACAACAGGTCTGAAACCAAATTATGTCAATTGTGTTTGTTACTATATTTATAAAATCCAATGAAATATTTATGTATACTGATGAAATATGAATATAGGAAAAAATTGCTCCTGTAAAAACTAAATGGAATATATTGAAAGAATTCATTGAAAGTGTGATCACTAACAAATTAAATTGGGCAAAGATGAGACAATGTTAGTATTTGGAAAAAAGTTGCAATAGTCTAGAATACTGTACTCATATTGTTTTGTGAACAATTTATAGTTACAAACTTTAAGAAACTAAGTGGGGGCTGGAGAGATGGCTTAGAGGATAAGAGCATGTATTACTCTTGCAGAGGACCTGGGTTCAGATCCTTGCACCCACATGGCAGCTAAAACCATTTGGGCAACTCCAGTTCCAGGGGTTCTAGGACCATTTTATGGTCTCTGTAAGCATTGTACGTATCTGATGCACTTACATACATGCAGACAAAACACTCATACACATTAAATAAATGAAAAAATTAAAAGAAACTAAGTGTAAAAGACCAACATATTAGGTGTTTGATTTAGGTACAATTAGAAAGTAGAAAGATTGAACCTCTGGGTGTGGTGGCACACGCCTTTAATCCTAGCACTCGGGAGGCAGAAGCAGGCAGGTCCCTGTGAGTTCAAGGTCTACATAGTGAGTTCCAGGACAGCTGGGGCTACAGGGAGACCTTGTCTCAAAAAGTCCAAAAAAAAAAAAAAAAAAAAAAGAAAGATTGTACAGAATTTCAGTTAGGAAACTCATGCTTAAAAAGCCTTTAGTTATGGCAACATCAACTAGCTAAGGCAGCAGTAACTGTTTTATTAGACAAACTCCAAAGTCTCAATGGCTTACTACATGAATTATTATTATTATTACGACTACATTGCTTATTACATTGCATTACTTAATGATTTATTATTTGGCTGCATCATTTTCTCAGTTATGTTAAGAGCAATGGCTGTTCCTAATTGATAAATACCAGTCTACTTTGGTCTTTTGGTTGCTGACATTTTCAACATGTGGGTTCCAAGGTGGCTGTGCTCTTCTGCACCAAGCCTCAGATGGGGAGAGCATGGGGATTCCTGTGTGAGGCTGGGGAGATGACTCAGTGGGTAAAGCACTTGCTATGTAGACAGGACCTAAGATCAGATCCTTAGAACCCTCAAAATATTGGGCATGTTCTGTAATCCCAATTCTCCTATGGTGAGATGGGAGGTGTAGTCAGGAGAATCCCTGGAAGCTCATGGGCCAGGTAGCCCATGTGGTTTACACAGTGGTGAACAGCAAAAACCCCTGTCCCAAACAAGGTGGTTTGTGAGAACCAATACTGAAAGTTGTCATCTGACTTCCACACACTTGCCACAGCATGTATGTACCTGCACTCACACACATGAACATGTGCATGTGCATAAACACATACATACACATAAAGAAAGAAAGAAGACTCCCATGTGGAGGCTCTGAAGGGCAGGCCAGGTCTGGGAAGAGGCTCAGTCACCTGGGTTCACATTTCATGGATTACTCAGCACATGCAGTATCAAAGCAAGCTAGGAGGTATAGTTTCACCATGAGCCCTAGAAGAAGCGAATAGAGACAATACAGTATCTGCATTCCATTTCTCCAAGCTGGCAAATGAGTATTGCTTATCTGTTTTAAGTTAAAAATAAAAAGTATATGAATTTTTAATGATTTCCCCACTTTATCAGGAATCTTTTGGAGCAAAGCTTTTTAGACTCTGGGTCACCACCCTATATGGGATTGTGTATTTGAATGTGGGAGTTGCAAAAATTTAACAATGCTAAAAGGTTTCTGAATGCATGGTGAGTGAAATGAATTCAAAGTCAAATGCATCATGAATCTGAGGTGTCTCTGGTAGTGCTCACCTGAGCTACATCATACAATTTCACTGAAGCCTTGCTCCTGAACACAGTGTTTGCATTTTGCATTGTGCATACCATCATGCCACACAATGCTAGCTAATTTCCTGAAATGCCTCAGCTCAGACTTGAGGCTATTTTTTAATACCTTATTTATTATTTTTATTTTATGTTTATGAGTGTATTGCCTGTGTAAGTGCAACTGTGTCATGCAATGCATGCAGAGGTCAGAAGAGGATGTCGTCAGATTCCCCTGGAACTGGAGTTTTGGACGGTTGTTAGCCATCATGTGGGTGCTGGGAATTGAACACAGGTCCTTTGCAAGAGCAGCCAGTACTCTTAACCATGTAGTCATTTCTCCAGTCCCCAGATTTGAGGCTATTGTATGCTTTGAATTGCAATGTTTTTACTTTACATACGAAGTTTGTTGCTCTTAAGAAACACGGGTTTAATTATGAAAAACAAAGACATTTATTTATTTACCTTCACCTTCACCACCACCTTCTTCTCCTCCTCCTCCACCTCCTCCTCTCCCTCCTCCTCTACCTCCTCCTCTTCCTCCTCCTTCTCCTCTTCTTCCTCCTCCTTCTCCTCTTCCTCCTCCTCTTCCTCCTCCTCTACCTCCTCCTTCTCCTCTTCTTCCTCTTCCTCTTCCTCCTCCTCCTCCTTCTTCCTCTTCCTCTTCCTCTTCTTCATTTTTTTTTTTTTTTTTGTCTTTTTGAGACAGGGTCTCCCTGTAGCTCCAGGTGGCCTGGAACTCACTATGTAGACCAGGCTGGCCTTAAACTCTGCCTCCCACGTGCTGGGACTAAAGGTGTGTGCCACCATACCTGGCTTGTTTACGTTTTTTGAGGTAGGGTCTCATGTAGCCCAGGCTGGCCTTGGACTTGCCATGTAGCTAATGATAATCTTGAACTCCTGATCCTCCTGTCTCTATCTCTCGTGTGCTAGGATTATTGACATATGCCATCATACTGTTTAGAAAACAAAGACTTTAAAAACCATTTTTCTACCAAAATTCTTCAGCATGCAAGTATCAAATTGTTATACTTTTGGATTGCATTGTGTTAGAATGTTTAATTTAAAAAATTGCTGTCTGAATTGCTGATGTGAACTTCATAAGAAAGTCATTCAGGGAATTTCTTTTGAGAAGAGGGGTTGCAAGTGGAAAAGCTTAAGAAGCTCTGCTTTAGAGCAAGGTGGTACAGAGATGAAATCAAGGACTCTGGAGCCAGATTTCTTTTTTCTTTTCTTCTATCAAGTTTATTAAAGAATACTGTTGAATGGCTGGTACCACATGGGTGTCAACCAATTAAAATGGACACCTGACTCATAGGAATGACGTGAGCTTTTTGAGTGCTGCCCAGCATATTCTTGGGCTTATATAAGTGAAGAATCCCAAAGTTGGTGTCCTTCACATGAGGCATCATCTGGCTGTCCAACAATATGATACCAAGCCCCTTTGTGTCTCAACCTTTTCAAAATATGGGAATATTCTTATTAAATTGTAGGTTGAAAAATGTTAGCAGGATATCAAGAAAATTCAACAGAAGTGTATGTTAAGAAAAAACTTCAGCTGTATCAGTTTAAAAATGCATGCTATCGGGGCTGGAGAGATGGCTCAGTGATTAAGAACAATGTTCTTGCAGAGGACCCGGGTTCAAATCCCAGCACCCACATGGCTGCTAACAACTGTCTGTAATTCCGGTTCCAGGGGATCTGACAGCCTCTTACTTCCAGGGGATCCAACAGCCTCTTCTGTCCTCCGCAGGCATTGCATGACACGGGTACACTTACCTACATGCGGCAATACACGCATATACATAAAATAAAAATAATAAAAAAATTTTTTTTTTTGGTCTTTTTTGAGACAGGGTCTCCCTGTAGCCCCAGCTGTCCTGGAACTTGCTATGTAGACCAGGCTGGCCTTGAACTCACAGAGATCCACCTGCCTCTACCTCCCGAGTGCTGGGATTAAAGGCGTGCACCACCACGCCCGGCTCAAAAATAACAAAATATTTTTAAAAATGCATGCTATTTTATTTTTTTCCACAGAAGATTCTAGAAATTAGATACCTATAGTGCTATTGGTAACCTTGGTTACCAAGCTAGGGTTCATCCCATCACCTGTCACTTCCTGCTCACAATTTCAAAGGCAGTCTTTTAAAATGTGCCTCTGGATTCATCATGGGGCCAGAGGATGAAAACATCATCCAGACTCTGTAATGTGTTTCTGAAGAGTGAGGCCATCTGGTGGCTACTTAGAAAGTTTCTGATTTCTAAAACCCAGGGTTTGCATTCCTAACATTATGGCCCCTCTAGCCTTGAAAGCTAAGCTTGTTCTATATTCACACTAGGACCTCTGGTATTTCCTGAACTGGAATGAATCCAAGATTCTGCTGCCAAATCCAGATTCCATTACACGAAGGCTGGTACTATTGCAGAATTTTTTTTCACTTTGTTTCATTCTTTCTCTCTCTCTCTCTCTCTCTCTCTCTCTCTCTCTCTCTCTCTCTCTCCCAATTGATGAAAGTTTAGAAAATACAAACAAATCTGTAGCAACACAAAAACGGACGGTTGTATGTATGGTCATCCTGTGTGGTGAGGACTACAAAGGGAACAGTGACAGAAGGTTTTCATACTGCATAGTCAGCCTGTGTGTCCATGTCTAAAGTGCTGCTTGTTAACAGATGCAGTGAGAAGTCTTAGACCAGAAAGGATCTGATAGAAACTTGTGGCATGGGGGATTTGTGAAGTCAGTCGGAAACAGATTGGATAGACAGTGCATAGATAGATAAACACCTTTGTCTGGACTTTCTCAGTCCTTTGTGTATTATTAATAAACAACGTGGTCCATTCCTAGAAAACTCATTAACCCTTGTGCAGATGAGGAATATGCTATGACAATGTGGGGAACAAAAGGTGAGTCATATTTTCTAAGAATTTTTTTTTTCTGGCCTGGACAAAGCACTACACAACAATGAGAATCTACTGGAATTATTAGATTTCCAAGCAAATTTATCTTTGCTTAGTAAAGATATGCAAATGCCTGACATGTCCCTGTGATGATTTTATCTCTCCATGCTGCAAATTCACAGCTCCTTACATACCAGCAATCTAGCACTATGGGAGGTGGAGGCAGGCAGATCAGGAGATCTAGATCATCCTCTGCTACATAGCAGGCTTGAGGCCAGACCCTGTCTCAAAAAGCAACACCCAAACCAAATGAGTTTTAGTTTATCTATATTATCTATATTAACTTTGGAAGTAGAATCTTTTTTCCATCATTCAGAGATGTGTAGATGTAATTTTCTTTTAAAATATCTTTATTTTGTATATCTTTTAAATGGGCATATATTCATTGTATTTAGTAATGGGTTTCATTAAGTTATTTTCATACAAGTACATCATATATTTTGACTATATCCATCTGTGTCCTGAGGGGTACTAGTTCCTCCAAGGGGTGAGGCCTGCTGAGGAAAATTGGCTGCGGAGAGTTAGCTACAGAGAGGGAGCTGGAGAGAATTAGTCCTGGAGGGAGGAGTGTTGGTGTGATCTTGGCTGCTGCAGTGTGGAAAACATGGCCCTGGTGTCTCACCTGCGTGGACGTGAGAGGGGACATTTACTGACATGGGTGAGGCTCTGGGTCCACAAGGTGTGGGAGAATGAAGACTGTGGGCGGGGAGTGCGAACTGCCTGAGCTACAGAGCTGACTGGGGTGCCAGGTGTTCACCTTTTGTGGGATGTGGGGTGTTCACCTTTGTAAGTTACTCTATTTTCCATCCCAGGATATAAACTATGAAAAATTCAGATAAAGATGTGTTATATGGTTTGTCTAATAACTCCAGGAACAAGGGACCCTAAGAGAACTTGAGCAATACCATCCCTACCCACTCTTTTCTCTGCTTCTCTCTCCTGCTAATGCCCTTTGTTCTCCCAGACATTTCTCCTATTTTCATGGCATATATACATAAATTATTTTATGTGTGTATATAAATCTAGAATCTACACATGAGAGAAAACTTTTGACATTTATCTTTCTGGGTCTGATTTATTTTGGTTAATATGATGATCTCTAGTTGCAACCATTTTCCTGCAAAGACACAATTTCATTCTTTATGGCTGAATAAAACTACATTGCACATATATGCCAAATTTTCTTTATCCATTCACCTGTTAACGGACACTTAGTTTGATTCTCTAACTTGGCTATTGTGAATAGGGGTGTGCAATAAACACAGGTGTGCAAGTACCTCTGTGGTACCTCTGTGGTATGTTGTCTGAGAGTCCTTTGGATATATACCCAGGAGTGGCATAGCTGGATCTTATAGGAGTTCTACTTTAGTTTTCTGAGGCACTTTCATACTGATTTCTACCATGGCTGGACCAATTTATAATCCCTCTTGCAGTGTATAATGGTCCCACTCCCCCATCCTCACCAACATTTGTTGTTATTTGCTTCATGATAGGCAGTCTGAGTGGGATGGGGTGGAATTTAATGTAGTTTTAGCTTGCATTTTCCTGATAACTAAGGATGCCTAACATTTTTTTTTCAAACATTTATTGGCCATTGGTACTTCTTTTCATTAAGCAAATTTATTTATTTTCATTTCATGTGTATGAATGTTTTGTCTGAGATGTAAGTGCACCATATGCAAGCTATACCAGCAGAGACCAGAATAGTCCCAGAGACCAGATTCCCTGGAACTGAAGTTACATAGATGGTTGTTAGCTGGCCTGTGGGCGCTGGGAACTGGATCCTGGTCCTCCACAAGAGTAGGCAGTGCTCTTAACTGTTGAACTATCTCTTAGTCCCTCCTCTCTCTCTCTCTCTCTCTCTCTCTCTCTCTCTCTCTCTCTCTCTGTTGAGATAGGGTCTCCCTGAAGCCCCAGATGGCTTTGGTCTCACAGAGATCCACCTGCCCCTGTTTTGTGAGTGCTGGGATTAAAGGTATTCGGCATCACACCTGGCCTTCTTTTCATTTTTGAGCTTCTTTGCTTTTCTGGTCCCCTCCCCACCCCCCATTGTATTAAAATGTAAAATTTCTTTATAGACTACAGAAAAAAAATACAAAAAACCATATTTTGTGCCTGTGTTCACTGCTCCTTTTTGGTATCATAAACTTTCTTGGACTACCTTTTTGGGTTGGAATACTGCTTGAATACTGTGTAAATTATGAAACAAATACAGGCATGTTCTTTGACAACTTTGAGCTTATGCAAGGAGAGATAAAAGAAACAGGAAGAAAAACAAGGACCAAAGAGAATTGGAATGCACAGCGAAGCTGTCTAAAAAATATATCACAAACTTCAGAAGCGTGCACTGTAATATTAACAGTAGATGCTTGTGTAGTTGATTCCTAGTTTCTAAAGCACTTTTTTGTGCATTAGCTTGGGACCACCCTAAAGAAAAGGACTGAATAGTATTGTGTTTTTATTTCCACAAGGAAGCGCAGAGAAGAGTGCTTGGCAGGTAGCAACCAGAGGGTACTCCCAGAGTAGGGAACTGGTGTTGAACTGGACACTAAGTCCTACCTATTTTGGTGATACTGGAAAGGTTTCTGTGCTCACACCCTTTCAGCTAGTGGGTTTCAAGGCTGTTGATTTCACATTCTTGGGCGCCTTCCAGCACCACTCCCTCCATCTGCGTGCTATGAATGCTTTCATCGTGGAGGAACTCCAGACAGGGAAATATTTTGGTGCCAGTCTGAGTTAAATACAAACCCCCATTTGTAATTTTTGCTTAGGTTCTGACACCTAAGAGGTGACAAGTGTGGGTCTATTCTGGCATTCTTTCTGGTGGGAGAGGATGATGAGGCAAGGGAATTTAAGACTTCTCCAGCCCCATCTGAGCCCAGCTGCCAAGGCTTAAGTCAAAGGGATAGGGAGAACGAACAGAGCTCTGGATCCGATTTCAGTGGTTCTGCCACAAATAGGATTGTCTCATTGGTCTGGCAAGAGCCTGCTGAATTTAAAATGAAATGAAACTGTGGACCCTGGGGGACAGCACAGGAAATTACAAATGACAGCTGCTCAACTCAATAGCAACATCTGGTCCAGAGGCTTCATCCAAGGCCCCCTGGAATGTGAGGAATGGGATCTGTTGGCAGCTGGTTTTGAGGCATTGGGGAAAACTGGTTTAGAGCTGAGTAGAGACTCTGAGGCTCGGCTTTGCTTCTCCACTAGACTTGTGCTCTTGCACCAGGCACCAGCCTTCTCCAAGCCTCGGTCTGCTAATCTGTAAACAGAAGCATAATAATATTTATCTTTCAGTTTTTTTTCTTTTCCTTTAAAAAAAAAACTTGTAAAATACAATCTGTAAGCCACAATGGGTTCTAGAAACACAAACTTTGTTTCAAGTGCTATGGACAGGTTTGAGTTTCCTGCAGGTAAAGGCACCAAGAAGCTGAGGAAGAAGTGGGGGCACCAGAGAGAGGAAACGAAAGCAGTGACAACACTTTATTCAAATAAAATTTCAAGCCGAGTGGAGGTTGAGATGGGCCAGAAACCTAGCGCTCAGCTTAGCATGGAATGATTGAAGTCCTGTGCAGGGGATTTTGAGTTTGTAACATTACTGACTGGATGATCTGCCTTCTGGGCATTTCCATTTTGGAAGAGCCAGTTCCAATTCATAAGAATCATGAGTGAAAGCCTTGGGGAAAAGTTTAAGCTAGGGGCTTTGTGTTTGGGTGTGTCCAGGCCTTCTCTAGTCAATTTCACCAAGATTCAGAGACATTGAGTAACTTGCTGGATGCCATATGACTAGCAAACTATAAAGCTGAGACTTGCTTGCCTCTAGAGCACATCCTCATATACAGACAAGTGAGTCAAGGTATCACATATAAGGTAATTCACAGCATATGTCATCAAAGGGTTATGGGCAGAGAAAGAAACAAGCAGCTTTAGCAGCTCACCCTTGCTGGTCATGACTCTTCATTTTATCACTAAAAGTCCCATGTCCCAGAAACCCTTTCAGTCCTAGGAAAACTGGACAGGTAGCCCCCTTTAGCTAACAGTCAGCAGATGGCTTATTTCTATCATAGGGTTATGCTGTTCCCTTAATCGACAGAAGTAGAACATCAACATTAATATTAATCTTGAGGATTTTCAAGAATATGATGGAACAAGACAAAAATAAGACAATTCTATAATTTATGTTTGAACAAGATAAAAGCAGATGTTACACAACCTCA
Organism: Nannospalax galili; assembly: GCF_000622305.1. NCBI lineage: Eukaryota > Metazoa > Chordata > Mammalia > Rodentia > Spalacidae > Nannospalax > Nannospalax galili. The sequence continues at coordinate 841,638 of NW_008337073.1, forward strand.
AAAATGACCGAATGTCCCCCTCTCCTGGCTAACAGGAGAGAATTCTTCTTTAATGACAACTCTGGTCTTGTTTCTGTCCTCCTGCTCGTGAAGTATAAATAGAAGTGACCACTAAATATCCCTGTTTTCTGACAGTTCTAACCCAACACATATCCTTATTTCCTTGGGCCATTCTCCAAATCGGTTAACACAGCCCAGGTCCTCTAACAAGCCCTTCCTAGTTCCCTCTCTCTGAGATGCTTCATAGTGGACAGTGTGAAGCATTCTGACAGCACAGAGCAAACTCAGCTCCTTTGAACTGCCACCTATCTTTCTTTAACCATGACCTTACATTAAGCATGCTCTGGAACGCATGTGTTAGTAAGTGTGCTTGTCACACAGCAGGTGTGCTTCTGTGGGATCTTCAACTCCAGGGCGTTGAAGTGTATGCAAAGGATCCACCTCTAACTTGTGATGTTGTAATTCTCTATTTCTGGGCCATCTGTACAGGTAGACCAGATGCCTCTTCAAAGCTGAATTGCTCACTAAAAATCCTTATTTACTGAGGATTTCCACTTGCCAGGCACTGTACTAGCTTGCTCCATGAACTGATTCATTTAAGGTTTATCTATGCTTCCTAAAGTAGATGCTGTAATTCTTCTCATCTTATAGATGCAGAAGAAGAGCCTGAACGAATTGATGAAAATGGATGGGTTAGAGGTGGTCAAGCCAAGGCCAATGAGCTGACTCAGCAGGGAAAGGTGCTTGCTGTCAAGCCTGGCCAATCTGGCCATTTGAGTTAGACCTCTCGAACCACATAGTGGAAGGAGAGAACTGACTCCTGCAAGTTGTCCTCTGACCACATGCGTGCTGTAGCACACTTACACCCACATACATAAACACACATCACACAAAATAAAAATGTAATAAAAAAGAAGTGGTTCAGCCAGAATTCACATCCACTGGGGATGAGTTTAGAACTCTGCTACAGCCCACAGAACATCCAGTGTTGGGGGAATAAGTGAGAAACACTGGATTTCAAATAAGCCAGAGAATGATGGACTGGAAAACTTAAAGAACCATCACTCATAGTTTTTACTCTGAAGAATAAGCCCAGACACTATGGCCAGACAATACTGTGAACACTTGACATGTATTGAGTCACTTAACACTCACAAGAACTCTATGCAGTAGGCACTACTTGTTAGTCCAGTTTTACAGATAAGGATACTTTGAAACTCAAAGACGTACATAACATATTCATCTGGAGAGTCTATAATGAATACATTATTTCCCCATTTTCTTTTTCTTTCTTCACCTTGACCCTATGCAGTACTGTAGTTCAGATCATCTAAGATGCCACTGCTAGTTGCTGAGTAAAACACGTACCTTTAAGGGGCAAACTTCTGTATGCAGGCACTTTCAAAGTGTTCTTTCTATTTTTTCAGTTAAAACATATTTGAGAGAGCTGAGCATGCCCAGATGCATTTCTGTGCTCTACTTTCAAGATATGACAAAGCTGAGCATGCCCCCACAGTTTTCTGTAACCAGTTTTTACTTTTTTGATCTTTTTGAGACAGGGTCTCCCTGTAGCCCCAGCTAGCCTGGCATTCACTATGTAGACCAGCCTGGCCTGGACCTCCTAGAGATCCACCCTCCTCTGCCTCCCTCCTTGCCTGTTGCAAGTAATGAACCTTTCTCTACTCTAGGCTGTCCTTGTTTTGGCTTTGCATTCACTAAGAGGTGAACCCATTGCATTTGGTTATTGTATTAGTCAGGGTTCTCCAAAGAAACAGAACCAGTAGAATGAGATTTATCAGCTTAGCTCACAGGATAGAGTCCGAGTAGTTCAACAATGGCTTCACCACACTGGAGAGGCTGAGAACCTGTAATTGCTCAGTCTACAAGGCTGGATGTCTCAGTAGTCCCAATCTGGTGCTGAAGGTCTGACAAATTCCAAAAGATCAGCTAGTCTTCAGTCTACAGCAGCAAGATGAACTCACCAGTGAGAGAGAAGGCAAGCAGCAAGAAGCCTGGCGTTCTCCTCTGCCATGGCCTTTTACACTGGCTGCCATCAGAAGGTAACACCCACATTTAGGGTGTGTCTTCCAGCTTCAGATGATCCAGTCAAGAAGATCTCTCTCATTTCAGTTAATCCCAGATCTAGTCAAGTTGACACCCAGGATTAGCCATCACAGTTATGCCATGAATAACAGTATGTTTCACTATTTACATATCACTAAGAAAAAAATCTGCCAATCACATTTATAAGAGGTATTTGAACCAATCAGTGATGTGATAATGTGATAGATAACACGTCTGGTTAGGGATCAGAACAGAAGTAGTTGAAACTGGGTGTTGGTGGCTCATACTTTTTTTTTTTTGGTCTTTTTGAGACAGGGTCTCCCTGTAACCCCAGCTGTCCTGGAACTCACTGTGTAGACCAGGCTGGCCTTGAACTCACAGCGATCCATCTGTCTCTGCCTCCCGAGTGCTGGGATTAAAGGTGTAATCCCAGCACTTGGAAGGTAAAAATGAGGCAGGAAGATCATGAGTTTGTGGTCAGCCTGGACAATATAACAAGACCCTGTCTCAGAAAATAGAAAGTAATTGTATTTTATTCAATTTCTAGGGTCACTAAAAGGTGAGGGGAAAATGCATCCATGGAGTATTATTTACTTCCATTGACAGTTCATTTCTAAAGATCTTAGAAGTACCAAAAGAGGAGTTGAATCTAATTGTACAAAAACTGTTCTCTCTTCAATGTCACTCTAAATTTCACACGTGTCTTTGATTTTTGAATTGTGGACAAGATCTGTTGAGTCAGATCTTGTGGGTGGCCAAGCATCTCACCTTTAGGGGGACTTTTTTCTCCTTGACAGCCCCAGCCAGCTCTGGGAAACCTCATCCTGGTTACAGTCCCTAACTAAAACACACACCCCATGCTATTTCCTTGCCTTTTGTTTTCTAGCAGTTTGAGGCTTACTTGAGAAATCTGCACCACTTTACCAAGAAGAGCCTCAATTATGTGAATAATAAAGCTTTTCTAGGGTTAGTTGAGATGGCTTAGCTGATAAAGGTCCTCCTTTGTCAAGTCTGAAGATCTGAGTTCAATTCCTAGAACACAGGATGGAAGTTGGGAAATAACTCCCATAGGTTGTCCTCTTACCTCCGCCATGCACTACACACACACACACACACACACACACACACACACACACACGCACGCACGCACGCACGCACGCACACACACACACACACACAGACAGAGACAGAGACAGAGACAGACAGCTTCTGAGATGACATTTATCTGAATAACAGAAAGTTCTAGGCAGTGCGACTCTGGAGGCGCTGGCCACCCTCTTGGCTAGATTTGGATTTGGGTCAGTGAGGCAGGTGGGTCGAGGAGGAACTCTCTAAACTGACGGGACCAGATCCCGGGAGCGCCCCAGCTGCGAGTATTAACGGGAACATCCATAGTAGTGCAAAAACTTTCACAATGAAATCAGAAGCCAATGATGGAGAGGGGGATAGTCTACAAACTGGCTTCAAGAAATTAAGAGTGGATGCATTAGGGTCCATCCTATCTCTGTCTGTTGGAGAATGCACAAGTGTCAGAGCACTACTCAGAACAACAGCAGATGATACCAAACCTAAAACCACATGCGCAGTTGGCATGGATCCACAAGGAAGTCTGCAGAGAAGCAGTGAGAACTCAGCACCGTCAAAGTTCTAAGTCTCCTGTTCTTCATCCTCCAAAGTTCATACCTTGCAGTACAAGAGCGTCTCCTTTCAGCAGTCAGCTCAAGCACAGAGGCCAGACTGAGCCTCCTGATGGCAGCAGTGGTCTGGGAATTTCAGCCCCTAAAGAGTTCAACACAGGTGAAAGCTCTCCTTCTCTCAGTGCCAATCGCACTGGAGTGGTCATTGAGCCTTTGAGAACTTCAGTCAAGGCTCCCATCAGAGAGTAAAACAGAAGAGCCCTCTGATGCTACCCAAGTCTCCCAAACAAGTCTCAAGGCCAATGATCTCTCTGACTTTCCATCCATTTCCAAGCTAAGCCAGGGCAAGGAGTGTCAGTGTAAGAAGTGGCATGGTATGGAAGTGTATTCCTTTTCAGGTCTGCAGAATGTCCCTCCTTTGGGCCCAGAACGAAGATCACTCAAGGACTATTCCCAGACATGGCATACCAGAACTCTGGCTCTCCTCTCTCCTGTTCTGAGCAAGCTTGAATTTATGTGGATGATGTGACCATTGAGGACCTATCAGGCTACATGGAATATTACTTGTATATCCCCAAGAAAATGCCCCACATGGCAGAAATGATGTACACCTGATAACAGGAAGCTGATGCATGCGCTTTAAACCAATGAAAGGTTGTCAAGAGGGTTAAGTTAAAGGCAGAACTTGTGGCCCTTCTGTGTGAGAAGATGCCTCTTTCTGCTCACTGTGTTTACAATAAGAACTTTACTTGGCATCTCAGTTAATCGTCGTTCTTTCAATTTACTGAGTTCTTACCTACACATTAAGGCAAGCAGGTCAGAAAAAAAAAAAAATCCCTCTTCTAGACATGTTCCTGATGGCTGAAGAAACTGTAATCACCTAAGACTGGCAACAGTGGCTGTATGGTGGAATCCTTTGTAAAGCAGCAGTTTTCAGACTTGCTTACGAAGTGGCAGCCAAGAAAATCAAATGTGGTTTTGGAACTGAACTGATTGCTTGTCATATTGTAAGATGCCAGCCGAAAATATTAGAGATTTTAAGACGCGTTTAAACGGTTTTCTGATTTAATGCAGGATTTCGTTTCATTAAAGGTTTCTTATGTTGTTGAGCCAGAGATCTAAGGTTTAGATTCAGTTTGAATAAACAAGGTGACCTGTCCTGTATTGTTTGAGAGTCATTAACTTTCATTTTTAAAAATTATTTATTTAATAACCATATAATTAGAAGAAGCATTTCATTACAGCTTTAACATACTCAGTAACACACTCCAGAGCAAGGATACATCTCTTTCAAAAGTGGCTATAAATTTTTAGGTTCACAGTTGAGTTAACACAGTTATACAATATTCAACTCAGATAAACCCTATAAGATATAAAATTGAATGAGTTTTTACCCCTTAAAGAAGATCTCCATTTCAAGATATGCTGTTTCTTACATTTTTTATATTATTTTAAATTTTTTTGCAAGAAGCATATCATTACAGCTTTAACATGCCCAATAACAGTTTCCAGAGCAAAGATACAGCTCCTTCAAAAGTGGCTATAAAATTTCTAGATTTGCTGTTGAATCAATACAGCTATACAATATTGAACTCAGTATAAGCCCTGTAAGACATAAAATTGAATGAGTTTTTAACCCTCAAAAGAGACCTCCATATCACTCGAAAATATACTGTTTCTTACAGAAAGACTCTCATTGTTTTAGCTGCTAACACTGAGATGTTGACACATGCGTCTCTAATCTGTATGTATCTGATTATTACTAGTCATAATCATTTGCACTCGGATCCTTCATGCCTGTGTATGTCTATAAAGTCACTGGGTAGATTTCGTGGTAATGTTCATCACCTCTACTAATGAACGTGACATAAACTTTTATGCTTCCTCCTCAAATATAATACATTTAAAAAAATTTGTTGATTTTTTTTCTGTGTGCATATCACACAGAACATCCCAAACCATCTATTTCAACTATATACCCACTTCCCAGACGGTACCTTCCCATAGCCTCCCTCCCCCGACTAAAGCCCTTATACTCTGTTATCCCTGCTACTGTCCTCTGTGTTGTTGGCACCCCCAGCTGTTCCCCACTACTTGTCCATCTGGTGAATCTAGTCAGCTTATCTAGAGGTCTTTGTTTTAGGAAGGTCAGCTCTTCCTCATCTAGCAGCAATCTGCTGTCAATATTCCTTTAGATAAGATTGGGGTCTGCTGTTCATTTTCCCATTTCTATGCTGGGTTACTTTCTGGGACCTCCTTTGGCCACCCTGGCCAACAACTCAAAAGAAGGTATCTCCTATCTGAAATTGTTGCTTGTTATGTAGCCTTTAGCTATGCATATGGACTCTTAAGAAATTACATTGGCCCCTTTAATCTTTGGTTATACTTTCCTTTTGGGTGTTTAAGGCCATAGAGTTGGCCCAGATAAACCAATTTATTTTTACCCTTAAGGTCATTTGAGGATCTGTTCCTCAGGGATCACATGGGCTTGGGAGGAGCCCCTGGTGCCTTTCTTTTGCCAGTTCCGCCTATGTGAAGATAAGTCAAAGGTCCTACTCGACCGTGGCTGGCTTCGCTTGGAAGCATGGAAGAAATGTTTCCTCTGTGTTGACCCTCCTCTTTGTAGACTGGACATTGGTTCATGTCCATCTTGTGGGGCCTCCTTGGCCTCCTTGATCAAGAGGACAGGCGACCCACCACAATTACAGGACATTTTGGGAGATGCTCATAGTCCCCTGGAACTAGTCGACTTAGGAGGGCAAGGAGCAAAAACTGTCCTTTATGTCCCTCTGGCCAAATTAGTATAGGCCTCAAAGTACATCTGTTAAACATCCAAGAAGGTTAGTTCCACCAGTCTGGTACTTTTAATTACTGTGTGTTATGTAGATAAATCTTGGGCAAAGACCATTGTCTAGACATATATTTCTTGATCTGGTATGTGTAATTTGTCAGTAGTTTATTGGGCTAATATGGTTCCCTCTGGTTTTTAAAACTAGCTAGGCATTATTTATCTCTCCCATTCTCTAACCCCTTCCTCGTGGTTTCCCCAGTTAAGGTGCCCCATTTTCCCCCTTTCTCCCTTAACAATACCCTTCTTCTATGGTCCTACCTCTCTTGAGCTCCTTCTTTCCCTTTATCCCCTGGGTTCCTTGTATACCCTTCCCTCGCCCCTCCTTCAGGATTTGGTTCTAGGATCCACTTATGAGGGAGAACATACATCGATATTTTTTCTGAGTCTGTGTTACTTCACTTAGTATAACAGTTTCTAGATCCATCCATTTACGTGCAAATTTCATTATTTCATCTTTCTTTACTGCTGAGTAAAACTCCATCATATAAATGAACCACATTTTCA
>NW_008337073.1:849689-850144 GCF_000622305.1 Nannospalax galili
TTTGTTCCAGAACCCTGTCATTTTTATGACTATAGCTCTGTAATACAGCTTGAAAACCCGTATAGTAATCCCCCAGCACTGCTCTTAGTGCTCAGGGTTGTTTTGGCTATCTGAGGTTTTTTGTGCTTCCATATGAATCTTAGGATTTTTTTTTCCAATTCTGTGAAAAATGTCTTGGGGAATTTGATTGGCATTTCACTGAATCTATAAATGGCTTTTGGTAGTGTGCTGGATAGCTTTAGTGTCAACTTGACACACAATTGGGTTGAGGGAGCCTCAATTGGGGAATTGCCTCTATTGGACTGGCCTGTGGCCATGTCTGAGGGGCATCTTCTTGATGAGTGATGTGGGAGGGCCCAGCCACTGTGGGTGGTGCCACCCATGAGCAGGTGGGCCTGTGCTGGACAAGAAAGCAGGCTGAGCAGGGGCCAGGGGAGCAAGCCAGTAAGCAGTAT
>NW_008337073.1:850929-852603 GCF_000622305.1 Nannospalax galili
CTTGAGCATAGTGAATGATATTTTTGATGTGTGTGTGAATGTGGTTTGCAAGTATCTTGTTGAGAATTTTTGCATCTATGTTCATTAAGGATATGGGTCTATAGTTTTCTTTTTTGGTTGTATCTTTACCTGGCTTTGTTATTAGAGTGATGCTGGCTTCATAGAAGGAATTTGGAAGTTCTCCCTCCATTTCTATCTTTTTGAATAAATTAAGTAGTAGTGGATGTATATCTTCTTTAAATGTCTGATAGAATTCTGCCTTAAATCCATCTGGTCCTGGGCTCTTTTTAGTCGGGAGATTTTATATTACTGTTTCAGTTTCTTTTTGTGTTATGGGTCTGTTTAAGCTGTTAATCTCGCCTTGGTTTAGTTTTGGTGGTTCCCATGCCTTTAGGCTTTTTGATACCCATCCATTTCTTTTAGGTTTTCAAATTTATTAGCGTATAGGTTTTTAAAGTAGTCCCTTATAATGTTCTGTATCTTTCTGGTGTCTGTTGTGATGTTTCCTCTTTCATCTCTGATTTTGTTGATTTGGAGGTGCTCTTTAGTTTTTTTGGTTAACTGGGCTAGCGGTCTGTCAATCTTGTTTATCTTTTCAAAGAACCAACTCTTGGATTTGTTGATTCTTTGTATTGTTTTCTTTGTTTCAATTTATTAATTTCTGCCCTGATTTTTGTTATTTCTTCTTGTCTGCTGGGTTTGGGATTCCTTTGTTGTTGCTTTTCAACTGTCTTGAGTTGCAATGTTAAGTCATCTATTCATGATCCTTCTGATTTTCTGATGTAGGCACTTTGCGACCGGAGCACTCAGTCCGACGGGAACAGGGTCCCCGAAAGGGTGGACAAGGATTCAGCGAGTGACAAACAGACACAACACGAGAGATGGTTGATGATCTGAATGTAATTTTTTAAAGTGGAGCATCAGATTTTATACAAGTTACAGGACAAGATTGTGCAGGCATCAGGTTGATTTCATGGTTAATCATTTTCTTAGAAATACAATTCAAAATCAAAGCAATACAGTACAGTGTAGAGTGTTCTTATCTAATTAATCAGGTGCTTAGACTATTTGTCCTTTTCCCTTAGTGGTTTGGCAACATCAGCTACTTATAAATTTCATGGTTGGTAATTTTATGGTTCCGTTTTCTCAATTTTGAGGTTTCAGTGGCCGAGGCCAATGACTAGGTCAGTGAAGTTATAATAACTCCATATAACTTCAAAGGCTTGTTTCTCTAATCCTTATTTTTCTATTCTTTCCATCTATGTTTCTTATACTGCCTGTAATTATTCAAATATACTTTGCTGCTGACTTGTAGTAAAGGCACCAAGGTGGTCTACATCTAACTAACCTATCCATAAACTATAGTGAATACCATGAAACTTTCCATCCTTGAATATTTACCCATCTATTATTTCCTTCATAAACTCCTGTATGAGGAAGTGGTTCATCAGTGGGCTCAGGGATTCTGAATATGCTCTCCTTTCCCTTAAGGGGATGCCATAGCCTACCTCTCCCTAACTAGTAGGCAATTCCAAAGTCTGTCTTAACTGTAGGCAGCAATCTTCTTTCAGTATCCCTTTGATCTCCTTGAGTCAACTCTAGGGACTGAAGCAGGGGGATTATATACTAATAATTCTTCTTGCTGTAACTCGTCTAGAATTCTTCAAAGTTGCT
>NW_008337073.1:852646-873412 GCF_000622305.1 Nannospalax galili
GAGCATTTGGAGGAAGTCTAATATCGGGCAACTGAGTTCCCAGGAAATCATCTCTATCTAGTCTCTCCTCAGGTGGGCCTAATGACCTGAGTAGGTACAAAGCAGTTCCTCTATGAGGAAAGAACAGGAATAAAGACAGCAATGAAGACAAGAACTAAAGCAGAACAGCCAAGGACACAGCATGCTTTTTAACACAGCCATTCTCCAGGAAGCATTCTTCCTTTGAAGTTTTCTCAGCCTGGACCCACGGAGAGTCCCTCACATGGGCTCTACTGGAGATGGCATGACAGCACTTAGAGCTATAAATTTCCCACAATGATAGCCCTCAGCATGTCACAGAGGTTTTGCTGTGTTGTACTGTCCTCTTCATTTAGTTCCAGGAATACTTTTATTTCTTTCTTAATTTCTCCTTTGACGAATTCATCATTCAGGAATGTGTTGTTTAATCTCCATGCGTTCATGTGGGTGACTACGCCTTCTTCTGGTGTTGATTGTAAGCTTCATTGCTTTGTGGTCTGATAGAATCCATGGAATTATTTCAATGTCCTATATCTGTTGAGGTTTGTTTTGTGCCCCAGTATATGGTCGATTTTGGAGAAGGTTCCATGGAGTGCTGAGTAGAAAGTATGTCCTTTGTGCTTGGGTGGAATACTTGGTAGATGTCTGTTAGGTCCATTTGATATATGGTGTTGTTTAAGTCAGATGTCTCTCTGTTAACTCTCTGCCCTGTTGACCTATCTAATGGAGACAGTGGGGGTATTGAAGTCCCCTACTATTAATGAATTGGGGCTAATCTGGGTCTTAAAGTCCTGTAGTATTGTTTTCATGAAGTTGGGTGCACCAGAGTTTGGTGAATGTATGTTCATGATTGTAATATCTTCATGGTTTATTGTTCCTTTGATTAGAATGAAGTGGCCCTCTTTATCTCTTCTGATTAGTTTTAAAGTCTGTTTTTTCAGATATTAGAATTGCAATGCCTGCTTTTTCTTAGTACCATTCGCTTGGTATATTTTTTCCCAATCTTTCACCTTAAGATAGCACCTGTTCTTGAAAGTGAGATGAGTTTCTGCAGACAAAAAAGATGGGTTTTGTTTCTTAACCCATTCACCTAGTCTGTGTCTTTTGACTGGAGAGTTCATTCCATTAATGTTTAAAGTTATTAATGAAAGATATGTATTGAATCCCGTCGTTTCTATTTCTGTTCACATTCTTGATATAGCTGTACTTTTCCCCAGTTATAGCTTCATTGAATTTCTTTTTGCCACCCTTTGGATATAATCATTCCTTTCTTCAGCTCTTTGTATTGCTTCCAGAACTCTCTGAAGGGCTGGTTTTGTGGACATGAATTCCTTCAGCCTATTTATGTCATGGAAGATTTTTCTTTCCCCTTTGACTCTAATAGACATTTTGGCTGGGTATAGTAATCTGGGTTGGCATCTGTGGTCATTCAAAACTGGGAATGCCTTGGTCCAGGCTCTTCTGGCTTTCATAGTTTGCACTGAAAAATCAGCTGTAATCTTAATGGGTTTTCCTTTCTATGTGACTTGAGGTTTTTCTTTTGCAGCTTTCAGTATTGTCTCTTTGTTCTGCTTGTTCAGAGTTTTTACTATGATGTGCTGTGGAGAGTTTCTTTTCTGGTCCTGTCTGTTTGGTGTTGTGTATGCTTCTTGTATTTGTATGGGCATGTCTTTCGTTAATTTTGGGAAAGTTTCTTCTATGATTCTGATGAGAATCTGGTCCATGCCATTATCTTGTGATTCTTCTCCTTCCTGTATGCCTATGTGTCATAAGTTTGGTCTTTTCATGGTGTCACACAATTCCTACATATTCCATTCTTGTGCTTTCTTAAATTTTTCATAATCTTTGCTTGAGTGGTCTAGTTCGTCCACTTTATCTTCCAGTCTTGATATTCTGTTTTCCATTTCATTCATCCTATCAGTGAGGCTTTCTCCTGTCATTTCTAATTGGCTTATTGAGTTTTTCAGTTCCTTCTTCATTTCAGCCTGAGTTTTCTTCATTATTTCTACCTCTTTTGTGAATTCAGTCAGAAGTTTATCTCTATCTTCTTTAGTTCTTTGATTTGTTTGTGTGTTCTTTAAATTCATTGAATTCCTTGATCATGCTGATGATCTTTTAAATTCTGTGTCCTGGGTTATCGCTAGGGGGTTCTCCTTGTAGAACTAGGGCATTCTCATTGTACTCCTCTAGAGGGCTATTGGTGTTTGGTGGGGATATGTTATTTTGGTTTTTCATGTTATTATTTTTTCTGTGTGATTTTGACCTGTGGATTTCTTTTGTAGTTTCCGATTCTTGTGTGAGTCTCAAGACTTCAAGTTTAGGTCTGCTTCCTTTTGTAAATTTTATATGCCTTTGTGCTTTACTTTTTGGGCATGAAAAGCTGGTTCATCTAAGCTTCCGGTTCTCTTTTACTTTTATATTGGAGTGGCCAGATTGTTTTTATCTTCAGGAGTTCCTACAGAGGAGCAATTCAGATGAGCATCAGATGTTCTCAGGCTTTCCTCCTAAGGTCTGGATCCCTTCAGGAAAGATGTTGTCCTCAGGAATTTGGGTTTTGGACTGGCCTGGGTGCTGGGCCCAGGAAAGAAGCTGGTCTCGGGCAGCTGGTGGCCATGCCACCCAGAGATGCAAAGAGAGATGGGTGCCAGAAGAGGCCCCAAGGTCTCCTGGGGACTGCAGGAAGCAACTGGGTTGGTCTGGATGCAAAGGATCAGGAAGCCAAAAGGTCAGCCCCAGTGTCCAGGAAAGAGGCTAGTGGGTTGTACAGCCCAGGGAAGCAGAGGGAGGTGAGGGCGGGACTAGGCCCAGAGGCTCCTTGGGGACCTGGAGAAGGAACTGGGTTCGTCTGGATGCAAAGGATCAGGAAGCAGTGTTGGTTCCCTGGTGTCTGGGTTGCCAAGACAAGAAATGGGACAGGACCCAGGCTAGGAGGACAGACGGGCAGGGGAGATGGGAGGGTGAATGAGGCTGGGGTAGTCAAGGCGTGGAGGACACTATCGACTTCCCCGGTGAGAGGCCTGCGGGTTGTGCAGGCCCAGGGAAGCAGAGCAAGAGTCCTTAACTTTCTATCACTAAATAAACCCCAGTTGGTGCTTTTTATTTAGAGAAAAAACAAGAAAAGTTCTACAGCCCAACAGCATTCCAGACCCAAGTTGTTTTGGAGTGCTTCACCTGACTCCAGAGAAAAGGAAATGGTATAGAGAAATAACCTGAGTGGCTGCAGTCAGGACTTGCTTTATACCTTTGTTGGAAATATGTTCAGGGTGGCAAAGGAAGAGACCACCACCACTTGAATTAAAGCATCTTGACAAGGCAAACCTTCAGTTCTGATCAGAAGGGTGCACTACTCAGAACAGAGGGATGGAGAAGCAAGCACACGGAATAAGGGATAGGACAAATTTTTATCCTAACACCTAAGGCAAAAAGTATAGTGTCTTTTTCCTCATTGACTGGGATTTGACCTCACAGTCTTTCCTGGTTGGCTAAGGTCGACACAAAGGAAGAAAAGGGGAATGGAGGGATTTACCAAAGCAGGGAGAGAGCTCAACCTTATCCCTAGTCCCAGGCCATCAATTTCTTTTTCCCAGGCCATCAATTTCTTTTTTACTCAGGAGATAGAGGCAGAAGGATCTCTGTGAGTTCAAGGCCAGCCTGGTCTACACAGCAAGTTCAGGCCAGCTGGGGCTATGGGGCTACAGGGAGACAAAAAAAAAAAAGAAAAAAAGAATCACCTGACTCCAGAGAAAAGGAAATGGTATAGAGAAATAACCTGAGTGGCTGCAGTCAGGACTTGCTTTATACCTTTGTTGGAAATATGTTCAGGGTGGCAAAGGAAGAGACCACCACCACTTGAATTAAAGCATCTTGACAAGGCAAACCTTCAGTTCTGATCAGAAGGGTGCACTACTCAGAACAGAGGGATGGAGAAGCAAGCACACGGAATAAGGGATAGGACAAATTTTTATCCTAACACCTAAGGCAAAAAGTATAGTGTCTTTTTCCTCATTGACTGGGATTTGACCTCACAGTCTTTCCTGGTTGGCTAAGGTCGACACAAAGGAAGAAAAGGGGAATGGAGGGATTTACCAAAGCAGGGAGAGAGCTCAACCTTATCCCTAGTCCCAGGCCATCAATTTCTTTTTTACTCAGGAGATAGAGGCAGAAGGATCTCTGTGAGTTCAAGGCCAGCCTGGTCTACACAGCAAGTTCAGGCCAGCTGGGGCTATGGGGCTACAGGGAGACAAAAAAAAAAAAAGAAAAAAAGAAAAAAAAAGAAAAAAAAAGAGACTTTTTGTAGGGTGGGGGAAATTCCTCATCATAAGTCAAAAGTTTTTGTAGGATGAGGAGGGGGAGATTAGAATGGTAGAGTAAGGAATTTTTTAGTGTTTTAAAACAGTTTTTTTTATAGTGATAGTTTTTTTAAAATAGTGTTTGAAAGAAAAGACTATAGTTCATTGTATTTGAAAGGAAGGAAGAAAGGACTAATATTATAGTTGATAGTGTTTGAAAGAAAAGTGTTTGAAAAGACTAATAGTTGATTGTGTTTGAAAGAAAAGACTAATATTTGATATTTATTGTATCATCATGGCCTAACTAGTTGGCATCTTCTGAACTGCTATGACTGGCTGAGATTTAGTTGCTCAGGTACAAGGGTATACTGGGGTTATACTTTGCTTGGATATTAAGGGAGGTTGCATTTCATTATATACAGAGATTGCTTTGAGCTAAATTTTATCAAGTATGGAAACAGATGTAGGTCAAACTTATTAATTTGATGTCTAGTTATCTGTGTGCTATGATCAGTCTTGACATTTGGATCAAATTTTGAGTGAGAGTCTTTTCTGCTTCTGTAGGTTGGAAGGTTACTAACCAGTTATATTTAGGAACTCCATTAGAAGCCACATCCCCTTGATCATAAATCTTTTTTGGTTTATTTTTGCTTTTTGAGACAAGGTCTCCTGGGTAGCCCTAGTGAGCCTGGAACTTGATATGTAGGCCAGACTGGTCTTGATCTCACAGAGACCTGCCTGCCTCTGCCTCCCAAGAGCTGGTTAAAGGCATGTACCACCACATCTGGCCTTAAGCATACATTTTTAACAGAGAAAAATATTAATTTTCTTCTAACTGCTTTTAAATATTTTATTTATTATTTCTATTTTATGTGTATGAGTGTATTCCCTGCATGTAGGTAAGTGCACCTGTGTCGTGCAATGCCCACAGAGGTCAGAAGAGGCCGTCGGATCCCCTGGAACTGGAGTTACAGGCAGCTGTTAGCTGCCATGTAAGTGCTGGGACTCAAACCCGGGTCTTCTGCAAGAACAACCAGCATTCTTAACCACTGAGCCATCTCTGCAGCCCCCCTTTTAGAATTTTTAACTGAAGTTATGGACAGTTGTTAGCTGCCATGTGGGTGCTGGGATTCGAACCCAGTATGCTTAACTGCTGAGCCATCTTTCCAGTCCCCTAACTACTTTTAAATATATATATTTTAGATTCTATTTTAATTATCTGTATAGGAGTGGGTATGTACACAAGAGTGTAGGTGCTCACTGAGGCCAAAAGAGCATGTTGGATCCCCTGGAGCTGTAGTTTTAAGCAGTTGTGAGTTGCCCAGTATGGGTCCTAGGAACTGAACTTGGTTCTCTGCAAGAGAAGTCCTGATTACTTTTAAACTGAAGAGAGATTGTTTTTCCAGCTTCTGTGTTTAACTGCAAGTCTGTAGCATCTCTGACTTGGGTTTTGCTGGAGTTTCCTCACAAGATCTAAAGATGAGCTGCAGTGATACATGACTGAATCGTCAGCCTTCTGCATGGACCAGGGAACATATGGCATTCTGCCCATCGCAAGAGGTGAAGCCAAGAGAATTTGGATGGTTTTCAAAGGTTCCTCCAGAATGAACAAGAGATGGAATATATAAATCAGACAGAAAAAGAAAAGCAAACTAAAGCTAGAGGGAGGAGAGAGATTCGGAAATTGGAAGGAGACCAGAAAAAGAAAAAAGAATAAAAAAAACTGTAACAAATTGCCAGAGGGGCCTGATTCATTCAAGAGGAGAAAGATTGTCTCACGTTATGTACAGGAGATTTGTTGGAAGATATCCGTGGGTACCAAAATCCACAGATGCTCAAGTCTCTCACATAAAATGATACGGTATTTTATATCTTCTATTCACATCCTCTCGAATAGTTAAAATTGTCTCTAGATTGCTCATAATACCTAATACAAGGTAAATGTTATTTTAGTACTTGTTTGATTTTATTGTTTGGGGAATAACAACAAGATAAAAAGTCTGTACATGCACAGTACAGGTGTAATTAAAAAATTTCAATATGGAGCCCGAGTATATGGAGGGCCAACCTTAATTGAAAAGGAGAAGACAGTAGTAAGATAAACAATAATACAAAGAAATAGTATTCCCATCTTGCAGAGGCTTTTAATCAATAATCATGAAGTTTTACCACATGAAAATTAAAATACACCCATTCCTGGGAGACTATGTGAACATGATAAGCTAGCCTGGACAGGATCACACAGTAATTACCAGGTCTAACAATGCTGCTCCCAGGACTGAATCATTAATCACCATTTCCAGTGAAGTTGACGCAGTAATGAGAAAACGCATACCAATACTTTCCAGGTCAGTTTCAAGCTCTGTTGTCGGAGGAACACGGGAAATCGATGGCATGTTATTTCCCTGTTTCTGAGCCGACATTTCAAACAGCACAGGGTGAAAATATAGAGACAGTGCCCTTTCCAAGGTCAATAGTGATTTCCATTACAATCCCCGATTTGTTTATTGTTCAAACTAGAAGATTTATTTTAGGCTGGAATGTCACATAAGAATTTGGTCTGCATAGGGGAAAGACAAACTGAATAAAAAAAACAAAACAACAAAAAGAAACAAAACTTAAAACTTATTTTGTAGTTTTAAGAGCTTTTACTCCCCTTGGTTTTTCCCTTTTAACCCAAAATGCAGGCATCTGAAAAGAGAAAATCTTCAAACATTAGGTTTTTCTCTCTCTTTCATCCAAGTGATAATCCTCTTTAACCTCTTTGTAAAAGCTCTGTTCTCAGTAGCTTGAGAGGACTGGGGAAAATGTTTTTTTGGAGTTTTTTTCTTTTAGCATCTTAAAAGACATTTTTTTTTAAATTAAAAAATTTGTTCATTGTGTGTGTATGTGTGGGCACTCCTGTGGAGGTTAACTTGTGGGAGTGTGTTCTCTTCTTCTGCTATGTGCATTCCAGGGATCAAACTCAGGCTGTAAGTTTTGGTGGCAAGCGCCTTCACCACTGAGCCACCTCGTGAACCTCTTTTAGCATCTTGAAGGACTGTTCTGAAAGCATCTTCAGCAGGTGGTTCTTGCTGCTCTCCTCCCTGCCTCTATCTTATTTTGCCAGCTAGAGTACTGCTCCTGGAGAACTCTCCAGTCACCTAAGAAAAGAACAATTTTAGTATACGGACTCTAGAATATTACTGAAAGGGCTGTCCTATGTGGCTTCTCTGACAAAGGCAGGGCTTTGACTTCAGCTAGAGGTTGGTGGTTGGGAATGGTTTGTGCCACCAAGCAAAACTAGATCAATGAGAGGTGACTGGATTATTTTGTAGGTTTTTTATTTTCCTTAGTTATAATACTGTTCAGTGGTATTGTGGTTCCCTATAGTGATAGTAAATTACTAAATTATAATAATTAGGCTGTTTGATTAATCTGGCTGTGATCACTTACAGCTAGGAATGGCTTCTCTTGTAATCATCAACATTAACCCAGTGAACTTACTGATTGTGGTTCATTCATAATCTTTATAGAAAGCAGCTGAAAATAGAAGTATTTGGAGTTAAAGACAGGTGAGGGTGTGGAAGGGAAACCTGTTTCCCTTTGCTAATGGACTCGGAGCCTTGTCAGTGTCCTGGCCTCTTGGTTTTCTCCCTCACTCTGCCTGCCAAGGTGGAGGGCAACCTCTGATTGGTAAGTATGAATGAAGAATCTGTGTGCTTGACTCTCACATCTTTCTGTTTATAGGGATGAGTTGTCGATAGAGAACCTGAGTGCTCCTCTCCCTTAAAAATATTTATTTATGTATTTATGTGTGCATATGCCACAGCATGTGTGTGTGTAGGTAAGAGGACAACTTTCAGCAAATGGTTTTCTTTTTCCATGATATGGGACCTGGGAATCGAACTCAGGTCATCAGACTAGGCAGCAAGTGCCTTTACAAGGTGAACTAGGGCGTGGTGGCATATGTCTTTAATCTCAGTATCCAGGAGACAGAGATAGGTAGATCTCTGTGAGTTCAAGGCCAGCCTGGTCTACATTAAAAACAAAACAAAACAAAACAAGACAAATTTGAGCTGAACTATCCTGTTGGCCTATGCCATTGCTTTTAATCCAGTAACTTCTTCTTTTTTGAGACACTATATAGCCCTGGCTGACCTGGAACTTGCTATATAGAACAGGCTAGCCTCAGACACACAGAGTTCTGCCTGCCTTTGCCTCCCAGGTGCTGGGATTAAAGGCATATACCACAACACCCTGCTTGATCCAGTAACTTCTTATGCGAAGCTCCTTTACTTCAAGTGGAGAGTTCCCAGAGATTAGGGGTGGATTTATGTGATCCCAACATTTAGTACCATGGGGACATTTGCCAATCTTTCAATTTCTTCTTATGTTAATAAAGGTTAAACTTTGAATCTTTTTTTTTTTTTTTTACATTTGTTCATTGATTTTGTGTGTGTGTGTGTGTGTGTGTGTGTGTGTGTGTGTGTGTGCATGTACATGACTCAGCATGCATGTGGAGGCCAGAGGACAACTTTCAGGAGTCGGTTCTCTCCTTCTCCCATCTGCATTCAAGGAGTCAAATTCAGGTCATCAGGCTTAGGCACCTTCATCTGCTGTGCTATCTTGCTAGTCCAAATTTGGATAATTTTTTTTTTAAGATTAAAAAACCTTATTTCATGTATACGAGTGTTTTTCTTGCATGTAAATAAGAGCATTGTGTGCATGTCAGGTGCCTGTGTAGGCCAGACGTGGGTATTGGAACCTCTGGAACTGGAGTTAGGGATGGTTGTGAGATAACATGTGGGTTTTGCCTGATCAAGCTCAGGTCCTCTGCAAGAGCAGCAAATGCTTTGAACCACTGAAGCATCTTTCCAGCCTCCAAAATCTGATTCTTTTTTTTTAAAAAAAGAACACCACCACCCTTAAAGCTTTAAATGTCTTACGTATACAGGGAATTGATGCTGTTTTTCATAAATCAAGTCAGGGTTTTTAAAAACATTTTATTTATTATATTTATTTTATATGTATGAGTGTATTGCCTGCATGTATGTGAGTGCACCTGTGTTGTACAATGCTGCGGAGGTCAGAAGAGGGCTTCAGATTCCCCTGGAACTGGAGTTAAGGATGGTTTGTAGCTTCCATGTGGGTACTGGGAATCGACCCTGAGTCCTCTGCAAGAGCAGTCAGTGCTCTTAACCGCTGAGTCATCTCTCCAGCCCCCCAAATCTGATTCTTTAACTATGAAGTATTTTTCTTTACTTGTAAACTGATTTGCAAAAGGAGAAGAGACTGTTATCTATTGGGTACCTTTTAGGCCTCCCAAAGAGGCTGGAGAGATGATTCAGCAGTTAAGAGCACTGGCTGCTCTTGCAAAGGACATGTGTTTGATTCCCAGCACCTACATGGTGCCTAACAATAGTCCATAACTCCAGTTTCAGGGAATCTGAAGCCCACTTCTGACCTCTGTTGGCATTGTACCACATGGGTGCACTTACATACATGCAGGCAATATACGCATACACATAAAATAAAATAATACATAAAACTCCCCAAGAAACAAAAAATCAAAAGGGAAGGGGGAGGGAGATACACACACACACACACACACACACACACACACACACACACACCCATAACACACACACACAGATATGATGATGTTGATGATGGTGATGATGAAGTGCAGAGACTGCAATTTCTTACATTCTGGCTTTACCTTTTTATTTGTTTTTTCTTTTATTTATTTAATTTGATTTTCATACAATACAATTTGATAGTATTTTAATCCCCTCCCCTATCTCCACTTCCCCTTATTATTCCCTACCAGATTTAATGTACTCTACTTTATATAAAATAAGGCCTATAGAGTCTAATTTGTGTCCCCGAAAGTCATTGTGGGTTTATCCACTGGAGCCTGGTTAACCTACCAAGAGTCCTTGCTTGAAAGAGACTGTCTCTGCCCCTTCCCAGCAGCCATCTGTTGACACAATTTCCTTAGGTGGGGTTGGGGCATCTTACATCCTCATATCTATGCTGGGATATTTTCTGGTTTGAGCTTACGTGGGACTTGTACATGCTGTCATTGTTGCTGTGAGTTGATATGTCTACTCATTTCTTGAACAAGTATCTTTTGAACACCTACTGTGAGGCACTATGCCTCATCAATAAGGAAAACAGACAAAAATCCTTGTCATCAAGAACTTCTAGTAGGGAACAAATAGCAAATCCAAGATATTGTTATAAATTGTGATTATTCCTATGATGGAAATAAACAAAGGGCAAGAAAGAATAAAAGAGGCAGAAGGTGGCCTTAGATGGAGTGGATTTGCCTAGAGGAGGCGCTCATCTTTGCAGATTCCACCATCAATTAAAATTGCTTGTAATACTTGAATATAGTTAGTAAACAGTGTTTCTTTGATAGGGTACTGCATTTTTAGTCTGTCCTTAATCCGCATGGTTCTGCTAGATTTAGTACATATTGTCATGCATTCATGTATTCAGTCAATGCATTTCTTAATGCTTTTCAAAAGATTTATCCTTTGAGAATTTCATACATGTATACTATGTAATATGATCACAGCCCCATTTCCCACCTCCAACTCACCCTGAATCCTTCCTAATACATCCCCCTCCCAACTTCATCTCATCCTTCTCCTCCCCCTCCCCTCCCCCTCTTCCTCCTCCTCCTCTTCCTCCTTCCTTTTCTTCTTTAACCTACAGTCTTATTAGTGCTGCCCAGATGTGCTTGATTGTGTAGCAACCTACCAGTGACCACAAACCCAAAGAAGAATGACTCTCCCTCCCCCAGCAGGTATCAACTACCTGTAACTCCTCAGTTAGGGGTGGGGCCTTGTGAGCTCTCTCCACATCCATGCTGGAATTTTGGCTTGTCAGTGCATATTTTATGACAGGGGCTAAGGATAAAGAAATGAATAAAACTTTTCTTCTGTGAGTACTGGGAATTGAAAATAGCCCTAGGCTTTACCATTGAGCTATATCCCCAGTCAAAATAAGGCATTCTTCTGTTTTTTTTTTTTTTTTATCTGTGTGTGTGTGTGATGTGTGTACACTTGAATGAATGTGGGTGTCTGTGTGCTGTGACACATGTTTGGAGGTCACAAAACAACCTCAGGTGATGTCTTTGCCTTCTACCTTGTTTTGACAGAGGGTTTCTTGGTTTT
The DNA here is from genome assembly GCF_000622305.1 of Nannospalax galili. Taxonomy (NCBI): domain Eukaryota; kingdom Metazoa; phylum Chordata; class Mammalia; order Rodentia; family Spalacidae; genus Nannospalax; species Nannospalax galili. The sequence goes on from NW_008337073.1 coordinate 864,120, forward strand.
TCTGCTCTGTATGCCAGGCTAACTGGCCTCTGCCTCCCATCTCTCTAAAGAAGTGCTGGGATTGTAGATGCTCATGCTACTCTTCTGACTTTTGTGTATGTTCTGGGCACTTGAACTCAGGGCCTCATGCTTGTGTGACAAATACTTCTACCCACTGAGCCATCTTCCCAGGCCCCAAATAAGACATTCTTAGTGCCCCAGGGAATAAGCAACCTAGTTGGGAAAGTCAGTGATATATAAGTTAAAGATAATAATCTGATGAGAAGTAGTGGGAAGGTCATAGCAGGGAGTGATGAGCTTGAGATAGAGGCTTGGGATTTTTGGGAGGCGGAGCTATGCATCTGCCTAGGCCACAAAGCATAGAAGCATAACTTGTTTTTCCACGGGACAGAAGACCTGTGTGCTAAGGACAGGGTGGCCAGTGTAGTAAGGCTTAGAAAAACCCAGTGTTTTCAATATTCCTCAGAAATACAGATCTAGTACCTTCAACTTTTATTTTGAAATTCTCTTTAGGCTTAAGATGAATTATTATTTATATTTTATTTTTTAAATATTTATTATTTATTTTCATTTAATGTGTATGAGTGTATTGTCTGCATGTGTGTAAGTGTACCCATGTCTTACAATGCCTGAGGTCAGAAGAGGGCATCAGATCCCCTGGAACTGGCATTACAGATGGTTGTTAGCTGCCATGTGGGTGCTGGGAATCAAACCTGGGTCTTCTGCAAGAACAGCCAGAGCCAGCGCTCTTAACTGCTGAGCCATCTCTCTAGTGCCATCATTTCTATTTTAAAGGTAAGCAAATGAAAACTTAGGTTAGGTCACACAGTTGGTAAACAGAACAATCAGGTTGAATGACCATGACCTTGAAATGGATTTTATTGGCACTGATAGTAAGATGTGTGAAAAGTTTGGATAATTTTTTTAAAAACACATGGTACCAAGCACACCATACCAGCACACTTTCTCACTTTGTACAGAAGTTTTGCTGGGTCCTCAGAGAAGTACCTGAAACACCGTTAGAATGTTGCTAGTGGCTGTGGATCTATCCACGTCGCCTAAAGAAATATTTTTTTTTTCCCTTTGAGAGAAGCAATACCTTTTACAGCTAAAAAAAAATCACAGTTAAAGTTTAAGAAGAGGAATAAGATTCAAAAACAAGAAAGAAAAGTCATTTAAATTATGATTTTGTTTGGTTTGAGTGCAATTTCTTTTTTTTTTTTTGACTTTTTGAGACAGGGTTTCCCTGTAGCCCCAGCTGTCCTGGAACTCACTATATAGACCAGGCTGGCCTTGAACTCACAGAGATCCGCCTTCCTCTGCCTCCTGAGTACTGGGACTAAAGGCATGTGCCACCACGCCTGGCTTGAGTGCAATTTCTTGCAAGTTTTTGTTGGGTAGAATAAAAAGCTAATTATTAAAATATCCCAAGCAGTCTTTTGTGAATTGTTCTTGCTGTGTTTTTAAGAGGTTAATTAGAGAAAAGGAGGAGTTTAAAAGTGATTTCTGCACCATCTCCACTAATTACTTTTAATAAGCACTGATTCGTGGTGCCGAGTAGTATTTTTCTCCCTGTTGGCGTATCCAAGGTGATGCTGTGTGTGCACCGAGGCATATCAAAGCCTGCTGAACCTTCCTTAGCTGGTCTGGTGGTTTGATGTTAGTTCAAAGGAAATCTCCAATCCCAAATACTTTAATTTCTTTCTGTAAAATAAATAAAATGTGAAAAACCAATATAAACCTTTTTATACATCTGTTTCTGAATGATACGACCAGGTTGTTTCTCTCCAAAATGTTCTTTGGAAGTTCATGTTTTTGTTGTGCTTGGCATGTGTTTATGTGATGTTCAGAACACATTCAATCTTGGAAACATGGACTAAGAAATATGGGGGCTGTTGTTGAAGACAGATCGGGTCATCAAATCTGTGTCTAGCCCAGAGCCAGGGAACTGTGAGTTGCTGAATGCATGAATGCTGTCATAATTTATTCACAGTGCAATTTTATGACAGTCGCTTGTATGCATGTCATTCCCTCTCCCTCACATGGATAAAGAAAATGACTTTGACCCCTGGGTCCTGAGGGTCTGAGGTTCTGGGATTCTGAGGCCCTTTGCTCTTTTCCCACCCCACCCAGTTACCCCCCTTCCTTGTGTTTCTTCAGCTCCTCCACGGAAGGTCTCACACAACTATTCTTTTCCTGTGGACTTACCTTCCCACCCTCTTGGCATGGTGCAACCCCTATTATCACTTAGATTCAGTTGTCATCATTGCCATAGATAAGTCTTCCCTGATGTCCCTGGACAGTTCAAATCTTCCATTACCTGCTCCCAGACAGCTGCCTGTGTACCTCCTTTGTGGTATGCTTTTTTTGCATTTATTCATGTGAGAAGTTGATTAATATCTATCTATCTCACTAGACTATAATCTCCAAAAGAGCTGAGGCTGAATAACTTCTTCCTCATTATTACGTTTCCAGTGCAAACACAGATGGCATTGGTGGTACACAGTAGATGTTTCTTGTATAAATGAATAAGCAAATAACAAAGTCAATGAATTTCAAGAAAAGTTGGGTAGAAGCAGGATGACTAAGAGCCTGCTGCTCTTTACTTAGTAGGCCAAGGAACCAGTACTGAGTTTACCTCTTTTTTTTTTTTGAGTTTTGAAGATTTTTAATACAGTCCAAGTTCATTTCAGCTCCTTCACTGCCAAACCAGGGGGCAGGGACTGCTTCAGCTTCTCTGCCTTCTCCTGTCTGTGATGACCAGGGTGTAGAGGTACCTGCTGCAGCGGACTTTGAACTTCACATTATCCTTGTTTTTCTTGATCTTGATGGATTTGGCATCCTTTCACCTGGCTGTGAGCAGGAAGTCCTTGATTTCTTCAATTTTCTGAGGCATGGTGACAGGCGATCGGAGCTCGCGATGGCCAGCGGAGAGCACCGAAAAGAACCTGAGTTTACCTCTTATGAGTTAAGCTAGTGAATCACCAGGTTGGTGAGTAGATTATGATGCCCTCTTTGCCCTGAGAACGACGTCAGTATATTTAGGGAGATAGATATGTAAATTGGCCCTTACAAGTACATTGTGATAGGTTCTATGATGGAAGTATAATTGTTCTGGAGTGTGTGTGTGTGCGTGTGTGTGTGTGTGTGTGTGTGTAAACATGTATGTGCATAAACAGTACCATTAACTCTGGCTTGGGAAGTTAGCCATGGCATCATAGAAGGCAACCCTTCCTCTTGGGTCTTCAAAGACAATAGGAGCTTGCTTTTTTTTTTGAGACAGAATCTCATGTAGTCCAGACTGGCCTCAAACTTGTTATGCAGCTGAGGATCATAGCGGAGGTTGACCTTGAACTCCTGATCTTCCTGCCTTCACCTCTAGAGTGCTAGGATTATAGGGGTGTGCCAGAATACCAAGTTTATATGGTGCTGGGGCTCCAACCCAGGGCCTTGTGCATACTAGGTAAGCACTGTGCCAACTGAGCTAGATCCCCAGCTGGAGCTTGTTTTTTGAGTCTGAAAAAAACACATTGTACATATAATTTGGAGAACTAATCAGCAGGCGCTTTAGTTTTATTTCTGTTGCTGTGATAAGACACTAACCAAAAGCATCTTAGGAGAAGGAAGGCCTTATTTCAACTTCCAGGTCACAGTCCATCATTGAGGGAAGTCAGGGTAGAAAATCAAGCAGGACCTAGAAGCAGAAAAGCATGGAGGAACCCTGTGTGCTGGCTGGCTCACTCACAGGCTCATACTTAGCTAGCGTTCTAATACAGCCCAGGACCACTTGTCTTGGGATGGTGCTACCTATAGCAGGCTGGGCCCTCCTGCATCAATTAACAGGACAATTCCCCATAGATATGCCCAGTGGTCAATCTGATTTAGGCAATTCCTCAGTGGAGGCTTTCCTCTCAGATGACTCTAGGTTGTGTCAAGTTGACAGTTAAAACTAAGTAGAATAACAGGCTTTGTCATTTAATTTCCCCAGGACTTCAGGCTTTCATCTATTATAGCAGAGATGAAACAAATTTCCTTGCTTAGCTTATAGGACTTATGGTGGTTTGGTCCACTGATGGTCAGCATGACCCTTTCCAACTACCGCAGTGTGCCTTTCTGAGCTACGGAAGCTGGAAAGTAGAACACTATGTTTTCCAGTTTCTCTTGCAGCTGGAGTTACCAAGATGATATTGCTGTCTAGAAGTTAAAAAAACTTACTCACCTAGTTGGGTGAGTTCAAGGTAACACTGGGAAGCTAGTATATTGTTATTAATATTTCCTACTGGTTCTTTTGGCTCATTTTTTAGGTGAACAACTCTTTCTTCAACACTTGTGGAAACTTCTGGGACCTGTTCTATCAACTCTTTCACTAAGCAAATATTTATTGAGCACTTGCCATGCCTCAGAGTGGCGGTGACAGGGAGGACAGACGAGGACATAAATAAGATGTGGTCTCTGCTCTTCAGGAGCTCACAGGTTCCATCCGAGTCTCCATTGGACGCTCTAATCTCTAACATCAGAAGCCTTACTTCCATTCTGTTCTCATATTAACTAATATGTTGGCTCCACCCTCAGAACTCAGCCAACCTGCTAACTGTGCTCCTAGAAACATGCTAGTGATTTTATCGTGCCTATGCCCTTTTAGCATGTGATGAATGTCAGAAAAACGTGGTACACAGAAGGACTTTATCATGGTCTAGTATCTAATCTTCAGCTTTGTATACTCAGAAACATGATGATGCACAGCCCTCTTGAGTGCCCATTCATATTTCTGGGATGGGCATTCATAAATCATGTCCCCAGAAAGCAATCAATGAAACCAGAAAAATGTCTTCTTAATCTCTATTAAGAAGTATAAATGCCAAGGGAACTGGCAAGGCCTGGTGACTCCTGACCTAGATAATCCTTTTGTTTTCCTGGAAGGCAGGCTACACCGGAGACAAATAAGAGTTTTCTTGCTATACCAGACATCAATATGAAGGTGATGGGCACTTAATGACGTGGCTTCTGTCTTGTTTTCTCAGCAGAGAACTAACCTGCTCTAGGGCACCCTGGGCAGTGTCCACATCCACCTCAGAGGCTCCACTTTTCTACACTCTGTGATTGATCAAACCCTCTTCTGATTAACATATTTTTTTTGGCTGGATCAACCAGGATGGCTATAAAGACTACCCTTGCTACATTCCACCTTCTGTGCATGACAGACATTAGTAATTGACCATCACTCTCCTGTAGGGCTTAAAAGCGCTCTCAAAAACCCTTCTCTGCATGACACTCCAGGGAACGTGTCATTGACTAGAATTTGCATGTAAGATTTAAAATTTTCTGTCATAAATTACGTTTGGCTAAAGTTCATTTCATTTATGATGACTTGAAGACTGATGCTGTGTTTCCCTTTCATATGGCAGGTCCACTTTCTTGGTACCATGTGGCATTATGGCTGTTTTCTATGTATATTTACATGATGTGCAATTTTATAATTTTACTAGGACACTCAATATCTTCATCCATTTATCCCATGAATGTGTCCTAGGAGCTAATTGGTACCAGACTTTCCTGTTGAAATCTACTCTTAGCAGTTCTGGAGTCCAATGGTCTATATCTAGCAATGGTCTAAAGATCAGAACTTGAGCAGATCTGATGCAGAACTTGTATATAGAGTCGTGTTTTCCTTCAGGGCACAGCTCACCCTTTGGGACAATGATAGTCAAAGTCATTGTGGTTCAGTTCCTTTCAGATAATACTTTTTCCCCTTTTGGTTTGTGTCCTGCTGGGCCCATAGTTACTTATAAAATCATGCAATGATTCCTGAGCTTGGTTCTTGGAACATAAAGTTTGCTTGTGGGTGCGTGTGTCTGTGTGTATGTATGCATGTGTGTGTATTTGTGTGTGTGCATGCATGCCTGTGCATGTCCGTGTACATATAGAGGTCAGAAATAACCTCAGGTATTTTTCTTTAGACTCTGTCTACCCTGCTTTTTGAGATGGGGTTTTTACTAGGATCTGGGGCTTGCTGATTAGGCTAGGCTGGTTGGTCCTGGGATCCTCCTGCCTTTGCCTTCCTAATCATTGAGATTACCACCATGCCAGGCTTTAAAAAAATTACATTTAAATTAATTAATTATCTGTATGAAACCGTATTTTAATAATGAAATGGAGATCTTTTTTAAAGTTTAAAATCTCATTTAATTTTACGTCTTATAGGGTTTAGACAGAGTACAATATTGTATAACTGTATTAATTCAACTATATACCTAAAAATTTACAATTTTGAAAGAGAGGCATCTTATTGAATGTCAATGCTGTTGTAATAAAATGCTTCTTCTAATTATATGGCTATTAAATAAATAATTAAAAAATTAGTCAATTTTGTGTATGTATGTATATATGCATATGTGTGAATGTGCCATGGAACATATGTGGAGGAGAGGACATCTTATGAAAGTCAGGTCTCTCCTTCTACAATGTGAGTACCAGGGACTGAACTCAGGATGTCAGGCTTGGCAGAGCAGGTACCATTACCTGCTGAGCCATCTTGCTGGCCCCCAGCTTTTTGAAAAAATGTGGGTTATGGGGATTGAACCCAGGTCCTTATGCTTGCATGACCATTACTTTACCAAATGAGCTGTTTCTCCAGCTTCTGCCCTGTCGTGTCCCATCCCCCCCCCCCCCCCCGCCATTCCATTTTTTGAGACAGGGTCTCACTATGCACCCCAGCTGGCTTCAAACTCACAATCTTCTTACTTTTTTCTTCCTAGTATTGGGATTACAGGTGTATGCCATCACATCTGGCAGAGCACAAGATTTTTAACAAAGGGCTGTCCCCCTTGCCTTTCAAAGGCAACTGCTGAAGTGAAGGTCTTAAAATAATCTCCCAGTAGCCACACCATGTCTGCTGTGGTGTAATGGGAGGAAACGATTCCTTCAGAAGTCAAAAAAGTGAGAAGCAAGGCAGTAATGCAAAGACAGACAGAACCTGTGGGAAGGGGAAGACAGGCTGAGAGGGTTAAAATAAGCTGGGCAGGCTAGCATTGCTGCTGAGTCTCCACAGAGCCTCCTCCGCCTGCCTCCTCCCTGTGACTGAGACACATATGTTAAGGCTAATGGGTCAGGGAAAGTTACTGCTCAGGCAGCCTTGCCTGCCTCGTGCTCAGAGCTCCCACTGTGAGCCTCCTGCTTCTTGTGCAAGCTGTAATTCTAGAGAGAAGCACAGACTTCTGTGTCCTGTGGTGTTCTGGTGACAGCAGACATGGGCGGCTCATACCTACAGCTGAGTGGCCTGTCTGCTAGTTTTCTTCACTTCCTCCTAGAAAAATCCGTTCTTGAAAACTGTAGGTATTTAGAAGTGGCCTGCTTTAATGTCAAGGAAGGCAGCAAAAGAAAGGAGAAAGGACGAAGCAGAAAAGCAAAAGAAGAAAAAGGCATTAGCATAGAGTGTTAAGGGATTGACTTTGCCATGTGCTCGCTTTGAGCTGCTGGACAAGCTGTTTACCATTTCTAAGCTTCAGTTTCACCCTCCATCAAAACTCACTGATTGTAAGCAGCTGTAAATAGGGAGATACATGCAGTTCTTGAACCAGAGCAGAGGCAGGAAGGATTCGACTATGATGTCCATACCAACAGTGACACTCACAGCAGTGATGCTGTAGAGAAAGCTGATGCCACCATTTGTCTCGAGCTTCCATTTTGCTGTGAATTACTTGAACCAGGTGTCTCTACAGGGTCCGCTGTTTTTTTTTTTTTTTTAAACACTGTCTTCACAATCCAAATAGTTGCTTGTGGCTAGAGATTATGTCACTGGGCAGAGTAATTCCAAATGTTTTCTTTTTAAAAAATTTTGTTTTTATTTTATGTATGTGAGTGTTTTGCCTGCATGTGTATAAATACACCTGTGCATGCAATGCCCATGGAGACCAGAAGAGGGTGATTGATCCCCTGGAACTGAAGTTATGGACAGTTATTAGCTACCATGTGGGTGCTGGAAACCAAACCTGGGTCCTCTACAAGAGCAGCCAGTGCTCTTAACTGCTGAGCCATCTCTCCAGCCCCCTGGATAATTTCTTGATAAGATCAAGGCATATCCAGTGAATCAGACCCCAACTACATTAAATTTTTTTCTTCTTTAGTCTTCTGTCTGCTGGTTTTGTTAATTTTTGTTGTTCTCTGTTTTTGTCTTTTTGTAGTGTTGGGGATTAAACTCAGGGCCTTGCATATGCTAGGCAAGTGCTTTACCACTGAGCTATATCCCCAGCACTCAAGTACTTCGAGTGTGTGTATGTGTGTGTATATATGTGTGTTCATGTGATTTCTGCTCTAGATTACTTACAACACTTAACACAATGCAAATACCATTTAAATAGTTTTTTGGACAATATTATTTAGAAAACAATGGCAAGGAAAAAAAAAACTATGTATGTTCAATTTAGAGGCAGTTTTGAATATATATTTTGACTCACTGAAGGGGTACTCCAATGACCTGACCCTGCATCCCTGTTCAGCATGGAAGAAGCCAGAGTGATCTGTGTCCCAATTCCCTATTGGCAATTTGGGTAACCTCTTCAGAGGATGATGTGATAAGAATAGGAGGTAAGAATTGGCTAGGCAGTAAGGGTAAAAAGACCCCAAAGAAAAGTAGTCAGTTTCTTGGCTAAAACTCACAGTGTCCTTGGGCCTCTTAGCAACATATTCTGTTCCAAAGGTCAAAAATGTCAAAAGCATTTGGAGCTCTTATCTAATCCCTAAAAGATTTTAAGGGGGGAATGTTAGAGTAGCCAAAAACTCCATAAAAAATAAATCAAAGAAGAAGAAAGCGTACATGAAGTTATCAGAAAAAAGTGATGGGGAGATATGGGAGGAGTTGGAGGGGAGGGAGTGGGCATGGATTTTGAAATTCTCAATAAATTATTTATTTAAAAAAAACACCAAAAATGTTATTTCATTTTATTTTTTTTTATGTGTATGTGTGTATTGCCTGCATGTATATAAGTGCACCAGTGTCATGCAATGTCCGAGGAGGACAGAAGAAGGTATCAGAGCCCCTGGAACTGGAGTTACAGATGGTTGTGAGCTGCTGGACATGGCTGCTGGGATCCCAGTTCCAGTCCTCTGCAAGAGAAGCAAGTGCTCCTAACTGCTGAGCCTTCTCTGTAGTCCCCCAGCCTCCTCTTTTTAAATATTTTAAATATTTGGTTGGATCTGCATATGCAGAACTCACAGATGTGGAGGCCTGACCGAAAAGGAAAATCAATGTGTTTTGAAATGGCACCTATAAATCATTATATATATATATTATAATA
>NW_008337073.1:873430-906198 GCF_000622305.1 Nannospalax galili
TATCCATCCTCAGGCTTTGGAACTTTTGTAACAGTTTTTGAAAACCATTAAAAGTTACAGTCTACATTGCTGGAAATTTTTATTGGTTGCTCTTTTCAAGGTGACATTCATAACTAAAATTTCATTTGAAGGCTTAAATTAAAATTTTTATTTATTATTTTTATTTTATGTGTATGAGTGCATTGCCTATGTGTATGTAAGTGCACCCATGTTGTGCAATGCTCACAGAGGTCAGAAGAGGGCATTGGATCCCCTGGAACTGGGGTTATGGATGATTGTTAACTGCCATGTGAGTGCTAGAAACCGAACCCAGGTCCTCTGCAAGAGCAGCCAGTGCTCTTTTACCACTGAGCCATCTCTCTAGCTCCATTGAAGGGTTAAATTTAATTAACATCATTCTTATGCAGGCACACCACAGGTAGAGACCAACACAAAGCTATGTGCTGCCAGCAATGTGGTCCATGGAGATCTTCTTTAAGGCCTGTTTTTATTTCTTTCTCATCCTAGGCTCATGGATCATTCAGTTTATCCCTCAATGGTTCAATCTGATGGTTGTTTTAGACTACTTTGATAGGACTTTAAATGTCACAGCTCTGTGTAGGAGGAGGCAATTCAAGGTTAATAAGAATCCAGACCATACTGAGAGTAAATCCAACCCTCTGGATTGACAGCTATGGGTGATGGAGACTGAAGAGTCCTGGGCACAAATAATGAATGCAGTTTGACCTTTACCTGTGGGAGAAAGTGAGCTGACTCATTCTGAAGCAGACAGAGCTCTACTAAGATTAAAGCTTCAGGAAGATCAGCTAAGGATTAAGTTGTGATGGTCAGCACCAAAGAATTAGAGCTGAAAAGACCTGGTGAGGGTCTCTTAGGAGTGTGTTTTAAGTATACATATGCGTGTATACGCAAACAGATTTCTTTTTCTAATATACAAATGCGAATGATATTATGCCCTTACGTTGATAATTGAATTTGTGCTACATTTATTTATTTACTTTGTGTGTGTGTTTATCCCATGGCACATTTATGGAGGCTGAAGGACAATTTGTGGGAGTTGGTTCACTCCTTTTACTATGTGGGTCCTGGGTTCAGGTTGTCAGGCTTGTTTGGCTTGGCGGCAGGCACCTTTACCTTCTGAGCCATCTTACTGACCTCTCACTCCTTTCTATGCTTACACCAGCAGAAAGATTTACAGAGAAATATCCAAGGTGTTTGTGAATCCTATGAAAGTGTATACAGAATATAGTATGCGTGTGCATAACACACCATGTTCTCAAACACGTTTCCTGTTTGGTGGAATGTTTCTTCCCCATTCCTCGTTGTCTGTGTGGTGAATGCATTTCATTCCCAGAAGCACAGACAAACATTGGAGCAACATTCTTTCAGGATCCTACTCCTGCCCCTTGGTGACCTCTTTGGGTGGGAAGGAAAGGATGTGCTCCTCTAACTGCTTCCAGGGCTCCTCTCCAGCATCATGGGAATGAGGTCTGTGTTGCTGCACAGGATGCTTCCTCATGCTTGACTCAATACTCTGTTCATGCTGCTTTGAAATTATTAGTAACTTTTAATTTTTTTTGATTTATTTTTATTTTATATGTCTAAGTGTCATGCCTACATGTATGCAAGTGCACCTGTGTTGTGCAGTGCATGTGGAGGCCAGAAAAGGGCATTGAATCCCCTGGAACTGGAGTTACAAATGGTTGTTAGCTACTATGTGGGTGCTGGATTTGAACCCAGGTCTTCTTCAAGAACAGTAAGTGCTCTTAACCACTGAGCCATCTCTCCAGACCCTATTAGCAATTTTTAAAATAAATATTTTATTTATTATTTTTATGTGCATGTGTGTATTGCCTGCATGTAGGTACGTGCACCCATGTCTTGCAATGCCCACAGAAGACACAAGAGGCTGTCAGATCCCCTGGAACTGGAGTTACAGACAGTTGTTAGCTGCTATGTGGGTGCTGGGATTCGAACCCAGGTCTTCTGCAAGAACAGCCAATGTTCTTAACCACTGAGCCATTAGCAACTTTTAAACAAGAGACTCTGTATTTTCCATTTGCGCTGGTCTTTGCAAACTGAGTAGCCAATCCTGCCAAGGAGACACATCCCATCTGCTTTCCAATAAGAGGAAGGTTCCGATCCTGCAGGGGAGGCTTGCCATTTGGAGGGCAGGGTGTGAAGTCTTGATTTAGGGAGGGTATTTTAGGAAGCCTATTTAGCTGCAGAGCCAAGCCTTAGTCTCCTTTGCATGCTATGTGTTTGAGAGGAAGTGTTGGGTGGTGGTTATGAGTGGGGGCCACTGCCAAGTACCAATCCTTATTCTACCACGTACTCAGTACATGACCTGGGGTCAATGATGAACCTCATGTACCTGTTTCCTATCCTGGAAAGTGCAGGCAATACTATTAAATGGTTTAACATGTGGTGACTTATGGTGTTATTTAAAAATTTATTATTTTTTATTCTATGTGTATTGAGTGTATTGCCGGAATGTATACAAGTGCACCTGTGTCATGCAATGCCCGAGGAGGTCAGAAGAGGGCATCAGATCCCCTGGAGCTGGAGTTATTGACAGTTGTTGGCTGCCATGTGGGTGCCAAGAACTGAACCCAGGTCCTCTGCAAAAGCAGCCAGTGTTCTTAATTGCTAAGCCATCCCTCCAGCCCCCATAATTTGTTTTTAGAAAGTAAGATGAATATATGTTTGAATGTGCAGATACAGCCTGCTCTCACGGTGGTGATCACCTCTATTTGAACTCATTAGCATTGTAAATGAAAATCTTACTTTAAATACTCTTCCCAAGAAAGGTTTCCTGCTCTTCCCTTCCCCCCAGAAATTCCATAATAGTTTAAAAAATATATTTTATTTATTATTTTTATTTTACGTATATGAGTGTATTGCCTGCACGTGTGTAAGTGCACCAATGCTGTGCAATGCCCGAGGAGGTCAGATCCCCTGGAACTGGAGTTACCATGTGGGTGCTGGGAATTGAACCCTGGTCCTCTGTAAGAGCAGTCAGTGCTCTTAACTGCTGAGCCATCTCTCTAGCCCCAATTTTTTTTTTTTTTTTAAAGACAATCCTCACTTGTATCTTTATTTTAGCTGTTTTTTTCCTCTGGTAAATAGTTTTCAAGACAACCTTGAAACAACTAGGTCTTAGAAGCTTCAAATGTATTTGTAGGGCTGTGGTGGGAAGGGAGGATGGATGAGTCAGCTAAGGCCAAGCAGGCTGTTAGATATGGAGGGACCTGATGTGGGCAGGAGATACCACCCACAGCTGGAGCCCTCAGTGTAGGCTGCTCTGAGCTTCTAAGGCAAGTGTCTGCTTCCATGGGCAGATGCCATAAAATGGCAGAGACAAAACCTCTCATAGTCAGCCTCAGATTAGCCTTAGAATAAAGTATCAGCTGAAACCCTTTGTCTGTGAGTGAAATGTTTGAGGGGGGCCCTACTGTACCCCATCTGCAGGTATGATGCTAGCAGGATCAGTGAGGAGACCTGAGTTTGTGCCCCTGTGTGCTACACCTCCTGTGTGACTATGGGCAGGTACTCTGACATTTCCAGTCTCCCCTTCTAGATCTGTAAAATGGTGCCCCTGTGTCATGTTAATCCAGAATATCTTGTCAACTGTGAAGTCCTTTGGGCATTATAGCAGCGCATCATATATTTATTCCACATCATGTGGCATATTCTGATGCTACTTAAAACCAGGAAGAAACCAGACCAGATCCTAACAAATCAGAAAAAAGGAGGTTCTTTTTGACACCAAACAAGGACGTGGAGAGCTTGTAACTGTCACCACTTCCAGGGACCCAAAGCCTCAGTTTACCTGCTGAAGTGCTGTTTAGAAGCCCATAGGCCGATGTTAAAACAGACAGAAGAAATTTTTTCTGTTGTAATTTTTGTCAATGTGACTGAGGATGCTTCCCTCCCTCCTGGCTCCCCTCCTTGTCTCCCTCTCTGCCTCCCTCTCTTTGAATTATCTTTTATGCGGTAAGTATGATGCTAGGCACATGTGAAAGCTCACATGTGGGACAGAACCTCCATCACATGATGTGGAAACAGCTAGAATGGGAGTAGAGGACATGAGGTCAGTGGATACCAAGAAGGTACTCCCAAGGCTGATGGTGAAAGTTAGGAAACTCTTCTATTCTGGCTTGTTTATTAAGGTTTGAGTTCATGTTTTGTTTGTACATTTATTTCTGTACTTCTTTATTGAATGAATTATCTGCATAGTATTAGAAACAAAGTGTATATTGTACTCTAGGTGAACTTTTCAAAATCTTTCCCTACAAAATTCTTTCTCTTCCATACAGGAATTAGGGTGGATCCTTCCTTCTTGTCTAAATAAACAGTGCTTCTACAAGCCCAGCAATAGTTCATCAAACCAACCCTAATCATTATCCCAGTACACCCTTGTCCATTTTATGTTTAATCAATTCACTTAATTCCAATTCAATTAAATTTAATGAAATTTAATTTGGTTCAAAAAAAAAAAAAAACCAAAAAAACAAAAACTTCTGAGCATTTGCCAGGTGCCAGGGGTTCAAGGACAGCTAAGACTGTCTATACATTGCTTCCCTGTGCTGTCATTTCCCCATATGGCCACTTGGTGGCAGTGTGTCACAGAAAATGTTCATTTGTGGGGCTGAGTGGCTGGCTCCTCCCCCAGGCCTAAGGCTCTGAGACTGTTGCTCCCCACTTGGATTTGTTTAATGCACACTTCCAAATTGAACCGACAGCTGGTAGTATAGCCGTGCATGTGCAGTGTCTGTGCTTAATTATACTGTGGAATTAAATCCAAAAGGGTGAGAATGTGGTTACATGTGTATGTTTCCAAAGTCTGTGCGAGTTCACAGCTTTTGCCTGGGGCTCAGTCAGGGATGAGGAAGTTGCAGAGAAAGCTGAGGGATGCCTCAAACCCAGCGGCAGCTGGTTATCAGCAGGCAAGAGTGCGAGAGTTTTCTTTCCTGACACCTGAGGTTCCCTTTCCTACCCACCTGCTGCCCTGGTTCAGCTGCCTGACCCTTATTCATTTCCTCTGCTTCCTGATGGGTTGTGCCATTCTTGTCTTCTGGGAGCCCAGCACCGTGGTCCAGACCTTCATCTCCCTACCTCCAGCATCTCTGACTTTTCCCTGTTCATCCAAATTGCTCTGAAAACTCGTACTTGCTCTGCAGGGTATCAATGACTCTAGAAGTTATTATTTACTAGACAGGGTGTTAATGTCTGGGATGCCTCTAATGGTGAAATTTCAGGTGCTGGAAAGGTCAAAGGAAAAATCAAGAACAGAATGTCCTTGAAGTTATTCCCATAAGGTCTCTAGTAGTGGGTGGTCTTTTGAGGTTGAACATCTCCAGTGATGGGGGGCTCACGACTGGAAAGCAGGTCCTTTCATTCCCAGTAAGAAGGAAGTTGGAATCATTAACAAATTTCTCATTCTTGTTGAGCTGAATTTGGCTTCCCATAGGTTCCAATGTGTGGTTCTTATTTTTTCCTTCAGGCCATATAGGCAACACGTGTAGGTCTTATCAAACTATACTGAGTTAGTCTGCCTAGGGGAAGGCCAAAGATTCTGTGTCTCTACCAGGATCCCAGAGAATGCTGACCCTTCTGAGTCAGGAAGTACACTGTTTGGAGTAACAAGCAGTAGAAAAAAAACTGGATTTTTGACATTATCTCCGGGTAGGAATTCTCCCATTAGTTTCTAGCTCGATGACCTTGGAAAAATTACTCGAATTCCAATTTGTAGAATGGAGATTAAGATGCCTAATTCATATATTAGGAGAATTAAGTGGAATTAGGAGTTTGTGTCAGCTTGCAATGGCTTTCAACTGTAAGTAGAAGAAAGCTGACCACTACTGGCTTAAACAATTAGAACTGAATTTCCTTACTTTAACAAGCTATCTTGTGGAAGTGACTGTTGGCATTGTTCAGTGTGCTGGATAGCTTTAGGGTCAACTTGACACACCTGGTTGAGGGAGCCTCAGCTGGGGAATTGTCTCCATTGGACTGGCCTGTGGCCATGTCTGTGGGCCATCTTCTTGATTATTGAGTGATGTGGGAGGGCCCACCCCACTGTGGGTGGTGCCACCCCTGGGCAGGTGGACCTGTATTACACAAGAAAGAAAGCTGAGCAGGGGCCAAGAGAGCAAGCTAGTAAGAGGCATTCCTCCATGGCCTGAGCTCCAGTTTCTGCCTCCAGGTTCCTGCCCTGAGTTCCTATCATGGGTTCCCTGATGAACGGTGACCCGGGAGATGTAAGGTAAATAAACCCTTTCCTCCTCAAGTTGGTATTGGTCAGAGTATTTTTTTTTTTTTTTACAGCAATGGAGAAACAAACTAGGACATTCAGCTACTCAGTGATACAGCCAAACCTCCAAGACTTTAGAAAATATATTCTTGGCCTGGAGAGATTGCACAGTGGTTAAGAACACTGCTCTTGAAGAAGACCCAGGTTTGAATCACAGAACCCATATGGCAGCTAACAACTGTCCATAACTCCAGTTCCAGGGGATTTGACAGTCTCTACTGTCCTCTGCAGGAATTGCATGACACGGGTGCACTTACCTACATGCAGGCAATACATGCATACACATAAAATAATGCACTTACCTACATGCAGACAATACACGCACACACATAAAAAATAATAAATAAAATATTTTAAAAAAAGAAAATATATTCTTCACTTTCATGTACTGAATGTATTGACTTTCGTTCTTAGGCTATTGTTATGTGGACACAGAGTTGCTGCCACAGCTCCAAGTGTTGGAAGTGTTAGATGATCAGCTCCACTCTTTTCTTCCTCCCCCTCCTCCCCCTTCTCCTCCTCTTCCTCCTCCTCCTCCTCTTGGCATAGAAATCTTGGCATAGAAAATGACTGACATATCAAAACAGGATTGTTATAATTCATTGTTTGGGGCTGGCTCCATTACATCAGAATTGTGTTTTTATTAGAAGACACTGGGGATAATAAACAGTAGGTGGGTAACTGTGTGGTTTTTGAGGCATGTCCATCCATTCTTTGATAGTCCTCCTTTGAGGAGGCAGAGCTATCCTTTCTACCCAAATCCCATTTAGAGAAAGAGAGGAAGGCAGAAGCGATGCTGTGACTCTTTGACAGCTCCAACATAATAGGTCCTGCACCTCTTGTCTTATTTCCCGGAGCACTTACCATTGGAGCCCTCAGATGCCTTGTAACAAGTTAGACTCACCTACAAACCCACTCTGCGAAGCTCAGGTCACCAGGAGAGGCCATGTGTAGTTGCTGTAGTTGGTAGCTGTGGTTTTCCAGTCCTCTCTGCCCAAGTCCAGACATAGGAGTGAGGAAGGGTGAGCACTCAATAAAGCCCATGCTGGGAGAAGAGAAAGCCCTTTGGAAGGTTTGCCAGGGTGCCCAACTTCCTGGTCATTAAATAACAGCAAACATTTATAAACCCCTCTGCGACCTTTGAAGTGTTTGTCTCAGCTTGGCTCCTTGACTAAATCTCTTCTTCCCTTTCCCTTTAGCGCCCCTCAGGCCTCCTCTCTGCTAGCTCTCAAGTCGACACTTGACCTTTGTCCATGAACTCTTTGTCCTGTCCACCCACAGTCCCCTTTCCTCTCCACTCAATACTGTGTCATAGCCTCTTCGTCACCTAATGGCAGCTGGCATTCTGATGCCCAGTGATGGACTGCCTCTCCCTTCTTGATAACTTAGAGTGACCTAGGACCCAGGCCACCAATTTCTTCTTCTGGGACAGAACAAGCTAAATTTATCTTAGTAACGTACTTCTCTTTCCAGCCGCTCATAAACCATCCTTTTCTTCATCGTTGTGTTAGATAATTTGGGCTAGATTGACCTCAGGATCACCAAATTCAATTCTTTGGAGAACTAGAATGACACTTTTGGTAGTCACCCCTCAACCAGTCCCTATCAACTTTCAAGAACTAATCATTTCAACCTCAAAAGCTTCTAAGTTTACCTTTGTTTCCAAATTAATATTTTTCTCAATTTTAAAATTGTGGACATTTTCATTTTGTTTTTCTGCTACAATCCTCATAATCCCTAGCTTCCTATCTGTTACTATCTTTATATGACAGTTTTGAATTCATTCAATAATCAGTTGTGATGGTTGCTTTGACTATGAAGAGACTGCTGAGCAGTAGGGTCACATTATGAACATTTTAAGTAAATAGGCACAGAAAAAAACCACGAATGCCCAGGTACCCGGCACTTCACTGGGTCATACCTAGCATTTTGCCATATTTTCTCAGGCATTAAACAGCATCACAGATGGTAAAGCCCTTGGGGCTTCTCTTCATAACACTATTCCTGTTTTCTCCTTACTTTCTTGCCAACCTTAACCATGATCCTGAAGCTCATGTTTATCATTCTGAGAATTATTATTTTTTTACTTCTAGTATACATGTATGTGTTCCTAAACAGCATACAATCTTGCTATATCTCACAATCCAATATGAATGGCCCGGTACCATATTTAGTCTTTGAACCTATTTTTCCTTGTAACATTTATGTTTATTTATTATCTATCTATCTATCTATCTATCTATCTATCTATCTATCTATCTACCTACCTATCTATCACCTATCTATCTATCTATCTATCTACCTACCTATCTATCATCTATATATCTATCTATCTATCTATCTATCATCTATCTATCTATCATCTATCTATCTATCGAGTGTTATGCCTACATGTATGTATGTGCACCTGTGCACGCAGTGCCCTCAGATGCCAGAAGATAGAATCAGATTCCCTGTAACAGGACTTGAAGATGGTTCTTAGCTGCCATGTGGGTGCTGGGAACTGAACTCAGGTCCTCTCCTTAACTGCTGAGTCATCTCTCCAGCCCCAACATTTATTTTTATTTTTTGAGACAGGGTTTCTCACTGAACTCACTGAACTTTTTTTTATTTTTTGGAGACAGGGTCTTTCATTGAATCTGTGAGTGTGCTGGTTGGAATGGTTGGCTAAGGAGCCCCAGGAATCCTCCGTCTCTGCCTCTCCAGCAATGGGATAACAAGTGTGTGCCACCATGCCCGGGTTTTTTTTTTTTCTCTTTTTGAGACAGGGTCTCCCTGTAGCCCCAGCTGTCCTGGAACTCACTATGTAGACCAGCTACATAGTGAGTGCTGGCCTTGAACTCACAGAGATCCCCCTGCCTCTGCCTCCCGAGTGCTGGGATTAAAGGCATGTGCTACCATGCCTGGTGTTTTTTTTTTTTTTAAAACATAGGTCCTGGTATCAGACTCAGCCCCTCATGCGTACACAGCAAACATTTTTACCAACTAAGCCATCTTCAAAGATTTCAATTTTGTCCATGTTTTTTACCAGTATGCACAGTGCTGAGGTGAACATTGCCATAATTGTCTTTTGGGTCCACATGCAGAGTCTGTTTACATGTACTGAAATGGAGCATATGAACACTGACAATTATATTAGGTATTGTCAAATTGTTACTCAAAATGGTTGAAATAACTAAATGCTTACCAGTACTACTACATAGCCTTTTCTTGAAACAGACAAGATTTTTATTATTTTTTTTCTAGTGTCATGGCCATTAATCACTCTGTGGACATCTAACTCTGTGACCCAGGCTCATCTGGAACTCACTATTAGTCTGGGCTGGTTTTGAATTTGTAGCAATCCTTCTGCCTCATCCTCATGAGTGCCAGGTGTATGCTATCATGCCTAGTTTTTGTGTGTGTGTGTCTCTGTGTATGCCCATATTTACATGTGTGTGTACAGGTTCCTATGTGGATATGTGGATGGACATTCACATGTGTGTGGCACATGAATGTCAGAGGTTAAACTCAGGTGCAGTTTCTCAGGTGCCAGCCATCTTGTTTATTTGAGATAATATCTCTTGCTTAGTCTGCAATTTGTTTGTAGGCTAGGCTGGCTGGCTAGTGAGCCCCAGGGATCTTCCTGAGCATACCTTCCCAGCACTGGGATCCCAAGTGTGTACTGCCATGCCTGGCTTTTTAAAGTGGCTTTTGGAGCTTGAAGACACATCTTTATGCTTGTACGGGAACACTTTGTTGACTATGCCATTCCACAGTCCCCGTTGTTTGTTTTTAAATAAATGTTTGGATGTGTCTGACAAAATCTGTCTGTGAGCTTTGCCATACTCGTTTTTGACCTCAAATGACAAGGTACACATCTTATAACAGTGTAGATGGCAAAGCACACACACATACTCCTTGACTTTTGATGGTATTACAACCCTGTACACCATCATTAAGTTGAAAATGTTGTAAGTTGAAAATGGATTTAATACACCTGACCTATTGAACCTTATAGCTTAGCAACCCAATTCGCTGAAGAAATGGTTATTTACCCTTGTGACTGAGTGGCTGCCTGCTGCGTGGCTGAAGAATATCGGGTTGTCTATCGTGCTAACCTAGGAAAAGATTAAAATTCAAAATTCTACTGAATGCCTGTTGCTTTGTATCATTCCAAAGTTAAAAACTTATAAGTTGAAGCCTTAGAAGTCTGGGAGTGTCTGTAATTATCTAACACAAGCATCATGGCAGAAGATGGTTCTAGGATAGGTTTAAGAGGTAGGTTGAGACCAGGCTGTCCCTGACCTTCTCTGCCCTCATTAACACATTGGTCATCTCTCTCTTGATCCTCACAAGACCGCTGCTGCAGGTCCAGGGAGCTCTAAGAAGCATATCCTTATACCACATGAGCAGAAGGTAGGAAACCCAACCTTTGCCTCTGGTGTTCTCTCTTGCCAAAGCTCAGTGTTTCTTAGAATTCCCATGGAATCCTACCTTTCTATTCCATAGGCCAGAACTGGTCACATGCCTGGCTTAGATGAACAGTTGACAATTGAAATGGACTGCATGATTGATTTAGGGCAATCCCTGCTCATCTCTGGAAGCTGGGCAGATTATAGCCCGAGCAAATTCAGTAGAATGGATAAAAGAGGAAATGTCCTGTCTTCCCAAGAAATTAAGTAGAGTTCCTATTCTTTTTCTCCTAGACCCTTCTTTTTTAGTTCACCTTTGGAAGGCTTTATAGCTTTTAAAAATATTTTATTATTTTTATTTTATGTGTATGCGTGTATTGCCTGCATGTAGATAAGCACATCTGGGTCGTGCAATGCTCGCGGAGGACAGAAGAGGCTGTTGGATTCCCTGGAACTGGAGTTACGGACAGTTGTTAGCTGCCGTGTGGGTGCTGGGATTCAAACCCAGGTCTTCTGCAAGAACAGCCATCTCATCTTAACCGCTGAGCCATCTCTCCAGCCCCAGGCTTTACAGCTTTTATCTTTGGGCTTCCTTCTTCTCTGTTGGGTCACTCTCCCAAATTTATGTTTTCTTCCATCTTGTCTTACAGTCCTCCTTTGCCAAAGCTCAGTCCATCAGTAGCTGAAGAGGTAACACATGGGACATGTATGCACTGACCTTGCTTGTGTGAAAGCATTGACATTCCATCCTTACATTTGATCCATCATTTGGTATATACAATTTAGACTTCAAGTAGTCTTCTCTGAATTTTGGAGGCATTGCCCCATTACTTTCTTATTTATAGCATTTAGAAGTCCAAAGGCATCTTGATTCTTAGTCCTTTTATGGAAACTCAACTTCTCAGAAGCTCCCCAGATCTCAAGGAGGACTGAGGTACCAAAGTTGGGAGATGGATAGGAATGCTAGAGTCTCTGTATTGCTAAGATAAGGAACAGGAACCAAACTACAGGGAAGAAGCTGCTGTAGTGAGGCAGGCCATTATGGGTCACGGGTTTGAGAGCAAGGCTGTAGAGTTGAGTCTGGCTACAGAAATGAAAGGGCAGGACCAGGTCCAGATGATGGAAGTGGTGGACAGATGGATGGCAGGTGCTAGGTGTCCACCTCTTTATGAGGTCCAAGTGAATGAGTTACATCTGGTCTGGTGTGTCTGATAAGTTCTTGGGCCTGGTTTTCCTGATATGGTTTTAATATGCCCATGTGCTCCTACAGTCTCAATTCATCCTGATAAATTTATAGTGTAACATCTTTTCTACTCCAAGAAATAAGCCATTTATTAGTCTGTGCTGCAAGGGTGGTGCTGGACAGATGGAGCCATTCACATGCCCACCCTGGGTGAAGAGCCATCCTCCATTTTCAAAAGATGCTTGTAAAATGGAGTCTCTCAGGGCAAGGCACAGTCTGAAAATCACTGTTTTGCAGAATGTGGAGTAAGTTAGAGCAGGGCACAACCTGGTATTAACAGCTTTTTTCTTTTCTCTCCCCTCCCCCCTCCCCTCCCCTCCCTCCTCTCCTCTTCTCTTCCTTCCTTTCTCTCTCTTTCTTTCTTGCCTAGTTTCCTTTTCTTCATCACTTTGTTTTACACTTTCTTTTTTTCTTTTTCTTGGCTCCATTGCTTGAGTTCTTTATGTTTTTTATTTTGCTCTCATATTTTTAATATCTAAGCACTAGTTCTGTTGCTAATAGATTCCTTTTCATCGCATCATATTTATGTATAAAATGTTGCTCTGAGGACTTTTGAGGCTTTCTTTTGTTTCCTGGACTGCTCAGTGTCTCTAAGTTCCTTGTATTTTGCTTTTAGTATGCTACTGTGCCTCCTTGTTGGAACTGTTCCCATGAAGCAGACATTGAAAGGTCACTTACAGTGTCTGAGTGGGGACTGGGCTTGCTGATGGACTACCTTGTCTTATGTAGGGTGACTGGACAATAGACTAGGACCCTTTCTAATTAGGTCAACAGTCCATTTCTATAGCACCAAGTTTCTTCAGTGTTAACTTATTTATTCTTTTCTTTTGGTCTTTTTGAGACAGGATCTCCCTGTAGCACCAGCTGTCCTGGAACTCACTATATAGAATAGACTGACCTTGAACCCACAGAGATCTGCCTGCCTCTGCCTCCCAAGTGCTGGGACTAAAGGCATGAAGCACCGTGCCTGGCACATGCTTTTCTTTTTAAAATTTTTTTATTATTTTTGTTTTAGTGCATGAATGTATTGCCTGCATGTGTGTAAGTACACCCATGTCATGCAGTTACTGTGGAGGTCAGAAGAAGGTGTTGGATTCCCCTGGAACTGAAGTTATGGATGGTTGTTAGCTACCACGTGGGGGCTGGGAATCAAACCTGGGTCTTCTGCAAGAGCAGTCAGTACTCTTAACCACTGAGCCATTTCTCAGCCCCTCATACATGTTTTTCAAGATACCAAGCTTCCTTAGGCCTCAGTTTCCTTGTAAATAATCAGATGGGATTGGGCTAGGTGACGTCGGAGGACTCTTTTTGTGCTATAGTTTTATAATATGATTCAGGACAGAGATTAGTTAAGAGAAGGAAGCATATTAGAGGGAATCAACTATGCTAAAATATAAAAATCCTTTGAAGCTGTCAAGAGATAGGCTTTAAAATCTAATAAAAATTTTGACTCATTGGAGACATGACTCAATGGGAGATAATTAGAAATAAACTTGGGAGGAGGATTCAAGGAGGGCTAATATTTGGTGGCAATGCCTTAATTAATTTTGTCTGTGCCCTTGGGATGCTGAAGGCAGTCAAGTTTTGCAGTCCAGTTCAGGGGGACTGAATTGCACACGTAAGCTAGATGTTGCTGACTGAATGGGGCATTATAGATCCAGAGAGAAGATAGGAGTATTAGATTTTAATTTATAATAACCCAGGGTCTCAGATTGACAGATCCCCACACAAAGGTCAACATCTTGGAGGATTTCTAAGATTAGATTCTTGTTTACACCTAAAATGAAGCCATTTTCTTCCTCCTGGGGCTGGATGAAGTTGAGGGACTCCCAGAATGCGGGAGGAAAACATTACCTGGAGATTTCACATTTCTGAATAGGAACTTATTAGATTCTGACAAGTGTATGTATTTAAATGAAAAGGAAGTCTTAGTTTAAACTCTAGTTGCTTGCCTCGACTGTAGTTCTGGCAAAATTGATGTCAGTGTCCCTATTTTTAATATATTATTCACTAAACATGCATAATTGGTGTTTGTTACACATTTGAGAAAAATGAATACAGAGATGCAAACATGCCCTACAAAACTGCTTCTTTTTCATCTACCTCTAACTCAGGTTGAAAATCTATAGGTCATCATCCAAGTTCATCTTGCTCTAAGCAGACTGACTGGAATTGGGGCTTGTTTGAAAGATAAAAGTACATTCAGCTGCATTTGACGGAATTCCAATGTCACAAAATACCTTGAGGAATAACCTCTCAGCCGATATGCCTACTTCAGCCACGTGACTGGTCCTGTAGCCACTTCAATATTGTATTTCCAGAGTAGAAATACAGCTCACCTGTCATAATGGTATTTACACAGCGTGCAGGAGAGAGTGATGACAGGGGAGACATTTAGGGGAGATTTCCTGGATTTATGACATTGATTTTTGCTCTTTGTATGAAGAAGAAATTAACATTTCTCCTTCTGGAAATATGTTCTCTGTAATGAGCCTGGTTAACTTTGTGAAATACAATGTTATCAAGTTATCATTTGCCAAGAAGTGGGCTGGCAATGCGTTCACAGAGGGCTGGAGGTCTCCCCCAGAAGAGGGGCTCTTTTAGATAGCAGACAGGGTGGGAGAAAGCTGAGGCTGCCGTTAGCTTTGGCAAAGTCGTGAAAGACAAGCCTCAGCTAGAGAATTTCTTTAAGGGAGGGTTGGAGAAGAAGGAAAAATTTCATGATAACAGAGATGTCGGGGCCTACTTTTAATATGTATTTTTCATAAAACAATTCCTTTATTTATCTATTCAATGAAGGCCTTGGCACTGCCCTATTCACTGGAAGGTGTAAAGAATTGCCTTTAGAAAGCTTACAGACCAGAAGAGGAAAAGCCCAAACCAGTTTCAGAGCCCATGGGGACTCAGATGCTGCTTGTAGGATGGGAAACTTATTTCAGTACTGCTGGGCATCTCTGGATCACCTTCAGTTCCCTGGTGCCCAACCTTGCACCTGGCCTCACTTTGAAAGCAGTCCTTCTAAAAATATGCCTTTCATCCCTTTCTCCCTTCTTGGGTATCTATAGTGACTTCCTGTGTTGCCTGCCAAACTCAAGATCAAAAGCCCATGCTTGAGTTTTAAACTTTCTCATAATTTAGCTTCCTTTTCTTTTTGACCACAAGGGCATAGTATCCTGTCTTTCCCCAGAGCGCACCTCTCTGCTCTGAGATTGCTCACTCAGCTGGAAGCCTCAGAATCTTCCATGTTGAAATGTTGATTGATAGCTGTTTCCAAGGGCACTCTTATTCCCCAAACATGGGTTTACTTTTGCTTCGGACCTGCACATTCTTCCACAACTCAGGCACTAGAGCCCTCAGGATCACTGACTTTGTGTGGCCTGTGCCCTACCTGCACAGCTGGTGAAACGGCCTGTGGAATCTACTCCACACTCTCTCCATATTTTTTTCTTTGGATACGTCCCATTTTTCAAGTTGAATACAGCAAGTTTCATCAATGCATAGAACAACTTTACTGAGTGAGGGCTTACCAAATGGAAACAGTGATGTGACACAGACATGCTAGAGTCCAGATATCCTAGAGTCCAAACTGCAGAGAAGGACTTCCACCAGTCACCCGAATCACCATACATTGTGGGGCCTTGTAGGCAATGCGAGGGAGATGAGAGTGGATACAGATGTGAATGTACCAGTGTGTGTTGGTTAGTTTTGTCAACTTGGCACAATCTAGAATCACTTGGGAAGAGAGTCTCAACGAGGTGTTATATAGATGAGGTTGGTCCATGGGCACGTCTGTGGGGGATTGTCTTGACTTTTAGTTGATGTAGGAGGACCTAGCCCACTGTGGGTGGCACCATTTTATAGGCTGAGCCTTGAACTGCGTAAGGATGAAGAAAGCTCACTGAAAGGAAGACAGCAAGCAGCATGGGTGCATTCATTTCTCTATGGTCTTTTTTACCTTTAGTTTTTATTTCTTCATTTTTGTTTTATGTGTATGAGTGTTATGCCTGCATGTGTGTAAGTGCACCCATGTCTTGCAGTGCCTGCAGAGGTTAGAAGGGGGCATCAAAATCCATGGAACTGGAGTTACAGAAGGATGGGTGTTAGCAATACCATGTGGGTGCTGGGACTCGAACCCAGGTCTTCTGCAAGAACAACCGGAGCTCTAAAGGGCTGAGCCATCTCTCCAGCCCCTCTCTATGCCCTTGAGTATAGATGGGTGTGACTTGTGGTCTCAAGCTCCTGCCTCTGTGACCCTCCTGCAATGATGAATTGTAATTTGGAATCATAAACCAAGTAAACCCTTTCTCCCTATGTTGCTTTTTGTCAGCCTGTTTAATCACAGCAACAGAAATGAAACTAGAACAAGGTGGGATTGTGGGGTGGGGAGAGAGGTGGGTGTCTGAGGGGAGTAAGGAGCAAGAGTAGGATGGGATGGAGTGGGGATAGAGTGGAGTGGGGATAGGTGGGGGATGGGGTAGGATGTGTGGAGGGATGGGGCTGGGGAGGGGAAGAATAGGGTTTGGGCAGTGGAGTCTATGGGAACCTGCAAGTGAACGTTGAACTAGGTCTCTGCATCTGGACCCTGGATCATCAGGTTATGGACAGGGAGATCAGGGGATCTGGGCAGTCCCTTATCCTTTGGGCTGAGGACTGAAGTGGGCACATTTCGCCAGGTATATGGGAGGAGAAGGAGAGTCAGACAGCAATAGTGTCAGCGTTGTGCATTGCAGAGCTATGCAGTGACTCACAGGTCTTATTTCTTCCAAGGACCCTCTGGAACTAGATCTGTAGCCCATGTCCTTAAGGATTATAAAGATGGGAATGGGCCAGCGTGGCCTTCTATGTTGTAAAGACACTGCTGGTTTCAACAGCCTCACTTAGCACCTGCTGAGCTCTGCAAAGTTATCAAGAATACAAAGCCTGCTCCAAGTGCTCACAGTACTTTCATTTTCTTTTTGTAATGTTTCAGCATTGTTCATTGCTTATTCTTCTTTCCTGTACCCTGTCCAAGGCTGTAGTTATATTCTGAAGGGACTGTCTTTGACCAACCCAATCCGAAGTCCCTGGAACAGGGCAAGGCATGTTTGTTGAATGAATATTGTGTAAGATTAAAATAAAGCTTTTGAGCCA
Organism: Nannospalax galili; assembly: GCF_000622305.1. Taxonomy (NCBI): domain Eukaryota; kingdom Metazoa; phylum Chordata; class Mammalia; order Rodentia; family Spalacidae; genus Nannospalax; species Nannospalax galili. The sequence continues at coordinate 890,514 of NW_008337073.1, forward strand.
TGGCTGGCCCTGGCTCTACACATTTGCCTTATTCTTTAATTGCTTCTTGTACTTGGGTCTCTCCCACAAGACCATCAGCTCCCAGAGGGCAGGACTAGTTAGTTAGGAATTATTTGTTCAATATTAGGCTAAAAACCTGCAAAAAGGGATATGATTTGAATCAGAATTTAGCTGATGGACAGAAGTTTGCAAATTAGAAGCCATCATAATGAGACAGTCCTTTGCAACCTTTGATGAAGCCGTTGGAAGAAGAGCAAAGAGTGATGATACAGCTCACTCCTTTCACACCACAGCGATTACTGTAAGAATTCCTGGCTTTAAGACTCAGGGTTCCATAATGTCTGGGATTGAGGAAGGGACTTAGCCTGCCAGGTAAGCCCCATCACCATTTTTTGGTATGTGAGAGGCAGACCAGACAGATCTAATCTTGATCCACTTCCCATCCTTGCTTCCTGGGTCACATGTAAACTGAACTCTTACATAGCGAGGTGACCAGGAGAGCCTGAGGTGCTGTTATTACCTCCACCATTGCTTATTGCCTGCACTAAAGCACGTGGATCTGAGATGGGATCCTTCATCAGGGGAGCTGAGGCTGGCCTAGGACTTGAGGGAGGGCTGGGGTCATTTTACACCATAGAGAACCACGCAGGGAGTGTTAGATGGAAAACTTGTTAGCGTTTGAGCAGAATTCTATCTGGAGCTTTGGGGCTCCATAGTAACCCGTCCAGTGACCCTGGCCAGGTTCTTACATGGCCAATGTGAGCAGGCCTGTATGACTTCTCTTCTGTGTTGTAGGCGATGACTTTGGGGAAGAGAAGTGGATACGGTTCACAGGAAGAAAGGAGCCCAAAGGAGACTGTGCCAATTACAGCACCTGTCAGTGTTCAACAACAGATAAAATTAATTCGGAAACCCAAACAGTCTGCAGAAAACCGAACACAATTATCTAAGAAATTAAGTTATACCGTTGCCATGACCTTTAATCAATCATCCACCGTTAATGTTAATTTTGTGATCTAAAAATCATAGTTCGATTTGCATTTTAATGGCTGCTAAATGAGTGTCATCAGGAAGAAATAATGGCAGGGTGGCCTTTTGCTACAAATTCTTCCTTCCTAATGGTGAGGCACAAAGCAAGGAAATGGTGTTTGGAAAAGGTTTTGTTTCGCCTTCTAGCAGATGTACAGAGCTGCCCTTCTCAAATGAAAAAACAAGCAATTCCCCACAAATACCACCACCTGTTGTTATAAATAAATCCAAGCTGTAAAATGGAACGGAAGCTTAATGGCAAAATCATTACATCCGACCCCCTCCTGCCAACCCTTCATAATGGCCTCTTAACAACTTGTTCCTCAGTCATGTACCTTTTTAAGCTTTTCTACCAGCCTTCGGGCCTCATCCTTAACCAAGAGAGATGGTCTAGAGATTTGTGGCTAAAAATACAGTTACTAACCTCAGGAAGAATGATGTCTTATCCATTTGCATGGTCTAAGTGGCTAGAAACTGGCTAGTTGCCACTCTGTGTCTAGGGTTCCCTTTAAATCATAATCCAGACATCTAGGGTCACATTTCCCGGCTAATGAACCTAACTTTCAAGTTGGAGCATAGACTTCTAATGACATCAGGGCATCATGAGGATATTGGCAGGCTGCTAATAGGTCGTCAGAATCTTGTTTCTGTGAGTATTTAAAGGAGAATTACAAAGCATTATAATGGTGATGTTGTATCCTTTAATTATCTCCTTATCCATCTCCAAGCTCCTTTTACTAACAGACTTTCTCATGCCATCTATAAATATGGATTGTCTCACAGGCCCAGGAGTATTATACTTACTGAAAATATTGTGCTCCTCACCTGAAACTCAGCTTCCCCCTTTAACTCTCCTGGGAGAAAGGCCTGGATGAATTATTTCTTTGGATGAAAGAGGACTTGAAATTATGAATTTGGAGAAGAAAGCTTTAAAAATAAAGAGCCTCAGAGATTTTTCTGAGTACAAGAAATTCAAATAAGGAAGGGAAAAGAAAATATCAGAGATGAGTGTGAACTTCCTTTTTTCTTCAAAGGAAAGATGGGGTGCGGGTGGGGAATGTTCCTGCAAAGATTGCAAAACTCCATTTCATAAAAGATTTATTAGCAGTGACAGAGGGAGTTTGCTGAGTGGGACCCTGATAAATGCCTTGCCTTTCTTTCCTGGTTTTAAAATTATGGGTTCTGTCCATAAAGTACTGATTAATTCATATTCACTCAATGACATATCCTTTTTTTCTTGCTAAAGCAAAGATTGTAAGCATTTTACTTCAACAAATAAAGAACTCTGGGTGGGATGCATACTAATTCATTTAGCACAGGAACTGGCACTACAATTTATGCAGCTAATCGCAGCAAAGCAGGAAAGATTCTTTTCTTTTACTGTGACAAGACCTGCCTACCTTTCAGCATTTTTCCCCCTAAGGTATTATTAATCTCTAAACTTCACAAAATTGAAGACTTATCTAAGACCCTTTAAAGTTGAGAGCATCATAGGTAGCAACTTCCCAAGAGAGAATTTCTTTTTTTTTTTTTGCTTTTCTGAAAGATTGACTGTAGCATTTGGAGTCCTTTCTTGTTTAAAGAATCCAGATAAAGTGGTGTCTGCTCTAAATTTCCAGGGGAAATTGGCTGGATTTGAAACAAAGTATTTATATTGGAATACTGGGTGGTTCTGGCTGAGGAAAATGGCTAGGCACTCAGAAGAGCGTACTGAATAACAGTCTCTGTTGGTTAAGGTGTTTGCCTGGAGAGGCACAATGTTATTGCGCAGAGACACCTAGGCCTTCTCTGTTTCAGAAGATGGCCAAGTTCCTTCTGTTACCTGTATTAGTCATTTCTCTCATTTCTGTGATGGTATATTTGAGAGAAGTGGCTTAAAGGAGGAGAGTTTTATTTGGGCTTATGGTTCAGGGGATATAGTCTATCATGGTGGGGAAGGCATGGTGCTGTTTGTGGCCTCGGTAGCAGGAATGTGAGGAGGCTGCTTCTTCACATCTTGGTGGATCAGGAAGTACAGAAGATACAAAACGCAGGCCTGGACTATAATCATCAAGGTCTGCTTCCACTGGCTAGTGCCAGGTCTATCAGTGAGACCCTAGTCTCAAGGGCTCCACAACCTCGTCAAACAGCCCCACAAGCTGGTGCCTAACGGTTTAGCACACTAGCCTGTGAGGGACATTTCACATTCAAATTCACATCTCTCAGAATCATTTCAATCTTAATGAATCTGAAAATGATTAGAGTCATATGTTCCAGTTTGAAATACTGGAAAATGCAAAAAAATTATTATTTAAAGAATTTCACCACCGTATTAGAAACCATTCTGGGTGGATAAGAACAGTGAAGTTTTCTACCAGTGGTGGGGGGGTCCCTAATTTGAATTGGGGAAACATTGTGCTGTAGCTTTCCTGAATGTAGTTGTTATGATTGTTTTGTTCACACACCCTGGTGTTCAGCACATGCTTGATGCTTGGTGTGTATTTGACGAGGGAATGAAGTTGTAAACATTAGGATATATCCAAATACAATTTTGGATAGCTTTGATTTGAGAGATGTAAAGGTACTATTATAAGCAGTTAGCTAGGCTTTTGAATAATTTCTGAGTAGTCTTGTTATGATTGTTTGATTGTCAACTTGGATTGAGAAATATCTGGGTGATTAGAAGAGCACATCTCTGGGGGTGTCTATGAAGACTTGCCCAAAGAGGATTAATTAAGGGTGGACACCTGCCCTTGTGTGAACAGTACCATCCCACAGGCTGGAGACCCAGGCAGAATGAAAGTGGGGAAGGAATGCTGGTGAGTGCAGGCATTATCTTTCTCGGCTTCCTGTCCGCTATGAGATATGTTGTCCCTGCTGTGGGCTTCTGCCACCGTGATACTCTGCTTCACAAGTCCAGAAGCAATGCAGTTAAGGTCTATGAACTGAAACTTTGAAACCATGAGCAAAATAAAGCCTTCCCACCTTAAGTTGTTTCTTCAGGTATTTTGTCACCGTGATGAAAAGTTTGTCTAACACAAGGGTCTAGTTTAAACAGGTAGGGATGGCTAGCCATCAAGCTGTGGTGGAGGTGGGGAGTTGCTATAGAAGAGCCTTTCTGTCAGGAATAAGACTGGCTTATGGATTACATCTCTGTGCCACCTGGGAACCAAACCTCATTTCAGTTCTTACCCCAGCTTTAGTGGTATGTATTTTTATCCCTGTTTTATAATTTGTCCTCGAATGCAAGATCATGTAGCTGATCAGTAGCAGACCTGGGGTTAGAATGTTCCTTTGTGGGACTCTAGAATTCCTATTTATAATGGCACCTCTTTACTGCCTAGATCTAGGTCAGTCAAAGATGGGAGCCATGAATGGTGTCACATTTGGGATTGGCACATGGGGATGTGAATTTAGAAGATACATCATGAGGTCCAGGAGAAGATTGTGTGGGATTCCTAGACTTTTTAATCCAAGGTCTGCTTAAGATCTAAGATCTGTAAACAGTGCTGGGCTGAGACCCACATGGCTTTGAATGGACTTAGTTTTGATCAAGATGACAGTGAGTAAGGGGAAAGATAAGGAACAGTGGTTTGGATACTGGTGACTGGCATCAAGGGGCAGGAATTATTGTCATTGACAATAGGGGCATAGGACACAGGGTACACCTATCAGGAAAGGTTAGACTTTTGCTGTTGAAAACTTGAGATGCAAGTCAGACTCCTCAAAGGTGGAGACAGGATAAGTCATGAATGATACCCTAAGGCTTCTTATTGACAAGAAGACAATTTACTTTTCTTTTATGGGAACAAAATTAGTACCAGTGGATGGAAATGAACTGGAAGGAATCAAATTGCTTTAACTATCAGATTTGGAAAGTGTAATTCAATAAGGGGCAGGAAATAGGCTTACCTAATGCAGAGAATCAGGTTTATTTTCTCAGAGTTCATTGATATATGTGTATTTCTGGCTTTTTCCTCTAATAGCAATAGCTGCTTTCATTGAGCATCTAGTATGGGGATCAGCAACAGTGTGAGTTCTTTGCATCCACTCTAATCCTCATAATAAATCTGCTTGATAAATACTGTTATTGTTGGCTCCTGTCTTACACATAAAATTAAGTAATTTGTGAAAGGTCACAGATCCAGGAAGTGTGGATTCAAGGTGGTATGATGGATGAACCAAAACAACTGCACCAGTGGTTAAAATTTAGAAATTTTCATATTCTTTCAGTAACCAATCATTATAAGCTCCCTGCCCCCACAGGTGGTCCAGTAGATTGATGGTGATTAGCCATTTAAAGAGGGTTAGCACAGTAAGAAATGTCTGAACTAATTGGTGGTACCTCACCTAAACTAGGACCATAAATTTTATTAAAAAACATATTTGGGGCCATATATATACATATATACATATATGTATGTATATATATATAGTTGGTTCAGTGGTTAAGAGCACTGGCTACTTTCACAGAAGACCTACGTTCAGTTCCCAGCACCCACAACATGGCTAACAATCTTTTGTAACTCCAGTTCTAGGGGATCCAATGCTCTCTTCTGTCCTCTACAGGAATTGTAGATACGTTGTATACTTTTATGTAAGCAAAACACTCCTACATGTAAAATAAAAAAAGAAAATAAAAAATTTTATTTGTTGGGCATGGTGATTCATGCCTGAAATCCTAGCACATAAGAAGCGAAGGCAGGAGGATCAGGGGTTCAATGTCCTTGGCTACATAGTGAGTTGACGATCAGCTTGAGTTATATGAGATTGTGCAAGAAAAGAATTTGTTTTATTTTATCTTGGAGGCTGGAGAGAGGCCTCAGTAGTTAAGAGTGTGTACTGCTCTTGCAAAGGACCTGAGTTCCCGTCCTAGAATGCAATGTTGGGCCTCTCACAACTGCTTGTAACTCCAGCTTTTGGGGATACAATGTCCTCTGTGGGTACCTACACTCACTTGTGCACATGTGCATACACACACACACACAATTAAAAAGTAAAAGAGATATTAAGCTGGGTGTGGTGATGTACACCTTTAATCCCAGAACTTGGGAGGCGGATTTCTGTGAGATCAAGACCAGCCTGGTCTATATATCAAGTTCTAAGCCAGCTGTGGCTACAAGGAGGCCCTGTCTCAAAAAGACCAAAAACCAAAAATCTTAAAAATTTTCTACTCTTGGGGCTGGAGAGATGGCTCAGCACTTAAGAACATTGACTGTTCTTGCAGAAGACCCAGATTCGAATCCTAGCACCCACACGGCAGCTAACAACTGTCTGTAACTCCAGTTCCAGGGGATCCGACACCTCTTCTGTCCTCCACAGGCATTGCACGACATGGGTGCACTTACAGGCAATACACGCATACACATAAAATAAAAATAATAAATAAAATGTTAAAAAACTTTTTTGTACTCTTATTGAAGAACAAAAATCATATATATTGTATAAATGATAAAACATTATGCTTTGTGGTATATATATTATATATATGGCTAAATCAAGCTAATTTGCATATGTATTCCTTTACATTCTTATATTTTTGTGGTGAAAACACTTAAAATTTATTTTCTAAGCAACTGCCAAGTATATACTATATTGATTTCAACTACAGTCTCCTTGATGTACAATAGATATCTTGAACTTGGGGGCAATTTTCATGGCATGCATCCAGCCTGGCAGGCTAGGGTTCATATGCTTCAACTTTGTATGAGAATGTATGAGCCCCTTGGGGTTGAGATGTAGAAGCTCTTGACTGATGTTCCTTCTCCAGTAGTAACTCCAGAAAGGGCTGAATTGTCTTTTGGTATCTAAGGCACCAGCCAAACTTCCTTTCTCAGATTTTTGGGTTTTACCCTTTGCAAATGTTAGAACTCATGTGTATTTCCTTCTTTGGCTTTCTCTGGGGCCGAGGGCAAAGCAGTAGAGGGCATTCACAGAATGCTGAGGTGTTTCAGAGCAGATGAACAAAAGGAGCTGAGATTTGTAGGTAGATGGCAAGGTCAAGTCCAGCATTTGGCTCCATCAATTTATTTTCTGTGTGACCTTAGCTAGCCTGCAGTTGTTTGTAAAATGGGGTAATTATACCTATCCTCCAAGATTCCCATCCATGTAGGCCTTTTCACCAGATAAAGACTGGATTAATCTTGTAATAGATATATCCAGTATACAACGGTATTGTCTAGTCCTTGGAGGGATTGAAATGTTGGCAGAGCCAGCTATTAATAGTCTCCAAGACAGAATCAACACAGTTCTGTCTTCTGCTCCATAGAGCAGATGTGGATTTTTTGTCTTATTTGTTGTGATAGGTTTGTTTACTGGAGTCTTCTTTTAGAAGTGTCTAGAACTTTTCCAATTTAAGTGATTCTGAAATGACATTTCCAAAACTAGCTGAAGAGTTTTTTTCTGCTACCCCAGCCTCACCTTACTTCCCCATGAAAGCACACCCAGGCTTCATTACATTTACCAGGATAGACTCAAATAAATCATACTGTAGATAAACAGCCTGCAAAATTAACCATGGGTGAGCAGACTGCCTCTCAATGCATTCTCTAAAGGGCATGCTCTTTAAGGGGAAAAACCAACCGCAGAATGGATTTGGAGATAATTTGTATGTTGCAGGTATGGCCTGATAAGGCACAGCCAAGCTCTATTTATGATTGTGGAGTTGAAGTATGACTGTCATCAGGACAGTCTATATAAGCCAAATCATTTATTATTAGCAAAGTCTGTCATTCAGGTTATTTGTCAGGAGTGAAAACTAGTAAGTATAGATATTAATATAGTAAACTCTTTAAATACTCACCACATGCACTATCTCTTCAGTGCTTTGGTCTGTGGCAAATATTATTTCTGCTGTTTCAGAAAGGAAGAATTAATATCCATAGGAATTATTGATTTATCTTGATTGCCTTTGCTGGGAATTGGATCAGTGGCTCTCAACCCTAGGACACATTTGGCAATGTCTGGAGACAGTTTTGGTTGTCACAACTTGGGGTGAAATCTACTGAGTAAATCTGTGGGTGCTGATATCCTCTATACCATAGAACCAAGCACTTGAAGCATTGACAGTGCTGAGCACAGAAAACTCTAAATCGGGAGGAGTGGCAGTGAGCTCAGGATTTCAGTTCCTAGTCAGTGCTTATTTCTCTACAGTATAGAACTGCTGTCATTGATCACAAGCTTCTCCAGGCCCACTGTGCTCTGGAGGTACCTGCTAATTTCAGCTGTAGTCATTTTGGTCATTCCCATGGGTTTCTGCACAACAGGCTGTTGACTATTCTGAATATCACCTCTGGGTGTCACATGACCAATTTAGCAGCGTCTAATCTGCAGGTGGTGGAGGAAAAATGATATCCTTACAGAGGAGCAAAGAGGATAATATGGAGGTGAAAAATCGATTGGGGATTTTTTAAGAAAGACTCCCCTTTTCCCACTCTAAAAATAATGCTACACCCCATGTCTACAGTGTTTTATGACTTTTGAAGCATGTTTCTTTTCCATCAACAGGTACTTAACTGAGGAGAAAATAAGGGCAAGGTTCTGTTCCAGCTCTGAGCATGTAATGGGGACAGAAGTGAAGGCTTTGGCTCCTTGGAGCTTATATTTGAGGGACAAAGGATACAGACAGCAAAGAAACAAACAAGCATATAATGTACCAGTGAAAGATGGACGCCACAGAATAAAATCAAGCAAAGTAAGGTACTAAGTATATGCAATGTTGCTCTTTCACATGGGTGACAGGAAAGATGGAACAGGTAAAGTGTTAACTTTTTTGGAGATATGATTGAAGAAAGAGAAATACTTGATATAAGGAGGAAGAGAGTTCTGGGAAGAAGAGGAAATAGTGAAATCTCTGGTTAGTGTGGACCAGTTTAAGGAACAACAGACATGCTAGTGTAGCCGAAGCAGAGGGGACTAGGGAAAAGAGTGAGAGGAGATGGGGTCATGGTGATAGCAGCAGAAGAACTTGAAAAGCCCTGGAGGAGTTTGCGTTTTACTCTGGTAGAGATGGGGAGCCAGGGAAGAATCCTGAGTGGAAAGTGACATGATTGGACATAGTTAAAAAGCAATCAATTGGACAACTGTGCTGAGAATGAAAAATAGTAAGTAAAAAGGCCAAGCACCAGTAGGACCCTGCCCTTTCCTCACTCTTATTTCCTGATCCCCATGAGGTGAACAGACTTCCTCTGCCATGTGCCTTGCTGCCGCTGCCATGTGCCCTGTGCTGTGACACTCCCAGAACAACCAGGTCAAGGGACCATGGACAGAACCTCTGCAAATGTGAGCCAAAATAAGCCTTTCCTCTTTTTATTCATGAGTGTGTGTGTATACAGTTGTGTGGGTGCATGTGCACATGTGTGCCTGGGTGTGTATGTGGAGGACAAAGATCGGTACTGGGTATCATCTTTTTCTCTCTGTGTTTTGAGGCAGGGTCTCTCACTGAATCTGGAGCTTGCTGATTTGGTTAAACTGTCTGGCAGCAGGCTGCAGGAATCCTCCTGACTGTCCCCCAGTGTTGGGATCACAGGCGTTTGCTGCCGTGCCCAGCTTTTCCGCATGAATGCTAAGGATCTGAATTCAGATTCTCAAGTTTCCATGACAAGTACTTTACCAACAGAACCATCTACACAGCCCCAAGCCTTCCCTCCATGTTGTTTATTTGGTCACAACAACTGGAAGCTGATTAACATAATTTGCTTGTCTTCTTTTTGGCCAATCCTTAATTTTTTTTCTCAAGATTTTATTAAAATAAATTCCAAATATGCCAAATGGCTCAGGAACATCCCCATGCCTACCCCCTAGCTTCTACAATGAACGCTTTCCTATATGTTCATTTTCAAGTATCTTTGCATCCATCTCTTTTTTCATCCACCATTCCATTTATGTTTTGGGGACATTTCACGACAAATTGCAGCATCAGTGCATTTCATTCTGAAAGCCTTCAACATGCATATGATTAGTCAAGTCTTACATTAAGCTCTTTATGTTTTACCCTCGTGGCTCATTGGGTTTTCAGAGGTGCTCTGCTAAACAGAAGGTAGTTGAATTTTGAATTTGGACCTCATCTAAGTATGTACATCTTTAAAGAGGCATATATAATCTAGCCATGTGAATTCTAATTGGGGGATGTCATGATCTTTTTATTCTGTGTTCATCTTTTTATATGATGTGTTTCTTTTAATATGCCTTATTAACATTCCCTTTTCTTTTATAATATTTAGTCATCTATTCAAATTTAGTTTGGTCTTATTCCTTCAGTGAACTTATTTTTTTTTCCCAACTCACAGCTGCCTTTAGCTTAAACATTGAGTCCAAAGTTCTCTCTTGGCATCAAGAAGAGAGCAGCATGGATCGTCTCTTGCCTTGCTGTATGACATTATTTAGGCACCTTCACTTTCTTTGGCTGTTGGACTATTTTAAGGTTTTGATTCAAGAAGTCATAAGCTCAGAGCATGCCAGGCTTTTGTTTACAAATGATGGGGAAACTGAGCCCAGAGGGAGAAAATGGTTTTCATCTGAAAAGCCCCCACTTCTGAAGGGAAGAATCAGAGAGCTAGCCTAGATACACGACAGGTAGTTTACCCTTCACCTTGAGCTTGAACGACACTCAGCAACACTGAAAGCTCCCAGACAGATGAGAAAATACGCTAGATTGAGAGGCTTAAGGAAAATGGATTTCTCAATTCATTGTAGAAGTTTAAAAGCTTTCCAGGAGAAATTCTTCCATCTCTATAATAAAAAATTTTTTAGCCTATGTTCCATTAATCTTTATGTCCACAATTGAAAGCCTTTTGCTTAATAATATCCCTTCAAGTATTTGAAGACTGTTCTTAAGTCTCCCTATAGACTCCCTTCCTTGAGAATAAATAATCTAAATTCCTTTAAACTTTTCTCATAAATTCTTTGTCTCATTCTTTTATTAATCTTTATAACTTTTCCAGGAGCTTTCTTCGAATTGTTCTATCTTGCTTCTAAAATGTGAGGCTGGAGAAGGAAAAGCACCATGATCCTGACTGTATGACTTCTACCAAACTGTGAGTTCTAAGAAGGCAGGGGCTGTTTCTTGGTCCATGCTGGACTTTTAGAACAGAGGCTAGCAAATGACTCTTCTGAGAAGAGTCAGGTAGTAAATATTTTAGGTTTTTCAGGCTAAGGGGTAATATCTTGTACTGTATTGTTTGAGCAACTGTCTCCTCCAAAAGGTGACACTCACTATTTTTTAAAAAAAATTATTATTTCTATTTTATGTATATGCATGTATTGCCTGCATGTAAGTAAGTGCACACATTTCGTGCAATACCTTTGGAGGACAGAAGAGGCCATCAGATCCCCTGGGACTGGAGTTACAGATAGTTGTTAGCTGCAATGTGGGTGCTGGGATTTGAACTTGGGTCTTCTGCAAGAACAGTCAGTGTTCTTAACTGCTGAACCATCTCTCCAGCCCCAACACTCACTATTTTTATATTTTGTTTAAAAAATCACTGGGTGTGGTGGCACATGCCTTTAATCCCAGCACTTAGGAGGCAGAGACAGGCAGATCTCTGTGAGTTCAAGGCCAGCCTGGTCTCCATAGTGAGTTACAAGACAACTGGGGCTACAGGGAGATCCTGTCTCAAAAAGACCAAAAAAAAATTTTTTTTTCTAAATCATTTTTAGTTCAAGGACATGCCATGTGAGGTAGTATGACCTGGAGGCTATATGGGCCCAGTCTTAGATCCTAGAGCAATGAATGGCTCCTGGTAAACATTCAGTAAGGTTTGTTAAATAAAACAGTACCTACATCTATGAAGACTATTCATAGTTTTTGTCTTTTTTTTTTTTTTTTGGTCTTTTTGAGACAGGGTCTCCCCTGTAACCCCAGCTGACCTAGAACTTGCTATGTAGACTAGGCTGACCTCGAACTCACAGAGCTCTACCTGCCTCTGTCTCCCAAGTGCTGGGATTAAAGGCGTATATCACCACGCCCGGCCCAGTTTTTGTCTTTTTAAAAATTATTTTTATATTGTGTCTATGAGTGTATTGCCTGCATGTAAGTGCACTCGTGTCATGCAGTGCCGTGGAGGATGGAAGAGGGCATCGGATCCCCTAGAACTGGAGTTACAGATGATTGTTAACCACCATATGGGTGCCGGGAACCAAACCCAGGTCCCCTGCAAGAGCAGCCAGTGCTGTTAACCATGGAGTCATCTCTCTAGCCCAGTTCCTGTCCTTTTGATACACTTGTATAACACCACTATCATACTGATGACTCCAGGAGCTTGTCCACTAGCATTACAGGTCTTCCTTTGCCATGTTCCCTCATGACCATCATCTTGCATGCTGTTTTTATTAGGGCAGCTATGTTGTTCTTTCTCTAATAAAAGTTGTAGACGGAACTGTTAACCTTTACTTGCTGGTGGCCTTAGATCTCACCTTTAATACATTGAAGCTGTTTTAAACTCTTGCTATTCTGGTATGTTTAGCAACTGTACTAGCTAGAAGTCAACAAATAAGCCCAGGCAGTTAATAAAACTAGAATGTTAGACTCTGTTGAGCCACCTTAACCAAAGCCCCAAGCTCTATTTTCATTCTTACTGCTCTGGGTTTTCTTGCAGGGGTGCAGAGTTCATTTCTGATAGTTCCTTGGAATAGATCAGAAGGAACCAGAGAGGCTCCCAGTGAGGCTGAAACCAATGACAAAAGACAAAACAAAACAAAAATGCTCTTTCCTTTCTTCTTCCCGAGTCTTTGAGCCTGTACAGAGTTGGGCTTGCCCCAGTCCAGTGAGGTGTAGAGCTCTATATTAGAAGAGTTTACACTTTGAGCTGAATTTGGATGAAGTAACCTAGGGCAGCACCAATCCCTAGAATCAGTTGGATCCAGCTATTTTACAGAATGCCAGGGGATTGTTGCCTGAGACTAAGTGCATCAGTCCTGCCACCCAATCAGCCCTTCTGGGTCCACAGATGCCTTTCTCTTTGAAGTCCTTTATTTATCTGCAGTGACCTTAGGTAGGTACCTCATGCCTCTCTCTACCAGGGTCTAGTTGAACCGTGTTTAAAATCTTAGCAGGTCAACAAGGAGCCACACATTGGTCTGTAGAAGGGCTGCTCAGCTCAGATGTGATGTCAACGCTGTATGAATGGAAGTTCCCAGAAAAAAAGCCACATCTGTATGAAGTTTTCTCTAAGGCTGATTGAGTGATTAAAAGTTCAGTGATGGTGAAGAGCTTGAATGGTCCAAGTCAGGAGCCAAAAAATCTTGAAGTGTCTTTGGATCCTTAATACCAATCATTGCCCACCACTGTGTTTGACCTAACACTTACCCTTGTTACTAAGAGGTGAAATCCTTTATGGATTATACAAATAGACCCCTAGCTTCCACTAACTCACAGGCTAAGAATGTCATCATGGAACTGGAAAGACAGTGGTTAAGCACACTGGCTGCTCTTGCAGAGGACCTGGGTTCAATTTCCAGCACCCACATTGCAGCTAACAACCATCTGTAACTCCAGTTCCAGGGGAATCTTATACCTTCTTCTGGCCTCCTCGGCCAGGTACACATTGTACGACACAGGTACACTTACACAAATGCAGGCAATATACTCATACACATAAAATAACATTCTTTTTAAAAAGAATGTTATCATATAGCTCCCGAGGCCTATAATAGAGTCATCCCTGCTTTGCTGTGATCTACCTACCTGATGTTTACACCTCTGTGCTTTAAAAAACACCTTGATGGATGACTTTCTTTGTTCTGTTACTATAAAAACCTCATGAAACTGCTACCACGTTGGAGCATGGTATTTGAGACAACCTGAGTCTGTGTTCCCAGGCCATGACACTCAAGTTTGGCTCCAGAATAAACTATCTTTTACTCCCTTTCAGGAGAGATCTGTGTTTTGTCTTGACAGCTGATGGGAAGCAAGGCAACGAGCACTTCCTTTAAGCTCCAAATAAGTGTTGGCTAGTTTCAACATTCAATCTCAGGGAACTGGGAAAAAGCTTTAACCCGGTTCCCTAAGAGTGGGCTATGTTGCCCACGCTGGTCTGTTACATCCAGTCTTCTTTCTTTTCGTCCTTTCCCTTCATGAACTGTGAGATTGCTGTGATTGCTACAGTTTAATATGCCCTAGAAAGCTGCATTTATTTACAGTGACTTCCTTCTTAACCAGCTGGGAGAAGTTGTGAAACAGCCAGGCTGGTGGTGGATCAATCTTTAACATTTCTTTCAAATGCTGAAGTAAAGGAAATGATGACAGTTTTAAGGCTCTATTAGGTGGAAATGATCAAAGAGGACTGGCAAACAGCTGAAGCCCACAAATCAGGCGCTGCATCTGGCCCAATGATTCAGGAGAGGGAAGGCATGGGGAAGTGTGCTCCTCCTGAGTGTAGAAGAGTCCAAGTTTGGGAATTTATCAACGTGTTCATAGGATTTGCTGTAATGAGCCTCTTCCCTTTTCTCATAAAACAAAACCAGTGTCTGATTAAAGCTGGTTGGCCTTCCTTAGATACGGAAATTAATTCATTTTGAGTTGGTGGGTATATCATGTCTTTGGCTTAACAGATAAATAGCCTCATTTGCATGTGGGAGGATCATGTTTATTCCCCACCTGGGAAAAGAACAATGACAATGACGTTGAATTTGCATATTCTCCATCACTAATGTTTGCTGAGTTTCTTTCAAGGCTTTTCAGATTCTGGATATACATTCTTCATTTTTGTTTTGTTAGAGATCTTTCTTCTACCCTGTGTCCAGTCAGGTCCGACTGGTGAGGCGGCAAAATCACATCAAAACCTCAGTGGCTTAAGACCAGGAAGGTTTGTTTCATTTTTATGCTTTATGGCTACCATGTTCTACATGGGATGCACTCTACACTGTTCCCTTTTGGTAATCCCACCATCTAGAGCTGGTGAGGTAATTTTTTTTCATGAAGGGCCAGATAGTAAATATCTTAGGCTTTGCTGCCTTTAGTTTATAGTTTCTTAGTTGTTCTCTTGTAGCTTAGGAACAGCTACAGTCTGTGAAGGAATGAGCCCAAATGAGTTCTAATAAAACTTTATTTATAACAACTGTCAGTGGGTTGGATTTGGTCTGCAGTTTGTCTGTCCTGTGGGAGGAAGGGGAGAGGAATGTGATAAGCATATATAAATTGTCAAAATAATGGATTTCATTATGACATTTGCATACATGCATATAATGTTCTCCGGTTAGGTGCATTCTCCCATCCTTTTCTCTTGTCTCTCCTGCCCCCTGTGGCAGGTTCCCTTCCTCTTCCCAAAAGGCCTCACCTACTTTCATGTCTATTTAAAAATATCTAGATTCTGTACATGAGCAAAAACAAGTGATATTTGCCTCTGAATATTGCTTCTCACAATTATCTTCAGTTCCATGCATTTTCCTAAATGAAATTATCTCATTCTTTTAAAAAATATTTTATTATTTTCTGTGTGTTAGTGTATTGCCTACATATATGTAAGTGAACCCATGTAGTGCAGTGTCCATGGAGGTCAATAGAGGGCATCAGATCCCCTGGAACTGGAGTTATAGACAGTTGTTAGCTGCCATGTGGGTGCTGGGAATTTAACCTGGGTCTTCTCCCAGATCAGCTAGTGCTCTCAACTGCTGAGCCATCTCTCCAACCTGATTTCATTCTTCTTAGTGACTGAATGAAAGTTCACTATATATATATATA
>NW_008337073.1:906237-932681 GCF_000622305.1 Nannospalax galili
TTTAAATATATTTTTTAATATTTTAAGAATTTCATATGTGTATCATATGTGCGTCATTTTCACCCCCCTTTCCTCTCTCCAACTCCTGCCTTGCCCTGCCCCTTCTCAATTTCTTGTCTTTTTCCTTAGTTTTGTTACACACACATACACACACACACACACACACACACACACACACACACACAATGCACTGAGTCCATTTAGTGGTGCTTGTGTTGTACGTATGACCATTTGGAATTAGATAACCTCTCAGGGTGCCAGTCTTTGGAGAAAACAGATTCTCCCTTCCTCAGCATCCATTGGTTGCCTGTAGCTCCTCATCTAGACGTGGAACCCTAGATGATGAAATTTCCCCATCTGCATTGGCCTATCAACTAGTGTCATTATGCAGGTCTTATTTAGGCAACCATATTGTTGCGATATCATGGGCGCTAGCTGAACACACTCTTTAAGGCTCAACTTCCACTTGCATTTCCTTGGTCAAAACAAACCAATGTGACCACACCTCACTTCATGTAGGTACAGAATGCGTGCCTGGAAGGATTGCCAGAGAGACACCAGTGAGCGCCTTACCAACCTCAACACTCTTTCTTTTTCATTTAAGTTTTTTATTTTAGGTCTTATTTAAGTCTTTTTTAGATAGAGTCTCCCTGTAGCCCCAGCTAGCCTGGAACTCACTATGTAGACCAGGTTGGTCTTGATCTCACAGAGACCCATCCACCTGCCTCTGCCTCCTGGATCAAACACCTGGTACCACCATGCCTATTTAAGTCTTTTATTTCTAAGCCAGTATTTCTTTCCCAAACATCCATTAACTTCAAGTTACACATTTTATAATTCAACTGATTGATGTGATTCAGTTTATCCATCCACCTCATTCTTAGGAGTTTGGTTTTCTGGTTAGACCTCTGAATCCAGGCAACCATATACTTTCTCCCTTGGGCTGTTAAAAAAATTATAGCCATAGAAGTCCTGGACTCTTTCATGGGACTGCAGGAACTGGGCCTTTCAGACCACCTTATGTATGGGTGACATCCTTTTGTGTCTTCAGAGGAGGTGTTGGGCCAGAGTCTCTCCTACAGGACACAAGATAGGAAGGACCCAGAGAATCGTTTTGTCTTTTAGTGTCTAGGACTTTTTCTCGTAAGCTTTGCAAAGTAGACTTCACTTTATCCAGCAGAGGGCACTATGTACCAAGTATAGATTATTCTATCCCTTCTGCTACCGGTCCGAATAAAGGATTAATGAAATCCATATTCAAACCCTGAAACTATAGCACCTATCATAAACCACAAACTCAAATACCACACTAGTAATGTGATCTATAAAGAGAAGACATGCATTTTATTAACAACTTGTACACTCTAGAAGGTACAAACTATTTCATTAAATCAACCAAACATTTTTAGAGGATGCTCCTTTTCTTACAAACGCAGGCTCTTTGAACCAAAGCCTTCCTCCCTGTGAGCTGCATAGTTGAGGTCCTGAGGATCTTTAGGGGTCAAGGCTTCAGGTTTGATACTGCTGAAAACAGCATACTTCGCATTTTAAAGCATTTTCTCCCACAGGAAAATGAGTTAACACTTTAGAGAAACTTGAAGACTACTGCAAGAAAAGGTAAAAAACATACAATTGTCTCCTAAGTGCCAAAATGGATGATATCAGAAGTTCATAATACTAAGAAAATTTGAACATGTAACCCACAGGGTATGAACTCTTTTTGTTGCACCTGGTGGGTTTATTTATACCTACATATCTATCTCTCTGTACTGTGCTCTGAAGAGAGCCATTTAAATTCTCCGTTTTTTATTTATTTTTTGCTGTAAAATTTTATTTAGCTGTTAAGCCTTCCCTTGAATTCTGACTACAACTATAAGGTTTCTGTCCCCTATGCTCCAAGTTTTCTTGCCTATAAAGTAGTACCTGTCATGAAATCTTTATCTTGCATTTTTTTTTGTTGCTATATCTTACAGGTTTGCAGACTATTTGCCCTCTCCTCCCCTCCTCTCCCTCCCCTCCCCTTCCCTTCCTTTCTCTTCCCTTCTTTCTTTGTGGTACTGAGGATTGAACCTAGGACCTCGTATATGCTAGAAAAACAGCCCATCAAATATAGCCAAATATACACCCTCAACTAGTCACATTGGGATGTGCTGTTTTTAATGAGCCTGTCCACATCTTCCGCAGGCCAATAAACATCCAACCAGGCACATGTGGAGCCTTCGCTTTCCCTGCTGTATCCTCAACCCTTGTATGTTTCCCATGTTGCTGCCATATGAAAGAGTTAATTTATTTTCAGACAGATTAGTTACCGGATACTAAAGGCAACTCTCCAGTGGTACTCTTCCCTTGGGGTGGAGCGTTCACTTCCTTTTCCCATTTGATCTCATCATCACCCAGAGTGTCCCATCTGTTCTTCATGGCCCTCCATGAAGCGTCTTCATAGGACTTTTCCTGAGATGCCAGTCTTTGAGATTTTATCCCCTTTATTTGGTTAGGTTCCTGGACTAAATCAGGTGAAAAAGACACTAGCGATAACAAGAGTAAAAGCAGGTAACATTGGCTGGTCAAACCCCATGTTGCAGGCCAACTTCTTATGGACCTCTGCTGTTTAGTCCTTCTCCAAATTTTAGGCTGTAACTACATTAATTTTTTAAAAAAGAATTATATTTATTTATCTATTTATCTTGTGTGTGTCTATGTGTGTCGGCATGTGTGTGCCACAGCATGTGTGTGGAGAACAGAGGATTACTTGTGAGAATCTGTTCTGTTCTTTAAACATGTGTGGCCCAGGGGTTGAATTCAGGTCATCAGGGTTGGTGACAAGCACCTTTACCTACTGAAGCATCTGGCCTGGCCTTGTATCCCCAGTTTACAGATAAGGAGACTGAGGGTTAAAGAAGTGAGGAAGTGTGGTGCAAATGGCGCAATTAGCAGGTGCAATCGGAGAGGAGCATGCTTCCAGTATGTGAGCTTCAGTACTACATAGATTTTCCTGAAATGTGTTTCCCTGGTCGGAAGTTGACTATACCAAAAGACAAAGGCCAGACTACATACGAAAATAGAGCTCTGACTCACACTCTATAGCAACCAGCCTGGGAATGGATCCATTATTTACAGGAACTAGCCTAGGAAGCCAGCCTGCTATCTCTTTTCAGACTAGCAGGAAGCCAGATCACTATCTCCAGCAGCCAGTCCAGGAAGCCAAACAATCACCACTAGAACTATTGGCCCCAAATGGCCAGGACTTGAGTAATGTCTGACAGCTTCCATAACTTTTGTCCCTGTTTCCAGTTTAAGACCAACCAGGGAAAGTCAAATATACATCCCTAACTAGTTACATAGGATCCCCTGTGTCTAGTGAGCCTGTCCCCAGCTTCTGCAGGCTAACAGGTGCCCAACCAGGCATACATAGAACTGTTTCTTTCCCCACCACTACATGTTCCCACTCCCCTGTCTGCTTTTGAATCTCTGTCAAATGTGGCTGGCTCTTTGCTATGTAGAGCAAAGCTCTGAAGAGTCTTAACCTGTTGTCATTGTTCAGACTTCACGTATTTCCACGCTGGTCACCATGTATTTCTCTGGACCACGCTGAGTCTCTTCTCTGTTTTCCATGTTGGCTTACATGGATTCATGTTGGACTAGTGCTTTCTTTTATTAATCTCTTAATATTCAGATTGGCATTCCAATTACAGAGAATTCTGTCTGGGATTGTTCATCGTGGAGATTTCAAGTACTTCGGGTTCATCAGTTGATCAATTCTGTTTCTATAGCTTTAAGTATTTTGCTCTAATTTGTTATCAGTGACCTGTCCACCATTTATTGAAAATGTTCAGTTTGGACATGCCTTTATTTCTGCTGATGGAGAGAGAAAAACTGTAGGTGTCTGACTAGTATGTGAGCAAGAAAACAAACTTTAGTCCTAAGCACTGCAGAGATCCCCCACTGCTTGGCTCAGAAACTTTAGTCTTGAGGCTGCTTTCTCTGTCACATGACCAAAGTCAGTTCCCTTGATCCTTCTAGAAACTGCCTGAGGGGTTAAAAACAACCTAGCTGCTGCTCCAGTAGATTTTAATGTCTGTCTAGTTCATGTGTCTTCAAATATCATGAGGTGAAAAGTGAAATTGATGTAAACCTGGGTAGGCAACATTTCCACTACAAAGTATGAATTTAGTCCAAAATTGCTTTACTTATCAGAGTATCCATGTTTCACTCTGGGTTGTACAGAGCTGATTCATTAGTATGAACTACTTCACAGACCCTTATTGTGGTGCAAAGAATTATGTTAGGAACTAAGAAAGCAAAGATATATGAATGTATGCTATTCTAGTCAATACATGGAAAAGATAGGTGGTAACCCAAGACCTTACATTGTTGAGCATAGAATCAGTTACGACTCTTGTTGGACCAGCAACAGCTGGGTCTTGAGCAGTCCTAGACTTTGGCCTTTGTTTTTGCTTCTTAAAAAATTACTTATTATTTTTATTTTATGTGTATGAGTGTATTGGCTGCATGTATGTAAGTCCACCCATGTCATGCAGTGCCTGAGGAGGTCAGAAGAGGGTGTCGGACCTCCTGGAACTGGAGTTACAGGGGTTGTTAGGTACCATGTGGGTGCTGGGAACTGAACCCTGGTCCTCTATAAGAGCAGTTGGTGCTCTTAACTGCTGAGCCATCTCTCCAGCTCCCATACTTGGGTTTTAAGCAGTCCTAGTAGTGAAGGCACATTTCTGTTTATCTCATTGACCTGTCATAGCTTGAGAACACATGTGTTGTCAGTACCTCAACTGGCACCTGACAGTGGCAGCTTAATGGTATGAGCTATTTGCTCATATAAGTTATGAGAACTAGGGAGAAATTAGTCTTTGTAAAGTCACATTTTGTCTGTAAAATGAGGAAAATAATAATTAGAGCAGTCTTCTCCACTTTAAGATCATTTCCACATCATTGGCACATATTGAATCACTCAATGAATCTTGTGTGCTATAACTATGAATTCTTTTGTCTTGAGATTCCAGTGTTACAGAGGATGCATGTTCCAGAGTTGAATGAAAGAAAGATTGCTGGATCACATCTTGAAGGTTGTTCTTCTGTGACAGAGCTGAGAGAAGCCATTGCTATGTTATGTGGCACAAGAGCAAGTGATAACTGCTCAGAATAGCACAGAGCAAGGTAAAACACTGAGCTATTGATGGGGCACAAAGACTGTGAATTTGTGATAAGGACTAGGGAACTTCTGTTCTGCATGTAGAATGCTGGTAATCACCTTTCCACAGACGTGGTGGAATCTGCTTTTGCTTTTGCAAGTGTTTCAGAAAAAAAGATCTTGACTGTGGGGAGAGTTGAATAAGGGAAGGTGATTTCTAAGGAGGAGAGCACTGTCCATAGTGGAGAAACCAGGAGGAGTTCTAAGCTTAAATGCTCCCATTTCTCACGTCGATGCCGTGAATCTATTTTCCCTGGTGAGTGAAACTAAAGCCATGTTGTGAGAAATGAACACAGTAACCAATGTGGACATATCAGTACAGATTATTTCTTGAATATTGGAAATAGTCTAATATTATTTTCCTTTTTCATTCTCTTAGGGCTAGAAATAGTAACATTTGGGAATTGTGCTGGATTCTAGAATAGTTAGCATGGAAAATGAGCCTATATTAAAACATTAACATTGTTTCACTCTGGAATGATATGGCTGAAGCCGATGATTATCCTCCAAAGTCCACTTTCCTTTTCTTCAGCTCTAAGAAGATCCTTCATTTTATATGGGCCATGGCTACTTGGAATAGTAAATACATTGCCCAGCCTCCTTTGATATAAGGCCTAAGTGGGTATGACCATGGACATTGTGATATAAGAGAAAGTGGAGTATGAAACCTACAAGGTGTTTCCTGGAAGAGAAACCATGGATTCTCTTCTTTTGCTTTGCTGCCTGGAATATTGATGTAATGGCTGGAACTGCATGGGACAGCCAATGGGATCCCAAGACATAGGCTCATTTGAGGATAGGGAAGTCTGGGTCTCTGATGGCTCTGGGGGCTGCCATGCCAATGCGGGGCTGCTGACACTATGGAGGGAGGAAAGATTTCTTTTTTTTCTAAAGAAGTTGTTTCTTTGGGCTTTAGTTACTTGCAGAAAAAAAAATTTAGAACTTAAAAAAAACTTAAAAGTTAACTTAAAATTTCCTAATAAGTATTTTTATAATAATTAATTGTTTAAATTTCATTTCTGTTGCTGTGATGAATACCCTTATAGAAAGTAACTTAGGGGAGAAGGGGATTTATTTCAGGTTACAATTCCAGATTGTAGCCCATTGTTGTGGAGAAGTCAAGGCCGGAACATCAAGCTGCTCGTCACACCACACCCACAGTCAAGATCAGAGAGAAATGAATGCACGTGTTCACTTGCTTGTTCACTTGTGCTCAGCTTGACTTCTCCACTCATACAGTTCAAAACTTCCTACCTAGGGAATGGTGCCACCCACAGTGGGCTGGGTCTTGTTATATTGATGAATTTAATTAAAACAATGCCCCACAGGCGTGCCCTTATACCAACCCAAGAAAGTCTTCAGACTCTGTTCTCAGGCAATTCTAGACTGTCTCATGTTCACAAAGCTAACTATTACATTGATGTTTTTACAGTCATTGAAACACATGGCTTTAAAGAGAATACATGAAGAAGAGCTCCAAAAGAATATGAGTCCTCCACAAGAATGCCAGCTCATTGAAATAAAAAAAGCAAACTATTGTGCCTATTAGGTTCCAGTAAGAAGGCTGGCCAAGTCAAACTTTGAATTCATATCATTAATCAATGTAGACACAGTATCAGCAGGCTTAGCTTCCAGAATTCTAAACTTCTACACTGATTTGGCCATCGCAGTTTGGAGCTGATAGAATAATGGTACATTTCTTTGCACTGGATTTTGGGATGCTTTGCTACTTGTGGTAGTAAAACATTCTATCTATACATTTGATGTTTGTACTAGCACACGTATCTTAAACACATTAAACACATATCTTACTTCACATTTACATCTTCTTGCTGATAGCTCAGTAATTATTAATGATTTGATAAGATTAAAAAATGTTGTAAAAGCTGCCCTCTTCAATCTCTGGAATAATAAATTCCTTCATTTTCCCTGCTGTCCATAATTCAGTTGCTGGCTCACTTTTTAAGGAATGGCCCATTTTAGTTGTGGTAATAGATATCATGATTGTGACGGGTTTGTTAACTTGGAGACAAAGATCAGTTGGAATTGTTTATTCCATGGTCTTCTTTTCCTGTGTAGGTCTTGTCACCTCTTAATGAAGAGATTCATTAGAAGTTGTATAAGAGATTGATGGGGCCTCTCTCTTTCCCACTTCCTCTGTGAAGGCTCCCCTAGCCCTCCAGCAAGAAGTAGTCTTGAATGACCTCAGTAGCCATAACTGGTACAACTTGCCCTTCAACTTAACATTTTGTATTTTAAAATTATGCATTCAGATCTTGTGCTACACTAGACTGGGCTTATCACCATTCCATCATGGAGGTGGGGAGGGGCTCTTGAGGTCTCACCTTAATGGTTGCTGGGGGAAGGGGAGGCATTTTCTTCAGTGATATAGCCACTGGTAAGTTGCTCATGCTTCTGTAAATAGCCCCTTACACATGATCCTGTAAGTAACCCTAGTTTAATTCACTGAATGACATAAAAAGTGACATGGAAGTAGAAGGGGCCTCTAGTTAGGAAAAGGTAGGGAGTCAGTGGGAGTGGGATGAGAGAGGATAATGTGGGGTAAACATGGACAAAATACATCTATGAAAATGTCATAATGAAATTCCATTATGTATAATTAACATATGATAATAAAAAGTATGCATTCAGGACTATTTCTTTCTTCTTTGTAGCTATTTCTGTGTGTGTAGTAATAACCCTATATGATCTTTTTATTTATTTTTTTATTCAGTGGCTGGGTCAACAAAGATATCTGGGCTTGGTCCTTTTGTAAGTATACATTGGTCCTATAATGTTTTGAACTTTGAACAGTTGACTTGCCACAGATGTGATCTTCAAATCACCATTCAGGTCAGTAAACAAGTGTTTGCTAATAGCTTGACCAGTAAATTACAGCACTTTGAAAAAAACTAACCCAAGAGAATTGAATTAATCATATTCCTATGTTTACTGTAAAATAGTATTGCTGTTTTGTGTTCTTCCCGTTTACCATTTATTTTTAAATCACATCCTTATTCTTATTCTTTATAAGCAGGCAAGCTAATATGTTTGACATGTATCTTTTCTCTGCATATGTTCTTGATATATGTAATAATAAGTAACATTTGTGTAGAACTTACTGTATGCTAGGTCCAGTTGCAGATTATGTGTAGTAATTTGTTTAATTCTTTTTTAAAAATGTGTATGAGTGTATTGCTTGCATGTATGTAAGTGCACCCGTATCATGCAATGCTGCGGAGGTCAGAAGAGGGCTTTGGATTCCTCTGGAACTGGAGTTAAGGACGGTTTGTAGCTGCCATGTGGGTGCTGGGAATCGATCCCAGGTCTTCTGCAAGAGCAGTCAGTGCTCTTAACTGCTGAGCCATCTCTCCAGCCCCAAGTTTAATTCTTATAACTTTATGAGTTAATTATCTTTATTTTCTCCATTTAATTGATAAAATAACTGAGGCACAGAAAAGTTAAATAACTTGCCTGAGGTCACATAGCTGTTTAGCAGCAATGTAGAATTTGAACTTAGGCAATTGAACTCTGGGTCCATTTATTGTATTGTTGGTTTGTTTTTGAGGCCAGGACTCACTCTGTAGTCTAGACTGACCTCAAACTTGTGGCAATCCCACTACCTCATTCCCTATTGTAATAAAATGCTGACCAAAACCATCTTGGGGAGGAAAGGGTTTATTTAGCTTTCATGTCCGATCACTGAGGAAAGCCAGAGCAGGAACCTGGAGGCAGGAACTGAAGCATGGACCACAGAAGAATGTTGCTTACTGACTTGCTCCCTTGGCCTGTGCTCAGCCTGCTTTCTTTTTAAAATGTATTAAAATCAATTAATTAGTTAACTAATTCAGTAATCTTTGGTGTTTTTTTGAGAGAGGGTCTCCCTGTAGCCACAGCTGACCTGGAACTTGCTATGTAAACCAGGGTGGCCTTTATCTCAGAGATTTCTCTGCCTCTGCCTCCCAGTGCTGGGATTAAAGGCATGTACCACCACACCTGGCTATAAAATTTGATTTTATTTTATGTATATGAATGTTTTGTCTGCTTGTATGTAAGTGCATGCATGTGTACATTACCCATGGAGGCCTGAAGAGGGCACTGGATCTCTTAGAACTGGCATTATGGATGGTTGTCAGCTGCCATGTGAGTGTTGGAAGCTGAACCAGGGTCTTCTGCAGGAACAGCCAGTTCTCTTAACCATTGAGCATCTCTCCAGTACTCAGCCTGCTTTCTTGTATAATCCAGGACTACCTGCCCTGGGGTGGTACCACCCATAGTGCTCTATGCCTTCCCACATCACTCAGCAATCAAGACAAAACCTCACAGAAATGCCCATGAGCCAGTCAGATAGAGGAAATTCCCCAGATGAGGCACTGTCTTCCCGGTGTGTCATATTGACAACCAAAGATGTCTAGCACGCTCAGCCTCTGGAGTCCTGGATTGCATATATGATTCACCATACTGTGCCGAGCCCATGATTTTAATCACCCACAGAGCATCAAAATGTGCACTATGCTTGTGTGTATGCATTTTCAGTTTCTGTTGAGGATATTATGCAAATAGCATAGTCCTAAGTACAGTTTCCTTTCTTCCTTTTACACTCAGTACTTTGCCTTTAAGTGTCCATGTTGCTCTGTCTGCTTACCATCCATTCTTCTGACTGCTGAATCCCCAGGGTGAACATCAATTTTTTTTTCTTTTTGCATCTCCACTCTCCCAGTGACGATTCTCCAATTTCCTGCCTCTACAAATAATGCTGCAGTGAACATCTTCCCTCAGGACCTGTGGAGGAACCTCTGTGGGATCCAACCATAATTTTCCTTCATGAATTGAATGTGTGCCTTCTATGAAACAGGAAGCTGGTAAATTTAGAGTTTGTTTTTTTTTCTAAAAAGTTAGAAAGAGTTGGAGTCATTCTCTGGAGGTAGAACATGAATATTAACTTGCAGGAAATCAGAACCCCTTTATTTATTAAGCCCATGTGCCGTGAGGTACTGGAAAGCTGACACAAGGATGACTCAGGCTGTGTGGCTCCCAGCATAGTGAAGTGACATAGCCTTGGGTCTGGAGTTGCACTCATAGACCAGACTGTGGTTTGCACCTGTGTGAACAGGGGCAAGTTTCTTAAGCCTCCCAAATCTCATTTTTCCACAGACTTAAAATGGAGATAATTATTGTTTGTTGCGAGGATTAAATGAGACAGTGTATGTGGAGAGCCAGATCTCCTATGGTGAGAAAAATCCCTGCCCTTGAGTTCTGGCAGAGGAGACTGATACAGGTCCAAATATTCACTGTAGGTGTCAAGGATGATAACAGCAACAGGGCAACCATTGGGTTCACAGAAGAAAGCACACTGCATCAAATTAATTGTCATGTGACACATAATAACAGTAGTCAGTGACAAACTAAATGTGTGACTTGTGTGACAGAGATCCCTTTATAATGGAATTGAGAAGTTCTTGTCACCTCGTGGTGTCATAACCATTGAATTTTTGCTGGTAGAACATTGATTTGGATCAAACAGTTTTCCTGTCATTTAAAAATATTTTATTATTTCTATGTGTATGAGTGTTATGCCTGCATGTAAGTGTACCTGTGTCGTGCAATGCCTGTGGAGAACAGAAGAGTCTGTCAGATCCCCTGGAACTGTAGTTACAGACAGTTGTTAGCTGCCATGTGGGTGCTGGGATTCGAACCCAGGTCTTACGCAAGAACAGTGTTCTTAACCGCTTAGCCATCTCTCCAGCCCCCAGGTTTCCTGTCATTTTAATAAAGTTGAGACTTTGGCTTAATCCACCCTGGAAGGAGTCCAGTTCAGTGGCTTCCCTGGCCATCTGAAGAGTTCCTGATGGTATGGACAGAACAGGACCTTGAAGGAGGCTTGTGGTGTAACCTGCCCAGGTAGCAAATGTGTACTCCTCTCACCCATTCAACCAGATGTCAAGATCCTTCCCATTTTCGGAGAAGTCAGCAAGAAGTCAGATGTTCTAATCCACAAGAGGGGTGTAGTCCTATGTGGAAATGCAAGGGGAGAGATATGGGCTTCCCTTAAGACTGGTGGTCAGGGTTAAAGGTGAGACTGGAATTGGGAATAAGATTTTTGGCCTATATTATGACATAGGAGCTATTTAATGACCAAATCTTGCCAATTTTGAGCTAAACTGCTCATCAACAATTTCAGAAGTAAATCCAAAATACTGGTAATTGATATTGGAGAAGTGGTTTCATGAGGGCATCCTGGTTAACCACTGATCTGGTGGTCCTTGGGGACCTCATGCACTCCGCACACATTCTTGGTTGGCCACAGCCTGGGTACTTAAGCCTGGGGGCTGAGAGGGCAAAATCTTTGGAATTGTGGAAGAAATAATTCCCACCCTCCCTGCCTTCCTCCCTCTTCATCTCCTTGTCTCTCTTTCTTCTCTTTTAGTTTCCTGTCTTCTTTTGGAACACTGGGGAAGAAGGCCTTACTTCTTTTCCTGTCTGTCCCCAACCCTGGCTATGGAGGAAGGCATGATGTTGTTCAAGTCCTATCCATTTCTTCCCCTATCCCCAGCTTTGCTGTTTCTCAGCAGCTTGCTGGGAGGCCCACCCCGTGCCCCTCTGTATCATAAGCTCAGCAGGGCTGCTGTGCTCCTTGGAGCTGTGGGAGGCTGGCATTTTAGTTCTTAAGTCAGCTCAGGTCACAAGTCAAGGCAAGTTCTCCCACAGAGCCTATTTGGAGGTAAAGTTGATCATTTCAGCTTGCAGATCTGGGTCTGTCTTCTCAATAGATTCAGAACTTTTCAAGGAAGACGTGATTATGAATAGCACCATCTTTTAATCTCAACTTTCATGACAAGGTAAATAATTCAAAATTTCAGATTCTTTGGACTCTTCTTCCTTTCCTTTTTCTTTTTTGAGAGCAATACCAAAGTGAGTGGTCACTGTGAGCTTAGTGCTTATGGTAAGCAATTGGTCTTTTCCTCTTATGTAGCTGTGGTTGGCTCTCATACCTTGTATAGGGCCACAGGCAACCCAACTAAACACATCTGGCCATCAATATACACTTCTAGACAATAAATATATCGGGATCCCAGAGTCTATAAAGAATTCTGTAGAGCGTGTGTGTTCAGTCATCTCTTAGTATCTGCAGGGGACTGGTGCCCAGAAACTGCCTCCGTAGGTGCCAAAACACTTGGATGCTGAAGTCCCTCATATAAAATGGTATTGTAGCTGCATATAACATTTGCATGTGCTCCAGTGGACTTCATCTCATCTCTGTATTAGCTATAAGGCCTGATACAATTTAGATGCCGTATAAATGATGTTATAATGTTTGGGGAATAATGACAAGAAAAAATCTGCACATGCTCAGTACAAAGGCAATCATTTTGAGTATTTTTCATCTGTTGTTGATTGAATCCTCAGATATGGAACCTGTAGATATGGAGGGCTGACTGTATATGGGCATGTGAATGTATGTTCATGCATGCACATAGCCATCACAATTACACACATGCAAACATACTGCCACATGCATGCATACATGCCATATACAAGCGTGAACATATATATCACACACATATCACATGCATACCCATATAACACACAGAGAAGACATATAAATGAACTGGATGTGGTGGCATACACCTGTAATCCTAGTACTTGGGAGGTGGAGGCAGGAGGATCAGGAGTTCAAGACCAACCTCAGCTATGCAGCAAGCCTGAAACCAATGTGGGCTATATGAGACTCTATCTCAAAACCAACAAAAGAAAACACATGAATGTACACATCATGTACTCACTATATCACATCCCTGACATGCATACACAACATATGACAACTGGCCTGAACTTACATGCCATTATACACATATTATATACATCACATTGCATACCTAGACAGGATGCATCATATACCACACACTACACTCACACAATATATATCTCTATTTTACCATACACACACAAACACGCACTTTCCAAGTATATATGGGACCCCAGACTCTTGACAAATTCTCTGTCTGCTGCTGTCTCTCTCATACATAGTACATATGATTATACCAATCACAGAGAGACATACAGAAACCTTTAGATTCATGGAAAAACAACTTGAGAACCTGGGAAGCTCAGCCTTCATGCACAGCCCCCACTCCTGTACACTGCTTTCCCGTCCTTAGGAACACATTCAGACAAAGAAACACCTGCACCCGAGCTAGACGTCTTTATTTCTTTTGGCCTTTGATTAAGCCTCACAATAAAACGGCACACCAAGGGGCATGACATTACGGTGTCATTAAAGCGAACATTTCACAAGTGAGTGTTGCCTGAACTGAGGTACTTCTGAGGTTTTTATTTTCACTGAACCTTTGAGGTTGACAGATGGAAAAAATTACAGTGGCCAGAGCTTGTGGAGGTAGTTTCACCTGAGAGGCAGGCTGGGCAGGCTACCCTGAACCCTAACCTGATTTACTAAAGAAAAGGTAAAGGAGTCAGAGTGTTTCACGAGAAGCCACACAACAGGGTTTAACACCCAGATGAAGTATACTTGGTGTGTGTGTGTGTGTGTGTGTGTGTGTGTGTGTGTGAGTGCACACGCAAAGATATTTCTATGTCACTTATTTTTTTTAAAAGTCTGAATTTGTGTGAATAGTAGTTCGTTCTATAAAGGACTCTTTGAATGTGTATTGGTTAGTGAATCTGGAGCTTTCTGGACCAATCGCGTCTGCTAAAAATGGCCACTGCTCATAGCAGAGACACATACTCTTGTTAATGTCATTAGCAGGCAGAATAGCGGTGCCTCCAAAGCTCAGAGCAGGGAAATGACACCTGGGGGAACAGCATGGTGCCAAATAAATGTGAGGTGATTGACTGTTTTCATCAGTACCTCCACAGCAGGGCTGGAGTCCGTTTGTAAGGACTGCCTTGGGCCCATGGGGAAAGGACAATCAGACAGTCATACTGCAGTGTCCGTTGTCCTTAAAGACACATCTCCAGGAACAAAGCCTCAGGTCACACCGTTTGTCCTATAGAAACTCCTGATAAATTTTGCTTTTTAAAAATGCCTCCTTTCTTTGATCAGTAATAATAAAAGCTTTTCCTTCTAAATATCTGTCCTTACCCATCAAAATGCCTGAGATGAAAAATTCATTGTTATGTACAAAGAATAGTGTCTTTGTGATTTGTTATCTGTTGGACTGATGTTATGAAGTGTCTTTGAGGCTCTGACAGTGGCTGGAATATTCAGCCTCTTGTGGCAAATGTGACTGAAGGCATAATTATGGAGAGTGGGTTGGGGCGGCCAGTTCATTTTCCCAGAACAAACAGAATCAATGGGTTTTGTATGCACATAACTTCCCATCCTTTATCCTGTTTCAATAGAGATGGGACGGACAACTGCGATAAGCTATAGTAACAGTTTATTGAATGGATAAGATGGATTCTAGAAACTCTTGTCCTTGTGATCTGGTCTGGATTTACAAACAGCTTCCTTCTGTTGTTCGGCGTTTTGAAGTAAAAACTATGGCTGGGGACATAAAACAATGACAGAGCATTAGACGGGGCAGTCTCCACACACTTTGGAGTAGATAAATAAGGCTGATTCCTCAAAACTGTAAATTGTGCTTTCAAGAACAGCTACTAAGTAGTTGAAAGAACATGATCCTGACTCAGAAATGGATTTGATTTAAACATAATTCCTGGGGGGTGGGAATGGGGAGCTGTTGTTTATGGGTACAGAGTTTCAGTTTTGCAAGGTGAGAAGGGTTTTGGAAATGAATGGTGGCGATGGTCTCGCAAGGTGAAGGAACTCCATGCCACTAAACCATGCTCTTAGAATGATTAGAATGGTGAATTTAAAGTTAGACATTTCACTAGAAACATAAAATGATAATTTTAGATAAATATGGGTGTTTGAGTAAATGAAGTTTTTCCCCCTTTTAAAAAATTTCTGTGAATTTCACACAATATATTTTAATCATTCTTAGATCTTCTCCCCTATCTGTACCCCCTTACTACCCTCCACTCAATTTCATGTCCTCTATTATATGTATGATATACACATATATGTGGCCTATAGAGTCAAATTTGTGTCTCCAAATATCCTTCTGTGTGGGTCCAGCCTGGTTAATCTACCAAGTCATACCCTTAAAAGAGACTGATTCCCCCCTCCCCAACTCAGTAGCCATCATTTTCTGGTAGTTCCTCAGATAGGGTTGGGATTTCTTACCTACGTCCCCATGTCTCTGTTGGGATTTTGTTTGATTTAAGCTCACATGATAGTTGTGCATGCTGTCACTGTTGCTATGAGTTCATATGAGTAACTGATCAGCAGCTGTCTGGAAAACTGTTTCCTTGTGGTCATCTACCACCTCTGACTCTTACAATCTTTCTGCCCGCCCCCCAATGATCCTTGAGCCTTGGGAGGAAGAAATTTGATACAGGTGTCCTATTTAGGGATCAGCACTCTGCAGCCTCTTGTTCTCTACACATTGGCCAGTTTGTGGGTCTTTGTGTTAAATCACCATTTGCTACATAGGGGAGCTTCTCCGGTGAGAACCAAGAAATGCAATGCAATTATTTTTGTGTGGAGACCCTTAAATGTCTTGCTTCTTTGTCTTACAGTGAGCATTGGATTATTCTCTAAATTGGCTTATTAACATTGCTCAGTGGATAAAGGACTGTACACAAGTTTGTGTGATTTGCTAGTGTGATCATTTTGTTTTAACCTGATGTAAGCTATGGTGCTCTAACAAAATCTTTAGAGATTTAATTATGTGGGAAAATATTCTTAACCTCTCTCATTCTAAACCAGCTTGTTTGCTATTCATTTGTCTTTTAAAAGAAAACCCCTGGCTTCTTTTGTATTTCTTTTGCTACTTACTCAGATCTGTGACACAATTCACTCCATCTTCAGGAAACATTTTAATCTGTACCCTTTACATATTGACTTTGTAAATAGTACATTTTTTTTTCCTCACTGAGAATTCACTGACAGGAGTGCAAAGACAGGGAATAAGGAGCCTGGGTTTGAGCTCCAGTTTGTAAATTATTAGTTTATTCCTTGGAGCCTCACTGGCCTCATCTGTAAAGACAGAGGCAATAGTTACTGTACCCACGACCCCACTGAGATATTCAGAAGGGGGCTGGTGAGATGGCTCAGTGAGTAAAGGTGCTTGCCACCAAGCCCAATGACCTGTGCATAATCTGAGACCCACTGGATAGAAGGAGAGAACTGACTTCCACAGGTTGTCCTCTGACTCCCACATCCTCACCATGGCATGCATGTACCTGTACACATGTATGCACACATGAACACACATCAATAAAATATAATTAAAGATGTTCAAAAGAGATAGTAATAAAACTGCTAGTTTTCAAGTGCTTACTATGTGGAAAGTGCTGTTCTAAGTAATTTTTGGGTATTGATGAATTTAAGCCTTTCAATGACATGATAGAGTTGAGGCAGTTGAAGAAGAGAGAGTGATCACACATCTGGCCAGTGGTAGAAAATGACTTTGAACTCAGGGAGCCTGAATTTGAAGGCTGTCGTATCACCCTGCCATGGTGTGGTGCAAAAATATAGCACAAATGACGAAAGCACAGGATGAGGTGGAAGGAGTCGGCGCAGTGGACTTTCTCTAGACTACCTTCCAAGTAGAATGTTACAGTGTTGGTTCTGCACCATTAGGTCCCCTCAGCAATGTACTCCTCCATCAGAGGCTCCAGTTTGCTAAACGTATGAATAATTTGAAACATCTCCTTCACTGCATGGATCATTCTGTTTTTGAGACAGTGTCTCCCTGTAGCCCCAGCTGGCCTAGAACTCTGTGTAGACCAGGCTGGCCTTGATCCACTTGGCTCTGCTTCCTGAGTGCTGGGACTAAAGGCGCATGCCACCATGCCTGACCCTGGATCATTCTTGCTGTATATATAGTTATCTACATCATTATATGCCTGCTGCATAAACCACACTAGGCCTAAGATGAGGGGTAGTTTGCTAATCATAATTTTCCCAACAAGTAGCAATAATACCCAGCACACAGATCTCATGTTTAGTAAGAGCTTATTACTGCATGCCTGGCATGAAGTATTTTCCATATGTCAGATCATTTGTTATTCACAACAGTCCAGTCATGAAAGTATGACCGTCACCCCCATTTTACAGATTAAGAAACTGAGGCTCAGGGTACTCACTCAAGTAGTGTGTCTAGAATCAGGTAGTGATGACTGTTGAAATCTAGATAACAACCCAGGCTGTCTGCCTCCAGAATTGTCACCCCATTTCAGTTTCTCATGTGTAAGAGCTACTGAGGTCCTTTCTAGTATGGAACTGGAAATAGATGCTAATGCTCCTGTCAGTTCCCTTTCCCCCAGAGTGTGTGACATTAGCTTCCTAGGCAGATGCTGAGTATTGGATAACAGGCAGGAAGAAGACGTTGCAGGCTGGGACTGGAGACCCTTCTTACAGTGTGGGGAAACAAGGTCTGTACAACCTTGGAAGCAAGGCCCTAGGTCTCCTGGGCCTGCAGCTCTAGGGGAAGTGGTCAGAGTAATGATGTATGTTGGCCATTGCTTGGCATTTTCAACAAACTCCTGAGAGAAGGAAATCGGGTCAATTTGTAAGCAAAGATGAGAGGTAACTGAGGCTTTCTAAGGAAGGCTGGCTCTGCCTCCTTTGTGCCCTCCAGCTGACTGGGGATCTGCAAACGGGAGGCTTTGTGAGACTCAGTGCCAGTAGCCTCTGTACTCCAAAGATCTGGAGGCAAGATGCAGAACAGTCTCTTCAGGAGCCCCTACTTCTTTCCTGGCTCTTAGACACATCATGCGTGGAATGTTCCAGACACATTAGTGCTGAGGTCTGGAAAATCATAACCACAGCTTCCCTGTGCCAGGTACTGGCAGATGTGCCTCACTTTGTCTTATTCATTCTTCACAATTCCCTCCAAGGTAAGTACTCTTACCCCTACTTTCGGACGGCAATGAGACAAAAGCTCAGGGGGACATAAGTGATCTGTCCTTTGTGGTGCTGTTTGAATTGATGGAACTGAGATTTGAATCCAGATCAGATGGATTCTCAAATCTAGGCTTTTCTCCTCTGTTGGAATGGAGATGTCCCTTTCAGAGCAAGGCAGTGGTGGGGTGAGGCGGGGTTGCCATGCCAACCAGTGCCTTTGTGACTGTGGTCCCAGAGGCTGTCCTCTCTGGTATCAGTTGTGAGGACCCCAAGCTGGGTGCCCATGTGTGGCACAATATTGAGCTGCTCTGTGCCTGTCCAAGGTGCAACAGGCCCCTGCTGCGCTCAGAGCCGCTGAGGCACACGCACATTGTGGTTCTTAGCAAGTGCCAAGCCGCTCATGCTGAGCACAGCAAGCCTCCGATGCTCTGATTTGCCAGGAGGGCTCAGAATATTTTTCCTCAGGAAAATAAAAATCATTTTTATTGGCACCTAGGAGAGAAAAATTCCATTTTTATTCATAATGAAAGTATTTACTTTCCATTTTGAGGAACACTGTAGAAGAATTAGTTGGGAAGGAGGCTGGTCAGGTTGGGACAGGGGAAGAGCAACAAAGGAAATCTGTTTTAGTCCCACACTGTCAGGTTGTAGAGATGTTTGATCACTCCGGGGGCAAACACACCTGTGGGCTCCAATGTTTATTA
Organism: Nannospalax galili; assembly: GCF_000622305.1. Lineage (NCBI taxonomy): Eukaryota > Metazoa > Chordata > Mammalia > Rodentia > Spalacidae > Nannospalax > Nannospalax galili. The sequence goes on from NW_008337073.1 coordinate 925,079, forward strand.
GTCACGGAATCATGGGCCAAGTTTTGTTTTAAGCAGGTGTCTTAGATTATCTCGTTTTATCTTCACAGGGCTGTGAAACAGTGCTGTCATTGACCCATTTTATAGACACAGAAACTGAAGCCCAAAGGGCTTAAGCTACTTACCCAAAGTAGCACAGCTGATGACTAGCAAAGTCAGAATATACTCATTAGAAATGAGACTGTAGGACTTGAACTCCTGATCACCCATCATTGTGAGAGAATTCCTGAACTCTCCATCATCTGTAGGCAGCACTTGAACATTTGTCATGGTCAGATTTTAATCAATACTCTATTTGACCTTACAAGGACACTAGGAAATAGCCAGTGTTATAATCTTCCATTTCAGAGATGGGGAAGTTGAAGTCCAGAGCCATGATAGCCATGTGAATGCCAGGGCAACACATCTCCACACTTGCAGTGTGCATTGAAAACACAGCAATCTGCTTTGGCTCTTCTGTGCCTACCTGGACCCATGCCTGAAAAATATTTTAGACTATTACTAATAACCACACAACTTTTTAAATGTATGCATTAGTTCCTACAGGAAGAGAGCTACTGTTTTAGTTTGCTGAGGAAATTTCCTGCCTCAGAATATTTACATTTATTGCTCTACTTCTCTAGAAACAATAAAATCACCTCTCGATGTAGGTAATTAACGGAACCATAAAACATTTCCACAAATGGCATCTGCAGAAACAAGGTGAAATGAAGAGCTGTCATTTGCGCCAACCCCATTTGAAACTCATTTCAAAACATTTAACCAAAGGGAGATGGGGGGATGTGTGGCTGGTGCTTACAGGATCATTTAACTAACAGCGGTATGCTTCCAAATTAAACCTTCCATCTAGAATGCTCTCTCTCTCTCTCTCTCTCTCTCTGTATGTACATACATATGTATGTATGCATCTGAGAGATGCTCTGGCTGTATGAGCACATTGCATAGATTATCTGAAAGTAGGTTTAAAGAACACAGGCTGTCTTCAGGGACTTGAATACTATAAAGAATACTTACAGATTCACAGTCTTGGGCATATGTCACAACCTCCCTGGGCCTTGGTTTCTTAGTTTGTAGAATGGATGTCTGAACACTTGTGAAGAGAGATAGACATATAAGCTGAAGAATCTGACAGCAGTCTTTCACTGTGTTCCCAGAACAGCCACTGCAATGGCTAGAATGAAGTAGGAAGTACTGCATTTTGGTGACCAGCAAAGGTGTTGTTGGTCCATTTAGGTTCCTATAACAAAGAACCTGAGATGGGTTAGAATGTATTTTTGAAAGTTATGGGGCTGGAAGTCCAAGGACAAAGCACCGGCAGATTCGGCACCAGGAGGCCTTGTTTGGTTCCTAGAAGGCAGGCTTCTTTTCATCATGTCTTCAGGGTAGAAGGGGTGAGGGAGACATTTGTCCCTTATACTTCTTCATCCTCTAACTGTTGACATGTGTCATTTATCCTTCACCACAAATACACAGGAAACTTTCAGTGTGACACTACTTGTGTTGATCTGTTTCATTCTCCATTTTATATACTGAGTACTGTAGTTCTAAAGCCAAGAATGTAAGGTAATGTTTGTATTCATCACTCACTGCTCATTTCAAAAATTTCTTTCCTTGGCTCATCCTATCTGCTTATTCATTTCCATAAACTTTAGAATGATCCTGTCAAGGCATATAAAAAGCAAATCCTCCTCTTTCTCAATATTAGAATTTTGAATGGGAATTAAAAGAATAAAAGAAATGTTATTTGTTGGGTAAGAAATGGGATACCTTGACAGTATTTAGTGTTATAATTCAGAAACAGGCTTGACATCCCCACTGGCCAGCCTGCTTAGATCACACTTTCTCTTCTACAGGGTGTTTTGATTGATGCCATCTCAGCCTCTGGGCCCATGTTGGACTGATCTGTTGCCTCTGAACAGTAGATAGTGTATCATGGCAGGAAATCAGCTAAGTTTTTGAGCACTCATGTAACAAAGACAGATGGAAAAATTCAACAAAGAGATGTATTGAGTTGAGAAGAAAAATTTTCCTGTGGGAAGAATGGATAGCTTAGGGATAAGTCTATCACCAGGAGAATGGTGGGGTGTGTCAGCTACTGGCAGATTGCCAGAGCCCAGTGACAAGACACCTGGAGCATTCAGATGGGGGATGATGGGGTTTGGGAGATGGTTTAGTGGGCAGGAGTGCTTGCTGAAAAAGCATTAGGACCTGATTTTAGATCCCCAACACCCATGTAAAAGTTGAGTGTGCTTTCATATGCCTGTAACCCCAGCACTAAGGCTAGAGAGGGTAGAGGCAGGAGGACTTCTGGGGCTTGATAGCCAGCCGGCCTAGCCGAAAACCAACAAATTCCAGTTTCAGTGAGAGATCTTGTCTCGAGGGGGTTAAGTGGAGAGTGACAGGGCAGGGCTCCTCTGGCCTCACATGGGCACCTGCACCTGTATACAAATGCACACACATATGTACATCATACACATACCCCCCCCATTTCAGCCTATACCATCACTGCCTAGTTTTTGTTCTCTACATCTGTGGTTTTCTTTCTTCTAAAAGCTGAAGTTAGGAAATGGTACAGGAAGACAGAGGTTCAGTATACCCCAGTACCAATGCCTGATCATCAGGACACGGTGATTTATTTCATGGGACAAGATGGAGTTTGAACAAATCACTCCACTCCTCAGGATCACAGCAGAGGCTCACACTGAGTCAAGGGGCAGCAGTTGCCAGCACTCCAGTTTACTGGCTAGCTCCACTCTAGAAAATTATACTCTTTCCTATGTGAGGAGTGCTGCATCATGAACAAAGTAATTCCTTGGGCATTATCTCATTGGGAGCCTCTGCTCCCAAAACTCTGCTCATGGCCGACAATCTCTTGAAGTAGGGAGAGCCAAGGCAGACTTACTACATCCTTTTGCACTTAGGGAAACCTGCTCAGAGGGCTTGAACAGCTCATCCTGGTTCCGTAGGTAGGAAATGGAAGAGTAGGTGTCAGACTCCAGGGCTGGCCGAGTCCAATACTCACACTCTTTTCTCTGTAGTGTTTGTCAGATGATGCTCTGCGAGGAGAACATCATGACGTGAAGCCATCATTCCTGCTTGTGTCAGTACCAGAATCAGGAACCATTTGATATATAGTCATTATAGTTCATAGACTGAAATTAAAACTGCAAAGCAATTTCCTCTCTCAGTTTTAGGGACAGCTTCTTGCTGGGGCTAATATTAGTGGGCTTTCAATATTTTTACTGAAGTAGAGAATCTTGCAAATCAAGCAGTGACTCATCGTAAATGAATGAGAGACTAAATAATACTGTGATGTGTCATCTTTGTCGGAGCGCTCAGGAAGTCTAGACTTCCAAAACGGGTTGTTTTTCTCATAGACTGAACTCATCTTCCCTGGATGATACAACTGGAGGTCAGGCCCCCGGAAGTCCGTGCCCTGGGGAGAGGAAGTGGCTGGCTTGCTCTGTATCTTAGTCTATTACCTTATCTTCAGGAGCAGGGAATCAGGAAGCTGCAGCCTTTGTGTCAAATATGACCTACCACCTGTTTTTATAAGTGACGTTTCATTAGCCATGTGCCTTTGCTCACTGTTGTCCAGTGCTGCGTCTCACTACAATGGCAGAGCTGATAATTGTTAGAGACTATATGGTCTGCAATGTTGAAGATATTATCTGACCCTTTGCACACAAGTTTGCCAAATACTTCTCAAAATGGGAAAGTGAAGTCATTGAAGCAACCACCTTAATAAATAGATTGGTCTAATATGTATCTTGAAAAGTAGAACAGAAGCAACTGATCATAAAGGGTGCAGTAAAGGACACAGCAGACAGCATAAAACCTTGGTACAGACTCAGGGGCTCTGATATCACCGGGCTTGTGTTTTCCTTGTGGGGGATTCTGTTCTTGGCAGGGCTGTCTCTAAGGATATGTCTGGCCTTCAAGCTGCTCAATATGATTCCTCTCAATATGTTTGGGAACAATTTATCCTCCACTCCGAAAAGGGTTATTAGTAGTTTACCTTAATTACCAGAATCGTCTGCCAAGAAAGAAAATGAATATTTTGCTAGTTTCAGCGTTTACACAGATGGAAGTTTCTGGAGTCGTTAAAAATTTCCCCCTTTCTTTTCTTACACAGCTCAAGTGAATGACAGAATGCAATTTGAATGTAGTAATTGATTTACAAAGCTGGTCTCAAGATGAGCCGAACACCCTTTCAAATGGGAAGCTGGTCTACAGAGGTCACAGGCCCAGCTAAAAGCAACCATATGGAAATTTTGAACTCGGCATCGGTCCTAACATATTTATTTTTTCTGCTTTGAGGTGCACTCATCATCCAAAAAGCCTCTGGCTGAGTGTATCCAAACATTTATTGCAATGAAGAAAGAGCGATAACTGAATACAGGGAAGAGAATAATAGTCCGAAGTCGCGTTCAGGGTTCCTGGAATTTAAATTCCAGCTCTGGCGTGAATGGCCTTTCGTCTAGGCAGGAGGATTATCTCTTTTTGCCTGAAGGTGATTTAGCTGTCAGCGTTCCCTTCTTACACTTCACTGTTCCTTTTCTATTTGACTTTTTAATTTCTTGCTATGAGTAAATCATCCAATTCTCACTCCCCATTCATCTGTGTAGGGCTTAACTGTTTGGCTCTGCTTCTATCTCACAAATACCTAGTTGCTTTGATTGCTGTTTTGTCCAAGCTCAATGAACCTACCAAAGACAAATGTGGAAATTCAAATGAAAAATTAGAACCAAAGGCAAGTTTTTCACATCCCAACACTTACTGTCTGTGTCACAAATCTGAAGACCAAAAGGTAGTGGAAGCCCATGGAAGATGAAATGCCTCTCAAACACAGGCGTCAAGTGACCAGAACACAGAGGGATGAGCCTTGAACACTATCTTCAAAAGCTTGCTTGAAGAAAGAGACCTTAAAAAAGCAAACCCCAAACCTAAGGATGAGTGATGCTGCTTAATGAGGTGACAGCAGAAGTGGATTAAATGGTCAAGACCAAGCCTGATGCTCAAATACCGGGTTAAGAGCAGCACTACCTGATACACGGAAAGTGAGGGAAGGGACAGAGAAATAAGGAAGTAAACTATGCAAGCATTAGCTATTTATAACACACCCATAGGATGTGAGCATGTGACAAGAACACAGAAAACAGGAGGAGACTTGCTCTGTGCTCGCCTTGCTACGTGAGGAATTAAACCTTAGCTTTACAGATCCAAGTAAAGAGAGCTTGCTGGGGATGGAAGGAATTCAGGAAAAAAAAATGTAATTGGCAAAGCTGTCAGATGATATGAAAGCTTAGAAGAGCACCTCTTTGGGCCAGATCTAATGTAGAATGGATCTGCCCAAGGTTAGCCATGTGGAGAGGCTCGGCACCATCGTCACTATTCTGGAAACAGCAGTCCAGGCTCGCAAGTGTTCCCAGTGCCCCAGACACTCCAGTTTTATCTTTCATCTTTTATTTTCTGGTCTTTTAGCAATGTGTCTGGCTCATAGATGATGTTTAAAACATGTATATTGAATGACTGATCAATTTCTTTAGGAGAAAAAAAAGGCAGTAAGCATGATGGTGAAGAGCCCCAGGTAGAGGGAACTTCAAATTCTGTGTGTACCACTTACTTACTGGCTGTGTGTCCATAAGCAAGTTAATTATACTCCTTAACCTTCATCATTCTGTACACAGAATGGCGCCAACCTCATAGATTGCGAGGATTAAATAGGAGACTTTTGTGGAGTGCCTGATATAGAGTCTGGGAGTATAAAAAGCATTCAATGAATGGTAGATGTTGTTGGATAATAGGGCATTTGTACCTCCTGGAGTTACTGGTGATGTAACAGAGAACTTAAGTGGGAAATGGTTCTGCTGTGGGGGCAACAGCAGTAAGATGAAAGGAAAGGGTTGAATGAGAGTTGGGTTGTGGAGCTCAAATACAGGCAGGGTAAGCAGTTGGGACAAAGTCAGTGAAAGCCAAGATGCTTTTGGAAAACTATTATGTAGATTGGGACGGGACTGTGATGAAAACAAACCACATAAAGTTATGGTCGTTTAAGCTAACTGGGCCATGATTTCTTCACCTAACATCAAAGGGTGAGACTATTAGGTGAACTCTAACATCAAGGCTCTATCAGAGCTTCAGTTGGGATAGATTTCTCTAAATTTTTTTTATTTTAAAAAATATTTTATTTATTATTTTTATTTTATGTGTATGAGTGTATTGCCTGCATGTATGTGAGTGCACCTGTGTCGTGCAATGTTGCGGAGGTCAGAAGAGGGCTTCAGATTCCTCTGGAACTGGAGGTAAGGATGATTGGTAGCCACCATGTGGGTGCTGGGAATAGAACCCAGGTCCTCTGCAAGAGCAGTCAGTGCTCTTAACCACTGAGCCATCTCTTCAGGGTCCTCTGCAAGAGCAGTCAGTTCTCTTAACCGCTAAGCCATCTCTCCAGCCCCTATTTATTTTTATTTTATGTGTATGAGTGTATTGCCTGCATGTGTGTAAGCACACCTGTGTTGGCAATGCCTGAGCAGTCAGATGACGGTGTTGGATCCCCTAGAACTGGAGTTACAGATGGTTGTTAGTCTCCATGTGGGTGCTGAAAACTGAGCCTGGGTCCTCCAGGAGAGCTGCCGGTGCTCTTAACAGCTGAGCCATCTCTCCATGTAAATAAGTGCAAAGGAAATCAATGGCAGGTTTAGAACTGGAGCCCCGTCTACTCACCTGAGGGCTGTAGCACTGGAGGCAAAGGGCATGTAATTCTTCATGCAGTTAGGTTAGAAGTGTTTGAAGGAAGATGAGGAAAGAGAGAGAGAGAGAGAGAGACTCTCCTTCTCTTGGAAAGTTGCTACTTTTCAAGACATGCTTTGTATGAAGTTGAAGTTACAGTATTGCCTCTGCCTTCGTGGGTGCCTGGATTCAGAAATTCAGTAGAATTTGTTCTTGAGAAAGCCAGTGCCCTGTGCTTTATATACTATCATAGACAGGAAAAAAATCTCATCATTAAAAAATAATCATCTTGAATTTTTGATGGTGCTCTGCTTGTTTGCAATTTTATTATTCATAGGTGTTAGCTTTGTAGTTACTGACGGTGTTGTTGGTATTTTGGAGCAGATGCTTACATCAGATTTGGTTTGCCAATAGATGGGATGAACACGTCAAGAAAACAGAGGGCAATGACAATGGGTAAAATCCCATTTGGTTTCCACAGCTAATAATCTTGTTCAGAGTACAAGATATTTGAACACTAGTAATACGATTTCCACATTAAAAGCACGTTCCAGTCAATTCAAAAATTAGGTAAATAGAGCTGAGGCATATGATTCCACTAATCCACCAATGTCATAAATTTAATGATTTTAACAGCCCAAGGAGAACAGGACTGTTGTAAAACTTCACATCAGAATGTGTTTTAGCCTCTAACAACGAGTACTTGTCATTTCTCTGACACCAAAAGTGTGAACTGCACATTATAGAAGTCAAAGGTTTTGCATAAAACAAAACAAAGCTTCTTTCTCCAAGGCTTACACTCTGAAGGTGTGCAAGGCACTCATGAGAATGTAAAAAAAAAAAAAAAAAATCA
>NW_008337073.1:932841-935049 GCF_000622305.1 Nannospalax galili
GCAGCTGGCCTTGGGAAGGACACATTTTCTATAAAGGAAAAACCACGATTGTAATTGTATGTGAATAAACTATTGGAGCGTTTCTAAAATGAATCATAGTTTAGAAAAATCTAGAATATTCTTTCTCAATCAGTCATTCATGGTGGAAAATTATCTTTGACATGCACATATTCCTGTGTATTTCCTTCCAGCACGTGTAAAGCTTTGGAGGGATGATGAAAAGGCATTCCCCTTCACCTCTCACTTTATCTGTGGCAGCATCAGTCTTCCAAGAATGTTTCTTTATAAGATAGGGAAATTTCCTGGATAGCGTTTACATTTATTACTGTAGTTTAAAAATATTTCTTATTTAATATATAATAAAACTTGTTTAGGGAGTCAAACAGAAATAAAACTTGGCCAAAAAGAGTTACTCTGTTTACATGGTCTCTCCTGTAGGCACCAGAATTTATGACTTTAAATTATAACAATTTTTGCCAATGTATATTAATTGTATAAAACAATAGGCTTAATTCTGATATTTTAACACACGAATATAATGTACTTTGATCATATTTAGGCAACTATTAACTCTCTTGTCACCCTTCCACCACCCTCCTGACATTCTGTTAGTGGTTCCTCTTCTATATTCATGTCATCTCTTTGCTAAAAAAATCTAGATTTTTGTATATGGAAAAATATATGATATTTGTCCTTTTGAGTCTGCCTTAATTCACTTAACATTATGATCTCCAGTTCCATCCATTTTTCTTCTGTGAATGACACAATTTACTCTTCTTTATGGATGAATAATACCTCACTGTGTGTCTATCTCTATCATCTCTATTTCTATCTGTATGTATCTAGGCCGATTCTGTAACTTGTATATTGTGAATAGTTTTGTGATACACATGGGTATGCTGGTATTTCTAGTGTATGTTGATTTTCATGTCCTCAAGTATATTTATCCCTGTCTCTGTCTCTGTCTCTCTTTTTTTTTGAGACGGAGTCTCCGTGTAGCCCCAGCTGGCCTGGAACTTGCTATGTAGAACAGGCTAGCCTAGAACTCACAAAGACCCACCTGCCTCTGCCTCCCAAGTCCTGGGACTAAAGGCTTGTGCTACCATGCCCAGTCTCTCTCTCTCTCTCTCTCTCTCTCTCTCTCTCTCTCTCCAGGAATAGGATAGCTGGGTTATATCACTGTTCTCTTTTTAATGTTTTGAGAAACTTTCATACTGATTTCCATCATGGTTTGGCTAATTTACATACTCAATAACAGTGAAGGAGATGGTTACTAGAATTTTTGGAGTGGTTTCATTTGGGTCTGGTCATAAACAGTAGTCTTTCTCTCTCATTTGGAGTGGTTGCTTAAAAGATCACCGGTGATTATCTGAAAATCCTCACTAAGAAAAGAATTGTAAACTGGTTGGAGTAGGTCATATCCATGATCCCAGCCTTTGGGAAGCAGAGGCAGGAGGATTGCTGCAAGTTCAAAGTCAGTCTGGTCTATGTATGAAGTTCTCAGCTAGCCAGGGATATATAGTGAGATCCTGTCTCAAGAAAAAAAGGGCAAAATTTCTATAATATTAAATGACATGCAAATTATACTGATAAAACATCATTGTCTAGGGTCAATATTTCCTTCCAGTTCTGTAGACTCAGGCATTAACGTAACAATCCTGCTTCTAGTTGGGTGCTTTCCCCTGTTGGTGCTTTGTGTCTGGGTTAGCAGTTTGGCGTTCCACTTCAGCCTGTGCTGCATCAATCCAAGACTGATGTATGGAGTGTAGACTTGTCAGTCTTTCCATCCCATACATCCTTAGTAATTATATTTCAAGCATGAGGTCTTTATCAACTATCTTTCTGTCTTGTGAGTTGTATTTCTATTAGCTACTGTGCTAATACATGTAATTCCAGAACCTCAGCTATGGGTAATTCCTGTAATTATGGCTCCCTTTTGATGGCTGTCTGGGAATGGGAGAAAACAACCCTCATGCTAGGATCTGTCCCGTCCTTACTGGCCAATGCAGCAGGCTAAACTACTGGTCCGAGGTGATGTTATCAAATATGCATCAGTATACATATTTGTCTTTTTTGATTGTTCAGAAAACCAATGGAGTAGCAGAAAGTACATCAATTGGTCAGAAATATTTTTTAATTATTATTTTTAAAATTTTTAATAACTACATGATTAGAAGAAGCATTTCACTACAGCTTTAACATATTCAG
>NW_008337073.1:935131-936445 GCF_000622305.1 Nannospalax galili
AGAAGCCAGGGGCTCCTCCCAATCCCATGTGACCCCTGAGGAACCGATCCTCATACAGCCTTAAGAGTAAAAATAAATCTGTTTATCTGAGCCAACTGTGTGGCCTTAAACACCCAAAAGGAATGTATAACCAAAGATTAAAGGGTCCAATATAATTTTTTAAGAGTCCATATGCATAGCTAAAGACCACATACCAAGCAATAATTTCAGATAGGAGATACCTTCTTTTGAGTTGTTGGCCAAGGTGGCCAAAGGGACTCCCAGATAGTAACCCAGCATAAAACGGGGAAAATGAACAGCAGACCCCAATCTTATCTAAAGGAATATTGACAACTGATTACTACTAGATGAGGTCAGAAATATTTTGAACGTATATAATTAGTTCATTGTACATAATACAGGGTTTCATAAAGTCATCTTCTTTTAAGCACATCAAAGTGCTTTGACCATATTCACACCTTTCCCCAAACATATATCTTTATTCACCATGATAGAACTTAAGTTAAAGGGAGGCCATCTTAATTTTTAAAGTTGCATTTATTTGTATTGTGTATGAGTGTGTACAGAGATGTGTGTGTGTGCCACAGTGCATGTGCGGAGGCCAGAGAACAACTTGTGAGAGTCAGTTCTTTCCTTCCACCATGTGGGTCCTAGGGCTTTAACTCAGGTTGTCAGTCTTGGTGGCAAGCATCTTCACCTCCTGAGCCATCTCACTCGCCCCTGAAGATTTTCTTTTGGAGGGAGATCTTTATTCAGTCCATCAATGCAAATGCTAATCTCTTTATAGACCCACTCAGAAGTCGTGTTTACCAGCTCTCTGGCCCTCTGTTGGCCCAGGTCAAGTTGACCAGAGTTGAAATCCCTTGCTTGGTTCTGTTTTTGGCCAATAGCATTGGAAACAAGGAAAAGTTGATGTGTGAGTCCTAGAACAGCAATAGAAATATGTTGCTTAGACAAAGTTCATTTTAAACCCAAAGAAGGCCTACTCAAGTCCCCTAGTGGAGGTCTGGACCCAAGGTAGAGCTTGGATTAATCCCACAGTCCACTCTGATAATTATTTGTGAAAGTCAAGGATATTGAAAGTCTACCCCTTCTCCAGCTCCTGGGGTAAGGTTTCTGGTTCATTTTGGAATGTGCTTAACCAAGCACCTCATCCCAGACATTCAGAAGTAATGAATGATGATCTCACATCAGCTGATCTTTTGAACTGAATTTTGCTTATTGAACCTTTTTCATGGTTGAAGTAATCAATAGAAACTAAAACTCAAATCAACAAACAACAGAAGAAATTATAATATAATAAAGAAAGCATCG